>NW_009970724.1:5671662-5734827 GCF_000747805.2 Chaetura pelagica
GCACCGCTGCGCTCCCCGCCTGCCGGGGGGGTAAAACACACTGCCAGAACCAAATTACTAACTCTCCGAAGTGCTGATGCCTTGCAGGTTTTGGGGCGTTTTTTTAGTGCCGTGCTGGGACGTTACATGCAAAGCTCAGAATAGGGGATCCAGGCTGCAAACAGCTTTCTGTTGTGGCAATAACCTGCCTCTAACTGCTGCCTGAGAATGCGCCGGTCAGCAAATCCTCCTTTCCTTGGCAGCTATTTGCAAGAAGGACTCTTTAACTGTGGGAAGTCCAAAAAGAAACCCAGACCGAGATGCAAAGATCTTTCCATCACGAAGAACGTTTTGCATGCAGTCGCCAAGGCAGGAAAAAGATCGTCATGAATAAGGAAGCTTTTGTAAATAAATCTGCATCTACCACGACTTTCCACCCAGCACACTCTCCCTATGGGGGATTGGAATTGTCACCCGTTAGACAATGAATGTGCAGAGGTGTCATGGTCAGGAGCACGTAACAAACATTAAAAATACACTGCTAACTTCACAACTCCCTGCAGTATTCCTTCTAGTGTCTCCCACAGTACAAAGGAGAGTGGAAAAGTCTGACAGAACTCCAATACACAAGCAAATACCAGCTAATCCGGGACCCACACAATCTGCATTTCATATCTAAAAATTCACATCTTCTACCACTGAGACAACCTGCCATTTGTCATTCTGTAAGAAACTGGGTATAATTAAATACTGCTAGAGATGCAAGGGAAGCTGTGTTATTTCCTGTGAGGAGAAAAAGGTGAGTTAGAGGTTTTTAATATTATAGTTATTGCTTTTCAGAAACTCTCCTCAGGAAACATTGGAAAATCCCTTCTCTCCAAATAGACAAGCCAAAAATTAGAGATTCATTAAATCAGTGTGTGGGTAAGGAGTTTCTTCATATAGTATCACTATGTTTAAAACAGAAAACACAACCTTCTTTCATCTACTGAGGATGAGAAATCTATAACAAAAAGGGAATATATAAACAAAGCACACTGCTCCTTGGTACAGTCATTGCTGTCAAAACTTCCTCCTGCTCAGAGTCCCTTTTCCCTATCCTAGCTGTATTAAACTATTACTATCCCAAACTTATTTCAGTGTTGCATTAAACACTAGGATTTACTTATTTAGCAAGCAGTGATGCTACCAGCCCTTCAGCTTGACACAGAAAACGTCTGATCAAGGCTCTGCAAGAAAATTTCATCCACTAGGCAGCTGCATAGCATGAGAAAGTATTCTCTACACAATGCATCTCATTGCAGACTTCTGAACAAAAATATTCTCTTTATCATACCCAAAGAGTCTGCTAATCTTGGTTTGAAATCATAACATACATAAAATTATTAAGAACAGTGAAGGAGGGACATTAAATAAACAAGACCCACGGACCAAATGAGTTGAAAATTACTAGATATGCAGTGTAGTCAATCTGTTTATCTTCTAGTGAGTGTAACTAAACAAAATGAGCAGGGAAGTAAACACTTTCATAAACTCAATACTTCGAGCTGCACTACTTTATCTATTTCATCAGATTTATCAAATTTATCTGAGGCAGTAAACAACACAAAAAATGTAAGCTGCTCACATTTCCCCACAAATAATATCCTGCCTTGTCTGTGACTGCAACAACTCTCAGCCACATTCCCCCAGACTTTCACAAATATTACCATTAGGAGCTATTTTTTTCTCCTCCAAGCTTCACTTCTCTTCTGTAAAATGAGCAGCTATTATTGACATGCTAGTTCTCCAGCTAGAAAGGGAACCAGGTGTCCAAATCAGGGCTCAGTGGAAGCTGATAATTATGTATGTCTACAGATTCTCTGGTTTAGCGAATCCGTGCTGCTTCTCAAGCCAACACATAATTCTTGATAATGAGACACAGAGGTAGCAGCTGCCCTCTGGCTCTGTACTTCTGCAGAGGTGCAAACCTCTTTATGGCAGCTTTGATAAAGCTGGATTTTTAGAGTTTCTTACCTGTGACTATACCTTGCTTCAACAAGGTGCTTAGGTCTGTAGGCTATTTTAAACAGGACAACAGTTCCACCAAAAACAAAGGCCCAGTGAGTTTGAAGTTAAATATGCACTTGTGAGCCTTCCTGGGTTGTTGCTTCTTTCTGTAGCTCTCCAGATGGTTACCTGGAGAGGTGTGGTACGTTGCACATGCAGTAAGCTGATGTCACACTACACAAATACACTTCAAAAACACTCAGAATGCTCATCTTGATGCATCTGTGAATACAGGACAGGCAAGCGGGTTTCCCTAAGTGTTACACTGAGTTCCAGCAGTGATTTTCCCCGTGACCATGAGAAAATAATTTTGTTTCTAATCTCTTTGCCATTATATAAAAGGGACTAGTATTTGTATTACATTTCACCAGCTCATGGAATATTGCAAACATTAATGCCCATAAAGCACAACGAGCAGGAGTCTGATAAGACTTACTATTCCTACTCCAAGACTGCCCCCAGTGGCTCATTAGCTCATTAGTTGACTTTATAGTTATAATTTTGTTCTAATCTCTGTTGCCATTATATAAAAGGGACTAGTATTTGTATTACATTTCACCAGCTCATGGAATATTGCAAACATTAATGCCCATAAAGCACAACGAGCAGGAGTCTGATAAGACTTACTATTCCTACTCCAAGACTGCCCCCAGTGGCTCATTAGCTCATTAGTTGACTTTATAGTTATATGTGCAATTTTCCACATGGGCCACCTCCTAGGGAAAACAGATGGTGAGAAAGAGCATTCCTTCCCCTTACCACCATCCCTCCAAAGGAGTAACTTCTCCCTTTTGACAGGTATTTTCCCACCATTAACATTTAACTTCATAAAAAGCAAAACACATTGGTATGTTTTGGACAAATAGATAGTTATGCATGGTAAAAACTAACACATTCAAAAGAAAATGGGCATTTCTGTATTTAAAAAATTGTGTATGTATCCTTACTCCTTTTTTTTTTTTCCTTCCCTGCTAAAGTTAGACGCATATTTGGTCAGCACTTCCAGTGGACTATAACACATTACCATACAGTAGCTGACAGGTGAAATTATCTTTTTATATATATAGTTGGTTTATATATGTTCTGAACTTTCCTGCTTTTTTTCCCACAGACATACAAGAATGCAAGAGAATTTACACACACAGCTAGTTCTAACAGTATAATTCTGTCTCTTGCACAGCTCAAATAAAACCATGTCATATATGGATATTTTACTAAGTCCATGAAGAACTTTCTCAGCTCCATATTATGGCGGTGGTTCTAATTCCAAGGAGGGCA
Source organism: Chaetura pelagica (assembly GCF_000747805.2). Taxonomy (NCBI): domain Eukaryota; kingdom Metazoa; phylum Chordata; class Aves; order Apodiformes; family Apodidae; genus Chaetura; species Chaetura pelagica. The sequence goes on from NW_009970724.1 coordinate 5,674,969, forward strand.
AATAAAGCTTTGTGGGTCATCCTGTCACAATACAATAATATTTATCCAGGAGGTAAAACCACATATGAATCACTAGGTCCTATTTTCTCGTGACACAGGGATGTTGATTTAGATAAAGCCACAGAGACAAAGCTTCCTTCTACAGCACTGGCATGAAATGTTCCAAAAAGGCATTAAAAGGACGGACCATCTATTTTTGAAAGGGAGGGATTTTTTTCCCCAAGGTCACCCATGTTTCATAGTTATATCTGTTTATGTTGTGACTGATTTAAAGGTATTTTTAAAAGACAAAAATCCAGATTGGGTTTGGTTGGGTTTGTTTTTTTTTGCAAAACCTATTGCATGGCTTTCAGTAAATACTGGAACCTTTGAGTGAAAAAGGATGCAAGAGGAGCATCACACTCCAGAAGCAATCTCCCTGCAGCAGCCCTGCACATATGCAGGAGCACACACACTAATGAACTGGTTAGCTCTTCAATAACAGCTGATTTATATAAACTACAATGATTTCTACTGAGTTTAATGTATTTATAACACACTGCAACATATAAATATTCAGCACGAGGGGACCCCATGCTTTGCAGGTCTTTTGATCACGCACTGTGTTTATTGTCACTCATTTTGAAATCAGATGCCAAAGTAGAAGGGACTTCAATCACAGTAACCCTATCTCATGGTGGTTTCAGAGAGCACCCTCCAGCAAAATGCTTAATTAGCAGCATTTTCTGAAGATTTGGGGCACCCAACTTGAGACAATCTGTGTCTGGTTTCCAGAAATGCTGAACATTCACAGCATTCGATCAGTCACAGCCAAAGGTAGCTCAGCCTGAAAAGGCAGAGATGCTCCGGAAGATCGGGCATCACAAGGCACATACGAGTGGTCACTTCAGTCTGCACACCCATCAAGCAGCATCAGAAAATGTTATATGTTGCCCAATCCCATCAGCATAAAATTAAGCTTCTAGTTAAGAAACAAATGAAATTAAAAGGAAATCCCTGTTTTGTGTTTGAATTGCTCTTTTTAAGATTGTGGCATCTGTTCATATGTATCTGTCATTGAGTAAAGCATAAGCCGCATCCCATTCACAGACTCATTTATCTGGCCACGTATTGTCCACATTCTAAGTTGTTCTTAATTTCTATTTTTTCCCCCCTTAGCTTCCTTACATATTGAATTGTGATTTTGCAATAATGAGGTACATCCAGGCTTGAAAATATTCCAATACAGCAAGAATGAAACTCAGGAAATTTAGGTAAGAGTACGAAATGCCTCAATAATGTTAGAATTAAAATAATAGGGGAAGAGAATCCCCTATGCCTCCAATGCTTTGAAGTAGAAGAAACAGATATTCTTGATTTCCTTTTTTTTGGTCAGAAGAAGAGCAAACAAGGTGTTAAGACAGCTAAAATTGATCACAGAACAAAAATGGTCACATTTTCTTTACTGAGAGTGCCACAGGATAGATAAAATAATCATATCACCAAAATTTCTATGCCTAAGCAAGCCAGAGAAGAAAGTGTTTGGTCTAGAGTTTTGTAACTTTTTCCTGGTAAGGGGCTAATTTTATTATTTTTTTTTAATCTAGTGAATGGTAGGTTTGCTTTATAGCTTCTTTTAAAGCTGCTAGTTAAACAGCTGACGAGAGTGTCATTGATAGGAAGACATTGTACTGATCTTTTTTAATAAGGGCAGCAAGCATCCAAGGGCTGACCCAAACAAAAATGATGTCATGGTTGCAAAGATTTGAATTCACATTTGTATTTAAATGCTTGCAATTATTCAACTGCATTTTTACTTTTTGGCTATAGGGCGATGTAGGCACAATGTTAAAATAGACTCACTAGGTGAGAAGCAGACATCAAACCCTCTAATGGTGATCTCCAACTGAGAACTATTTGAACTGTTCCAGACATGTGCTCGTGGGAAAGTGAAACAAGCCTCCCAATTTAGACAGTTGGTACTACAGCTACAGTTTATCTAGCAGAGTTACTGCTTTGAAGACAAACATTCCTAATCCATGCAAGGAAATGGACAGTAAAATACCAGAAGGGATAGTTCTCAACTCCTGTGAGCATAAGCTAGTCCAGTGAAAAATTTTGCAGAGAAAAATTTTAGCTCATCATGACTTACAAGTTGCACTGCTACAGCAAGTGGCTGGGGCTATATCCTCCACAAGTAAAGGATATCCTGCGTGCCCATCACGATATGCTGTTACCAGGTAAGCCCCTGTAGTCTCCATAGAAGTGCTTGAGGAAAGATAAGCAGCATGGCACTCTCCAATAAGTAAAAAAAAAATATATATAATTTTTTAAAAAGCACCAACAGTTATTAATCTCTTCCACTCAAGAAGAGGAAAGTAACATAGACTGTAAATTGTGCAGCCAACCCAGGCAGCTCAGTTCAGTGGCTCACCACATCACTTGTGGGGCCATGGTGTGACTTGTTAACAGTCTTTGTAGGAGTCTCAGGGAGGAGTGACAGGATGAGGGGGGAAAACTCCAGGCAATTCACAGCCAGAGGCATCTGGCAGCTTCTAATTCCTCGTGTTACATAAGTGCTTTATAAACATGCCTACCCAATTATAAGGGTTTTTCTCACGAGTTACCATGCATTTCCTAGAGGTTGATCCTTGCTTAGAGAGCATAGAGAAGGCATCTGTTCCATGGGGTTGTCATGACACAGACAGATTCAGTCACACACATGTTGAAGTAAAACAGTCACAGTCATGTACAGAAGGTAAGGATCTCCAACCAGGAATCTCCAACAGACAAAACCAAATGCGATCACTACAGAAAGTGATCACTACAGAAGGAATCTGAAGAGGTACCCTTCAAGTGTCTGTCTCTCTACTCGCTAGCACCAAAGTCTCCATATAGCTGCATCTTTCTTTGGTTTAATTCAACAATTAGTTCAAAGGAATCTTCTTTCTGCCTTACAGATTTTTTTCCCTGTACTGTTACTCTACTAAAATGAGCACTATCATGTTGGTCCACTATTTCTGAGGAGCAAAGTCAGGCCTAGGACAGGATCTTCAGGTTCAAAGTTGGAAGAAATGCAGACAGTCAAATTCTGCTGCAGCAGTACTGTTCAAGGGCAGCGCCAGCCCTTGCCTTGAGAACATCTCCAAACCAAGGAATGAACATGATACTTTTTGTCCATTCTCAAACAGATTAAAGAAGCGTGGGAATCCTATTGGGAGGGAGCAAGATATTCCCTATGTTAATACTACAATTAGTAATATGAGAGCCTGGATTTCACATTAGCACCTGTGATCTGAAACAAACAAACAAAAAAAAAGGCTGTACAGTGTCATCCTCCATACTGCACATCCAGGAGCTGTGAAGAGAAGGGAAAATCCAGTCTGCATTGCTGGGGAAAGGTATAAAAAATTCAGAACTATTTAATAATTTATACAGTCAGACCACTGACCTTAAAAGTTGTGTTAAAAAATTAAGGACCTTAAAGAAAAGTTATTAAAATACAGTATGTTTTAAGTACCGTCCATATAAGTTCTCCAAAATTATTAAATATGACTGAATTTAATAACAAATTACATACTAACACAATTATGTGTGTAAGTAAATGTGATCAGATCTGAGAACTTCAGAGCACAGCTATGCAGCATCAAGCTGAGGCAGTGAGTGAGTGTGACACCCACAGAAACAGTCTGGCTGAGGCACTAACAACTTATCTGTGCTCAGCTGCTGTCTGGCATAAAACTGAGGACATTTGCAGCCTGGCAAAATATTTGTTGTGAAACTCAATCTGAATTTAGATTTCATTATAAATAAGACAACAAGCCCTTTCTCCATCATACCTCATGTATAAAAAATTCTCTAAATGCTGAGTTCTTCCCCTCCATCTTATCACTCCTAATCTATTCACCACACAGTAAATCTATTCACCAAAGTAAACCAGTATTTGAACAGTGATTTAAAAAACACGGGGATGATCCGAAACGTGGTACAAATAAGGATGCGTTTGCTAATTGTCACAAAACATGGCATTCAGTGGAATGAGTGTTAACATGCTACCTGAACAAGATTCAAGACACAATTAACAGTGAAGAAGATATTCGCCACATCTCATTAAAACAGTTTTACAGGTTTATGCAGACAGAATATCAGTATTTTGGTATGTTGGCCAGTGAGTAATCCATAAATATGCGATCTGGAAAACCCTTCATGATTTCCTGCAAAGAAAGAAGCTCTGGGCTATTATTTTACTGTACAGACTGTGAAGATAGTGAGCCCTTCACTTGAGGAACACATTTTCTGGCTTCATTAAAAACAGCAAAACAAAAAACACAAAAAAAACCCCAAACACAAAAAACAGCGTTAACCTGCATGCATGGGAAGTGCATCTTTGATTGTCAAGTGCTGAAATATCTTGCTCATTTTGCCTTGACTCAGGAAGTGCTCTTTGATCTCAAAATTGTTGATGCTAAAAAAAGAGCATTGTCTTTAAAAAAGCAAAGCAGACAGTGCTATAAAAATAATGAGCTGGGAAGACTCTTAAGCCATTTTCATAATAGAACCTCTCACTATACTGAGGAAGATTCCCTCAAGGCCCAGTGTAGCTCTTTACTTTTATTTTGTCTTAAACAGGCAAACACCATAGCATCAATTAAAGAGGCTACTTATTTACTAAGCATTCAAAGTCTACAGCAGTTAAGAGGATTAATTGCCTTCACGCATAAAAATTTAAACATAAGAGATTAAAGACAAACCAACCTGGTCACACACAACTAACTTCAATTAACCTATCTGCACCCCTTAAGCATTTTTGTTACTAAGCACAGACCACAGGTCCTAATTCAGATCAGGATAATACAACAAGTTTTCTCCATGTGAACTGTGAGAGGGGGAGCAGAGTCATAGCAGCTTCAGAAAGGAAAAAAAAACAACCAAACAAAAAAAAATTCAAAAAAACCCCAAACAAAACCAAACAAAAAAACCCAACACACACACAAAAAGACAACTCTTGGAATAAACTGAAAAGCAGCAGCTGCAATAGAATATGGAGACATCCGTAGCCACCTTCAGAAACTACTAGCATTTGTGCATCCAAACACTGGAAGCAACTTCCCTGTAATCTGAAATTTGAAAACAACTCTGCTAATGATATGACAGGAAACAATCCTATGTTACAAGCTATGGCTGCTCCATTCATTTCAAGTGATTTACATTTACGACATTAAACATTCCAAAATGGGAACGAGAACCACTTTGTCCTTACATAATTAAATTAATGCCAGTCTTGAGCTTCAACTCTGCCCGGTTAGGAATGCATGTTCTTTCTAACCTTCACTGCACAGGAGACTGCCAGCAAAGAGCTGCAGCAGTAGTCAGGCTTGAATAGTACATACTTGTCAATATTGGTTTTCAATGTGAAAGTCAAGTCCAGTTCTTCTTAATGAGGCCTTTTCCACAACAAAACACTACCTTTAAATCTTCCTTTGCTGTACTGCTTGCAATCATTGCTATGGACAAGTGCTGAGAGAAAAGGTTGTTGAAGACTGTCCATGCTGTAACTATTTTGCTTATTTACCCAGACTGTACAGAATCTGGCCATAACAAATACAATAAATTTCATTTAATCATAAGAACAACCCTTTCTTCCTGTAAAGGCAATTGAACACCAGAAAACGTTGTCCAGAATGACTGCAGTGTCTTCATCCTTGGAGGTGTTCAAAACCAGGCTGGACAGAGCTTCAAGCAGCCTGCTCTAGCTGATCTGAGCAGGAGGGTTGCACTAGGCAATCTCCAGAGGTCCCTGCCTACCCAACTTCTTTGTGGTTCCACAGCAACAGTTAAAATAGTGGCATCCACCGCTTCTCGTTTCTGTGAACGCCTCAGGCACCAAGCAGAACAACAGAAACACCCCCCCCCCCCCCCCCCCCTCCACAAAATCAGAAACCTCTGTAACTCATCTACGGTATAGAAGTTTCCATATTCTCTGGCTTCTGATACTTCTAATCCCTCCTGATTTCAAGCCAAAACCTTTCTTCAAACAGGCCCCCCAAAGTGTCATTTTGCAAGTCCCACATTCAACAGAACATAGGATAGGTTTTTTTTTCATTTATTGTTGTTTTAAACAGAAGTAGATACCACTGACAGCTGTCACACCGTGTGCTTTCCCAGTCAACAACAGACTAATTACATGACAATTGGGTAACAAAAAAGTCATATAGCAAAACTACACCAAGTATCTCTAGTTTTCCTGATTAATATTCACTATAAGTGCTCTTGAGATAATACCAGTTTTAACCAGTACCTGCATTTGGAAAAGTGTCTATTCAGATAGATATTTATCCTGCTCTTACTCTTGCTAATCCTGTGCAGGTAATCACCTCGACCAACTGCACAGGACTGTGAATTTTACTGCTCCTTCTGAACTGCCAGCAAAATTATTGGTTAATTTCACTGATTTCCAAGCCATTATACCTACACAAGCCCATGAACTATTCCTAGATGCAAGCAATATCAGAATTTGGCTGGATGAATCTTGCTGCTGATGGCACACAAAGAACATCCCACAGAAACTGCAGAATTGCCAGTTCTGGAGGGCACCCCCGGCTGTCGCACCTCCCCTGCCCTGGAGCCAGGCTTCTCCTTCTGTAGAGCCTTCCTACCAACAGACCATCAAACTCTAGGTATCTGGAGGAACCCACAGCTTTAGATTAAAAACATTATTTTTTAAAATCAAGTTAGATTAGAATATGTCTCTTCCTCTTCTAGATAGCTGCTCCAGTGTCTTGTCTCATGTGTCCCTTTTTGGGCATGGGAATGAGTTCATTTGTAAAAAACCAAAGAGTTCCAATGTAAGAAACTGTATGTGTGCTCTCCCACAACATTATATAGCCAGGCAGCTGACTGCATGATTTCTAGGCATCTAAATTTTGGATGTAGAAAGATAACAGGGAATCTAATTGGGGACAGATGGGCCATGGCACATTCCAACAGTTTCCTGATGATTGTAACCTTTCTACTAATAAATAAATGCAGTAAACCTGTGAAGGCCCTTTAAAATAAAAGTGCTTATATATCCAGAGGAATACAGACTTATGGCAGAGGAGCAGCCTATGTACCTCTTGCCTGTAATTTCCCTAAATGTTGAGGGACAAATAGCGTGTTTCTTGCCCCATTTTCAATAGAACAGAGTGATACATCCTCTGAAGGCACTGCCTTCAGCTTTTATCTATTCTAGAAATCTTTGGTTGATGTTTCCTTCTTAAAAACCACTTCAGTATCCAAAGCAACAAAACACAAGGCTTAGATTTGTTGTAAAATATTGCATGTGGTAACATCTGGAAGTGCTGTAACAGGATTCTAGAATCAGGGAACTGGTTAATTGCTTGTGTTTTTTGGAAAGCAAAGCTTCAACAATGTAACAAACAGTTCACAAAAATATAAACAGTACTCAATTACAGTAACTCTCTTGTTCCCATTTGCAAGCTGGATACATTTGATGTAAACATCAATACCAGAGTGAAAAAAATGAGGACCCAGGACCTAAAAAAAACATTTAACAAATCAAGTCTTGATTTTCCTTTTTCACAGTTGACACTAAATCATGGAGGTAAAGTCTTACGTGTTACATAAACAACACCAAAATGTACATCAAAATTGAGGAATATAAATAATTTTCATGTAATCATTACACAGGCAAAATTACAACTATTTCTTTAATAACATCTTTCTTAAACAACTAAGTATTTAGACAGGAACAATCTGACAATAGATGTTGAACAGTAAAGGTTTTTCACAGTCATGTTTCAAGAAATGCAGGCCAGTTGCGAAAGCTGGGCATTTATCAAGCAAAACCAGCTGGTTTTGAATAAAGATCCAAACAGAAACCGTCAGTTAAACCAAAACTAAGCTAACTGGAAATATGTCCGTTGCATGCACCTCTGCAGCTGGCTTTAGTGAAGCCATTTCACATTTGGCTGAAACACCTGCATGGTCCTTACCAGCACAATATGGTATCTGGACACCTTTTAACCTTCATCATGCACCAATGATGTGACAAGGGCTGTTGGATCTCTCTATTTTACAAGTGCAGAGGGAAGGTGCAGAAAAATGGAGGGTTTGATCCACAAGAGCAGCCTGCATAGTTAACACTGAGCCCTCTAGGCACTGGGTACTCAGCCCAGCACCGATGGGAAGCTCCCAGCAGCTAGAGGTGAAAGATGGGGGAAAGAGACCAGACCCAGGTGCCCAAGTGACTGATCCAGTCTACAGACCTGATAACCACCTGCTAAAAATAGAGTTAAGATCCGTTTCTCTACCTGCAGAAGCCCACCACTGCTTTCTATAAAAACCCTACTCCTAAAAAAAACAAAAAACAAACAAAAAAAAACCCAAACTAAATACCTCACAGCCTTGAGCAAGCATTCAAGCATTCAACCTATCATGGGGAATCATGAATCAAAACCCCACTCCACCAAAATACTGGTAAGTATGGGGTGTTTCCTGTTAAAAATCTGATGGATATAAGCAACACTCATAATGAGAAAATATGCTGTATCTACAGCTCAGTATCTAAGATATTATCCTAAGATGCCAGAGACCTGAATTTGAATTCATACTCCAAAGTAAAAAACAAACAAACAAAAACAAACCAAAAAAACAAACAAAAAACCAACCAAACAAAAAACATGGTAGCAATGCACCCACCCACCCAACAAAACCAATAAAACAAAACAAAAACAAAAAAAAACACCAAAAAACCCAACAATAGAGTTTTTCTGATGCTGGGCAAGCATTCTGATCAGAACATCTCAGCTCACCATAGCTTCTCTGCCCTTGCTTTCTGCTGCTTTGTGCATGAGCGGCATTCAGCTGCTGACAGTGCAGAAAGTGCCTCTATGGTTCAGCTTTGCAGATCATCTCGCAATGCTCCGGCTTCAAGTGAAGGCTTCAAACAAATGGTTGGCTATGAGGTATTCAGCATTGGTGGAGGTAGCAAGGGCTAGATGATTCTAAAAAAGTCATTACCAATTAATAGGCAAATCAAATGCCTAAGGGCTTACATGGTTGTTCAAGTACATTTGAGCATCTGAGACCAAGTTATCATTTAAAAGTCATTAAGAAAGTCTGAACTGTCAAAAACCAAAGCACTTTAATCAAAGCCTGTTCCTTTCCTTTAGCATACTGTGTACAGGAGCAGAAGGTCCATCTGTAACTTAAGAAAGACAGCAGAACGGAGCAGACCTCTCACCTTGTTAAGTACTGCAGGGCTGAAGCCTACAGCGTTTCTTAAAGTGGTTAACTGGTAGAGTGTTCCCAGCAATGTTCCCTTTAACTAAGTTAAACTGACCAAAATGGCTGCTGAAGAATATACAGTAGAGGTTTTTTAACAGTAGTCCCTGCTGACACACTACTCCCAGTAACAGCTATTTTGTTTCAGAGCAATTTGGACAGTATCAAAAGGACAGACACACAGAATAAAAGACTAATACTGGAATGAAATTGTTCAATGACAAGATAAATCCTTACTTCTGAAAATCTTTATTATTCAACACCAAAATTAACATTAAACCCATAAACAGAGGCTCTGCTTGCTTCAGCCAGCCTGAAAGGAAAATAACTTCTTCATTTTCTACATTCTCCCTTCTTTTATAGCCCTGAACAGTCACATCAAGCAAGGTGCTCTCAGATATGCCTGAACTGCAGCACTTAGACCATATCACTACTTTCCATTCCCAGTGTCTGTCAATCTTGGGATGAGGTTCTGAAATCCACTACTATCCAGTCTCATCAGTAAAGGAGGAATACACATGCTATAGGACACTGTAGTACTAAGCCCAAATGTTAAAATGTTTGAGGCATCAAGTTGCCTTCAATAAACACACAGTACTAAAATGAATTATCTATTTTTATATATAGAGAGAGAGAGAGAGAGAGAGGTGGTAGTTTGAAAGTCATCTATTCTCCACAAGAAAAACAGAGGAAATACAGAGGAAGCCTGACCCCAGAAGGGATGTACAATGAATGGAAGCCATCCTTAACACCGTAGTCTACATAAAAAACCCTCATGTCCATAACGCAACTTGTGCCACTTAATTTTTTAATTTATTTATTTTTTTAGCCTTGTATTTCACATTTGCTAGGCTGGCAGAACCACTTTAACCTAGAAGTCTTTGTGTATAATCTTTATTTCTTGTCTGTCTTCTTTTGTTTTTATCTTACATTTTATGTGTATACAGCTGGTATATAAAGAACCTTAGCCTGAAAAGAACTAAAAGTCACTGAGAAATCCTCACTGAAAAAGAAATCACTGCCTTGGAGGATTAGTCTATTGAAAAATGCTTTTTTTTAAAGCTGTAAAAAACATAGAAACTGACCACGTGTAAAGTCAAGGTTAACTGCTGCACTCATGAAAAAGACAGACTGGTTTTTGTCATCAAAGAAGAGATTATTAGTTTCTTATTCACAGAGTGTCATTTCACAAATCTTTGAAAACCTCATCAGGTAAATACCTCAAGTCAGTTCATATTTCAAAGAAAAAGCCCTAAATAATTGCCTTACTAAAAATAATGGAGTATAGAAACTAGAAAGCTATGATGTTATCAAAACAAACATTAACAACATTTTTAAAAGAAATTCTAGATGTCTTTATGGATTTTAAAGCACCAAATTTCATCGACACATTTAACACCACATTGCACTTTTGCAAATGTCAAAAATACCGAGTAAGTCAGCTTTGCTTTCTAAACATTTGCTTTCTTTAAATTTGGATAAAAGTTCAGATCCAGCTCCCACAAAGCAGTACTTTATATGATTTTGTAAATTATGCAGAACACAAATTTAATGGCAAATGATGCAGCAGTCACATGTACTGGGAAGTTGATTACCCACACCTCAGTTACCGTCCTGGCTGAAAGAAGGTTGCATGCTGCTGTATGTAACTATCAGGGGAACTTATTTAACGTGATTAACTGAAACCCTGATCCTCTGAATTCATGTTCCCTCTGACATTTGGATTATTAAAGCTATAACTGCTCTGAAAAAGAAAAGGCTAAAATGACCTAAGAGGCAAAAACTATTATAATGACTTTGTTATTTTAAAAAGAACACCAGGTGTCTACCCAGGCAAGTAGACAGAGTCCCACTCTTTGAATGGCCTAAGGTGTTCTCAGACCCCGTGCTCAAAGGCACAGAAAGTTCTGAGATGAAAGAGTACAACAGTTACAGTAATATGATTACACGGTTGCATAGTTAAGGAATGTGAAAATCTTGATGGTTCAGTTGCAAGTCTGCTGGTCATTTTGTGTGTGTAATTATTATTGATTTACTTCTTCATAGAATCTCAGAGAAAGCATGGAAAAAAATATTAGAAGATCCAGATATAAATGCAGATTTTAAATGGTGTTTTCACTTGGCATTAATTATTTTGATGGCATTTTTAATTCTGTTTTCTAAGATACAAATTTTTTTCCCCCTCTTCAAGTTATCATGTAACCTGCTTTAGCACAGCAAAGTACAATGGGTACTGAAGGCAAGGAGTCCATAAAAGAACAGCACACTTTTCAATCTGGCCTTTTAAAACATCCACTATCAGAGGGCTTTGGAGGTTTAAGGGATTAGATACCATGACACATCTGTCAGATCATTATGTAAGAAGCCTCTCCTGCTGTTTTCTGTGGGTAGAATGTGTACTATGGAATATTTAAAAATTGCTTTAAAAACAAAACCACACAAAATAAGCAATATTTCAATTGCTTCAAAGTGTATTTTCATGGGAAAAAAATTATACCTTTTTTCTGGCCTAAAAGCGAGTTATATTTAGTGCTCTGATTGTAGGATTGTATCTGAATATGGATTAGCAGAATACACATGCTTTTACTGTTCACAACAGAGATTATGCAGGATTTGTAGGTTGGCCTAACTTAGGTATAATTTCCAGAGCCAGGAATCACCAGCAGCATGCAAAAAATAGCAAAGAAATATGAAATGATAATTCATGTTAGATTTCAGCTATATTCTTAGAAGTATTTTAAATGACTGCCAATCTTAGGAAGCTTTTCTGTATAAAACAAAAGCCAAAATAATTTCACTAAAAATACCTAATATCATCCTATTGCTTTGTCTCAGTGACACATTTACCTCTTGTCAGTGGAGTGGCAGCACTGTTCTGCTGCTGAGGGCACTGCGGAGCAACCATCAGTCTCCAAATTCACATCATGCATAGCTAGAAAGCTGCAGCTTCATTAAAATTATTATGAGAAGCAGAAGTCAGAAGTCATCATACTCCACCAGTTGGATACTACAGATTTAAACAATTATTGTAAGTTCTGTATTGGTCAATTCTGATCTTCAAGTTCTGCAGTTCTCATCCCCCTGCTGTGCTCTTTTAGACATCTCACCCTTACACCAGGGGATCAGATGAGACAGGGCCATTTAGGTGGTAAGAGCTACAGTACTAAGAGCTACACAAACAAATCACAGAAGCAAACACAGCAAGAGTTGAATTGAAAGTTCCTCACATTTCAATAATTCCTCTCTCTTAGTAGCTGAAATCTACCTTTGCCAGAAACTCCATTACCAACTTCACAAAATATTTTAGGCTCTGCTTTGCATAGACAGATGAGTAGAAAATAGTTGTCAATATATGGAAACTAGAAAGAGGCAGACTAAAAAAAAAATCAGCAAAGATCTGAAACACCACTATAGCTTTGGATCAGTAGTAAGTATGGCCAAAATATGGGGGAACAGATGGCAGATTTTTAAAAAATTTTTTTAATAAATGGGGGTTGTGGGGAGGGGGTTGTATGTGTATAAAATTTCTTCCAAACCTGACCAGGAGACCACAGTATGACCGTGGAAAGTATTCCCTGCTCAGGGATCAACATGATTGGGATTTTTATTCTGACATTATCATAATTTGAAGCAACAGGGCTCCAGTCTCAAGCACTAGCCCATTACTCTTTGAAGCTTGCAGGCTAAAGCAGGAAATTTCTGTGCAGCTGCTGGGTACATGAGGGCTCCTCCTGAGCATATGAAGCTCTCAGTGTAGACACGCTCATTTGTTTACCTCTTCAGAAACATCACCCCACTTACACAGGAGCCCTCATTTTTTTTAAGTTTCCCCTACTTTCAGTGGGTGGGAACCCAATGGCAGTGTATTCTCAGTCACACAAAAGTAATTGCACCAAAACTTCCCAGAACTTTTGGCCTAGGCCTGGTAGTTTCATTGCTTTACTGTTAACATTCCTGCAAAGCAGAGCATCATGAGTTGAAGCCTTCCCCAGATAAAAGCATGAACATTTTTGAAAATTACAAACTTTCTTCTAAATAAGAATGGTTCAATAACAACACTGCAGATTATAGTGACCAATACATAATTTGTTAGTAAAGGATAAGTACCTTTTCTTCACAGGAATTGTACAGCCTGTGTCTGGAAACCTTGGGTCATAATTTGTCTCACGTACCACTGGCATTCACATTAACTCAGTTTAGTTCAAATAGATAATTTTACACCATTTAATAGCTAAAATACCATTCCTGATTTATTGTGTACATATACGAAGTACAATGGTGAGCCAAAAGAACAATCTGTTCAATAATTCATTTTTCTCAAAAAACTTCTAGGAAATATTTTTTTTTTTTAGAACTATGTACAAAAATATAGATTCAGACATCCATGAGGGTCTCTCATTTAGACATGCCTTTTGTGCAAATGCTCCTTGTTTAGCTGGGTTCCCTAGCCTGGCTGTATAACCCCTGATGAATCTCATTAATTCAGAAAGAGGAAATACTCTTGTTGCATAATGGGCATCAGCATTAGAAAAGCAAGTTCAGTCTATAAAACTAAGTGATCCACAAGGTTCTCCAGCAGCCTTTCTGAATTCTGCTTTTTAAACTATGCTAAACACCTCTCATTGGGACAGATTTAGTGTAGATCCACTCTGCATAAAACTAGCCAAGATTTTGCAAGAGCCCATACATTTGAAACAGGAGTTTCAGAAATGCTGTTTCCATGTCAGATATGAAGCATCCAGAGTCCTAAGTCCTGAACACTCTAGCAGCCTCAGAATTATTAGTTTAGGCTTCTTTCAAATGCTTATTGAGTCTGAAACTGGTTGGAAAAGGATGATGTCTTAGCTAGTAATCAGAAAAATGAACAATCTGTTCTTTCAGAATTCTGGATTTAAATATTTTTTAGCAAAACTCATGTGTGTACATGCATGTAGATCTGTAAACATATATACATTTTGTCTTATTTGCATGCAGTCCCTGTATTTAGGCTTCGGGTAGCTGATGCATACATCTCTTCCAGTAGGAGTGAAAAAAACAGGTTCAATCCAACACTTATGAGCAGCTGGCAAAGAGATGTGAGAAGGGCTCTTCAGGTGCAGAGTCTGCCTGACACACACAGGGTCACTCTCTGCATGCAGCTCTCAGAAGAGGAGCTCCTTATTCCAACAGACACACCACAACAAACAAAGCCTCAGGCACAGCCAAATCTTGCTGTATCTTTGCTTAGCTCTCCAGAGCCCAACATACTCTCACTCCCACACTCAGCATCTATCAGTTACCCTTTTGTTCTTTACAGGGAATTTTCACAGAATACTGAACTCTGAAATTAACCAAATGTTGTTGATTTGTTTTTTTTTAAATAGAAGTAAAATAGGGTCACATACATTCAAAACTCCAGGCTATAGAAGAACCTAATTTCCTTTCCAGTGACCCACATACCTGCCACTTCCTGGCTCCAGCAAACTTTTCATGTGAGGTTTCTAACTATTAAAAACATACTATCGTTTGCATTGCCTCTGGCCACATTTAGATGCAAACTGGAATCTCTTGTACATACATCTCATATTTCATTTTTGTTATTATGCATCATCTACATTCCTAATTAACATGATGGGTGCTGGTTCTGCTACAACAATTCAGAATCTCCATTTTGCCTGTTTCCCTGATCTCTGACCCCTTCCATGGGCCAGAAGATGTCATTCAGCTGACATTTTCTTGGATCCCCTTAAGCAAATCCTAGTAAAGCCCATTTGGACTACAGGATCTCTTCAAGAATCTTTGCAGTGTTTGGGACTTGCCTGAGGACATCCAGGCTGCTGAGCCACGAAGGGCCACTGGCACAAGCATTGAACCTCTGGCACCTCCACTGGCCTAGGGCCCCCTACACAGTAGGTCCTTCCAAACACAGGTCTATGGGGTACAGTGTTGCTGTACTGAAGAAATGTCTATTACTGAGGCACTGGAAGCAACTGGAAAGTTGGCAGCACTTATTTTCTACTAGCTGAGCAGAAAAATAGCTGCAACAAACTTGGATCTGCTTTATTTCAACCTCTGAGCTACACAGGAAATAAAACAAGGAGAAAGGTGTAAAACCATTTGTTCTCTCCTGTGTACAAAAGAGAGGAGAAAACTTTCCTTTGCAGTCTGGGACAAGACAGACTTCACTGCTCATCCGCCCCTTCCCTAAATGAGGACATAAGACCATGCTCCAACACCTTTATGCCACCTAAAGTCTGCAAGCTCTAGTAATATATCAACAACGCAAACAACCAAATTGCTAGTGACCAATCCCAAATCCAGGTTACAAGAAATGAGACAGGTGCATTTTGGATACTGCAGATAAGTATGAAAACAACCTTATTTCCATGTTCTTTTATTTGGGGGATCGCTTATCTCAAGCTTTGGTTTAAAAAAAATTCACTGTTACTAGCTTAAAATAGACACAATATTTTAGGAAGGAGACTTAAGGGAACTTTCACGTGCATACCTAATTAAATATCTTTACATATCTAAGTGTATTTATTATCTTTGGGGCTAAAAGAATTATTCAGCAGAATGAAACTGAACATAAATAAAACAGTGTCTACACACTCATAATTGTGACAATCAATGCTAAAAAAATGCACATTTCTGGGCTTACAAGATGTTTCTCAAGTCAATAAAAAATACAGCTGACATGTCAAAGCATTTTAAAAACCCTAAAATGTTAAGTACATTTTAATGACTTTAATAACTCCAGCCAAAGAAAATTCATTAATGCAAAGTCTAATGTTGAAAAAAGTTTCTAACAGGAAAAAAAAGCAGTAATGTTTCAGCACATGGATGAACATGTATCCCAAATGAATAAGGAAACATATTGTACATAAACATCTGAAAGACAAAAATATGATCCATAAAAAATACATCATCAATAGCCATAAACCTAACTAATAATTGCACCACATCCATCACATTCAGAGGCAGGTAAAATGTAAACTCTAAAACAGAGGGCAATATGCTCCTGCTTACAATATAAAATGGCCACTCGCCTTAAGCACCAACAGTGTGCCTATGTTGCTCTCTTTTGGTCAATGTGCAGTACTGACAACTTTCTCTGCACAATTCCAGCCCTTAAAAATCATTTATTCAACTCTAATTCCAAAACTGATCCTAGAAATAAACCTTAGCTTCTGGTTTTAAATACTTTTTAAAAGCTGATTCTTTTTCCATCATCATTTCAGCTAAGAAATGGCTAATGATGCAAAAAGTCAGTTGCTTCATCAGGCTTAATGCTTACATGCTACAGGCTACTTTACCAAGTGCCACAGCTGCATGCACAAAAATATTAATAAAAATACGTATGTGGAAAGGGAAGAAAAAAAATTTTAAAAAGATTGTGATAAGTTGTTTTGCTTCTTTCATGTGACAATGGCAGCCATACTTTACTACTCTCGAGTTTAAGACAGAAAGAGCAAGCTGTAAAGCATTCACTGAAAATTCCAATGTAAGTACAGTTGTTTGTGTATAGTGGCAGAATAAGCAGGATCCAACAATCAAACTGATCCATTCACTTCATGCTGCAGCTCGCTGAGAGAATCCAATCACTGCTTATACAGAAGAGACCTTGCACAACATCCTAACACAGCCCTTCCTACTTTGTATACTCTCCTGCATCTCACCCTCAGTGAACCTTCCTATGCTCACAAACCACCTGGTTTAAATTCTCCTTTACCTGACACCCTCCCTCCAGTGACATCTCTATATCCTTGTTTTCCTCAGCTGTTGTCCTATTTTGTCTGCTTTGTGGTACTATTTGCCCATACATCTGTTGTGCTATAAAAATCTTTCATAATAATAATCCCTGTCCTTTCCACCTGGGCTGCACAGATCTGCAGTCATAATGTTTATAAACAATTCCATGTGGTAGTTATATAGGGCCAAGTAACCTTCAGGCTATTTCTTATTTGGCGCAAATAATCTAAATTAAAGAGATTAATCCTTAGGGTACACATGGGTTTACAAGAACTAAAGGAGGGCAAATACTTTTTCTCCATTTATTTTTGTGAATAAGTCTAAACAAGAAAGGTCTAATCTTAAAAAGAAAGCACCTAAAATAAATTATTCAAACCTACATGTGTAAAAATAGATGAGAATTATTCCTTATTAACATAGGAGAACACCTACAGTTCTCTTGGATGTCAATGGCACAAAATGAAATGCTTAACACCTTTAAATCCTTTCTCTTTTACCAAGATATATATTTTGGCATATAACTTTAGCCACCACAGCTTGAAAGCTTTGTCTTTCTTTTTCTGTGAACAACAAAGAAAAGCAGATTTTGCATAACCATACCCAAAAGAAGTAGCTCCTGGAAAACTTACTGAGAGTTGGAAAAATCTCATCCTTCACTATCTCTCCAAAAGTTGTTCATCCTGCACGATCCTGGTGTACCCACCTAATCTCTAAATCAATGGAAATCCCACTAGGAGATGACAGAGTTAAATCAGATTAGAGGCTTAAATCAGACGAATTTCTGAGGATCTTTAAAACTCCCCTAAAAATCTATGAGGGAAATTGTGTAGCTAAATTCTGCATCCATACACATAACAGGGTAATAACAGAATCATTGCTGTGACCCTGCCATTTGATTAGTATTCCCACTGCAGCTGCTGCCCCAGGAGTAACTAGAAGATGTTACACTTAATGCAGCTATCCTGATGACTAAAATTTTAAACTAATTATACATCTAAACAGTGAAGAGAGATTAAAGAAGCCATACTTCAGTCAAAAAATTCTGCCAAAGCCATGGATGGTGAAAACAAACAGTAATTCACAAACAGCATCACACCTTCAGAGCAGAAATGTGGCTGGTTTTACTACCTGCTCTATGTGTAACTTTGCAACATACAAAGAAATCAAAACAATAATGTATTTTAGGGTAAGTATATCTGATAAGCTGCAATAATAGAAAATATTCTATATCAAGAGCACCTCAGTGAAGATCTGATGGTATGAATAATTGAGGTTATAAAATTATAGAAGTCAACAGATGATCACTAAGGAACACAGGAAAATTAGAACAGTGCAATGAGCAATTTCAAAATAAGATCTAGCTGTTGCTTAATCTGCAGTAAATTATTTTAAAAAAAATCAATTACTGACAACTCAACTTTGAATCCGATATCAAGCAAGCACATCTAACATGAAACTTTAAAAAGTCAAATCAGTAGGTGTGAAGAGTTGTGGAAGGACCCCCAAAAACAGTCTGCAGCTCCTCTCAGGCTGCCTCCTCTTGGGAGTAGTTTCAGAACTCTGACCCTGAGGATACAGCTGTAGGACCATATCTTGGATAGCAGAACGTACAGAGGAAACATTTGACTCAACCCTACTACCAGATCACCTCTACTTCAGAGTACCTCAGGGCAAAAACCAAAGTGAAGATCCACACGTCAGTGCAAGGACAGACCTTGTGGATCACAGCTGAAGTATTTGGTACCTACACTTACTGTTCATATGCTTTCACTGGGTACTCTTGCCATTTGCTATCCAGGCATCATCATTCTTTATTCCTCACTTGAATACTGCCTACCAGCACCTTGACAGGGGTTGTGCGATCACTTCGAATCAGGCAGAAGGCAGAGCTGCTCTAAAGGAAAAGTACGCGAATTCCCACAAACAGCAGAACAAACACTTAGCTTTCTGCTGCCCTGTGGTACAGACTTGTCACTTGTGAGATCAACAACAACACAAGCAAGGACATTTTAAAAGTGCACTACGATGTGCGGGAGCTTGATACTTGTAACACTTGACAAGTTTAATCTAGTGCTTGCTAACATGAGAAGAGTCACAGTGACATCCATGCATCCTGCCCTGGGTTTGGAATATCACTTGTTCCATGGAATGTCACCCACTGCTGCATCTCTCTGGAAACCAGACCCAAACAGCAAGGCAATTTTCAGTTTTTTACTCAGCAGTATTAATTATCTCTCCATCCTCTGGAAGGACCACCACATATAGTTCTTCCAAGCTAGAGCTCTCTGCAGCTGGCAGGATGCAGCCTGTTACATCCACCACCCTTTGCAGTTCCAACCAGTTAATACACTATTGCTGATCTGAACTACACCTGAACTGAAACAACTTCAGTTACAGTTGAGGCCAAATGTGAGCAGAAGGCAGATGTTTGCTGGTTAGTGTCTCTTGATACTGATTATACACCTGAAAGCAACTTTTTACCACTGGGGTTTTATTAAGGCTCGCACAGATTACCTACCCTTTTAATTTACAGTTTACAGAATAAATGCAAGGTTAAATACCAAATCTTAATAATCCATAGTAAGTTGGAAAAAAATAGCCTGAAGTACCAAGCTTTAAAAATTCAATTAAAAGGATAAATAAATAGCCAACCACTGTTTTTGCAATTATTTTAACTTTGATCTTTAAAATCTGCAAGTTGACTTATATCCTATTACTACAGAAATCGAATAATTTTTACAGTTGAGAAACACTCCAGTTTACTAGCTAATTAAATCCTTTCTGGATTTTTTTTCCTCTTTCAATTTTAACAGAGAAAAAGTTCAAGCTTTTAATAGCAAACTGGAGCAGCATTATATAATTGTTACTTGATGTTCTTAATTGCAATTACTGGTTTAAATCAGTGAACTCCTTTGAGAGGAGCTTGAGAAGAGTTTGGGTTTTATTTCTTTAAGCAGAGTAGTAATCAGAAAACACTCGCCTTTTCTATGCCTCTGATAATCTGCCTTTTTCACTTCCAAACAATTGTAAATTTCCCAAATCACTAAGATTACATGAATTAGTTTTGCAAGTTAATCCCCAAATTATCTAGCATACATAGTTTGTACAAGTCACAAGACATTTCAGGCTCCCGAGTAACACTTATATTTTACATTGCATTATAAAAATATTCTAAATATGTGATTTTCATGTGCTTTTCATGTGCAACTCAACTCAGAATACATAGGAAAAACAAACTGCTTTTAAAATTAATAAATTTAAGGACGGATGCCACCTTTGATTTGCTTTCTGTACGTGACAATTACAGGCTCGATCCTGGAAGTACTTTTTTACTTAGTGCCACTCACTGTGCTGTGAAAAGAAGCCCTCATATTAGCAACTACCAGCCTGAGAACTGTTACAAGCCAGTGGAGCCTGACTGAACTCAGTTCAAAGCATACGGTTTTCCAGGAACCACCGTGACAGATTTCCTTGCAATCTGCCAGCATAATACTGATAGCTTAAATCCATTCACTCCTGCTGTCCCGGCCCGTCTCCTCAGCAGCTTGGCTGGCCATGGCTCTCCCAGACCTCCCTGGAAGGGATGGTGGGGCAGCTGCAGAGCAGGGCTGGGTTTGCCTTTGATGGCCATGGAGTGCAGACACACCAACCCTGAAGAGATTGGTAATTACTATAGATGAATACTTCTCAGGCTATCTGACAACACCTGACTGCACAAATGCTGCTGGCCCTTTTATTCCACCTGCTAAAATAACTTAAGATTTTTAATATATACATAGATGCTTACTTTATATTAATTTGTGGAAAACTACTGTTATAATTGCTTCTCAGTTAAGTAGGCTAAGGTCTTTTCCTTTAACCATTGGTTAAAGAGTGTCCATAGAAATTATAGCTTCCAGAAGAAATTTTTCCCAGTAGTCAATAAATACCAGTACAATATGGCCAGAGTCATTATTTCTAGACTACTCTCTCACTTGATCTTGGCAACAAGAAAAAGCTGGGAAAAAATTCCCTCTTTTCCCTAGCAACTGTGCAAAAACCAGTAATAATAATGATATTTCTTAACTATAAGTAGTGCTGAAATAATTCCTTTATTGTCATGGTACAACAAAACCTTAGTCCTTTGTGGTGAAGAGTTGAGGGTGGAAATGTATTATTTCACTGGTGTTCTGAACAAGCATACAATGCAAGCTCAGAAAGAAGAATCTGTGGTCTGTAAGCTCACCCATGCAGACTTACAGAATGAAAATACAAAGCCTGGCATCAGAGGGACAGGAGGAAGGGAACTTCCTGCAGATGACTAACTCCCTGATGCAGACCCTGCCATCAGGGTCTTTGCCATTGGAAATGCTGGCTACCACATGCAGTGCAACTGGTGACACTAGAGCCATCAGCTGAGGACCAGAGGTGGGACAGCAGGCGTGTGGGCAGCACGACCACACACAATCTGCAGTACCATGGTGCTTTGTCATATGGATCAATTGGTTTCAAAATCACAAACAGTTCCCAAAGCTAGAAATAATCTCAACACTCAGTAGTCTAAGACAAACACAACCAATCTGTGAAACCATTTTCCCCCACAGAATAGCAGAACTTGGCATTGAATGTTATAAGTTGCAATCACAAGAAAGGAGCATATCAGACTCCAATTACTACACTATATTGAAGAGTGATAGTTCACCAGTAGATGTGCAATGAAAGTGAAGTTGCTTCTGAAAGATACAATGCTTTCTTTAAAAAGAGTAAAGCACAATGGCACAAAGTACAATTTATTGTTGATTAAATAGTTACGGGACAGTAAATACTTCCTGCTGAGACTCTGCAAGCTAACCTGCAACTTAGGTGAGATACAAATTCCTAAATAACAAAAATGCTGATGTGACAATATGCTTATTAGCATGACTGGATGCTGTTGCCATTGTTGATACAAAAAAAAAAGCTATACAATTGTCCTCCTAGAACTGTAGAACAGGTTACATAGCAGCCAACTAAAACAGAAGTGTACACTTTTATTTCCTTGACTTGACATGTAACAGCCAATAAAGCTATTCCCACTGTGTTGCTGCAGTTTGTAGAGGAGAAAAAAATTGCTGTGACATAGATCACATCATTCCAAAAGCTCATCTGAGAGCTGAGCTTCTTCCATACATGGGTGTTAGGAGTAGCTATCCAATTACTTCAACTTTCTAATCCCAAGTGTTTTCCATTCTCACATACAATGCATTTATTTGTATACTTGAAAGAAGATATATCATGCACAGAGATGTTACAAAGTATTTTAATCGGATAGTGTTTGGGCAAATATGTTTTCTATAAAAATATTTGTATTGAAACATAGTTGAGAACATATACTGGGATAGTTTGAACACTGATTCACATTATTAACACTTTTTCATCAAACTCAGATGTCTTAACATTTGAAAGCTGTAAGACATACAATCCTTAACAGTTTCCTCCACCTGAGCAGTCTGAGGGTGGGGAAAAGGAAGAGAAGAAAACCTACAAACTTTCAGAGTTCAGAAAGAATGCTGTTAGTCACACCTTCCCCTGCCACAGTGAACAGCCATGCTACCCTGACAGCTCTAATGATGAGTGCAAGAAGCAAAGTACCTGCAGCCTGTAAGCTGCTAAGTATAAAAGTACTGCACTGCTTTAAAAAAAAAAATAATAATAAAAAATCTCTTGCTAGTTCTGTTCCCATTATTCACCAGTTATGACCATTACTGTCATACTCAGTGGCACACTTGTGGAGCAGCACATTTAGCCTCTCGGTATGTCAAAAGGCATGTCATGGCTGAAGAAAGTTAGCGAGCAGTTTCTGGCTCACGTTTCAAAACAAAAACCAGAGGGTGTGGTTACAGGAGAGGAACACATACTCTGAAACCACTACAGACAAAACTAAAGGTATGCACCAACTCTATGCTTTGCATGTGACAGGGCAAAGTTTGGTGCACCCTGAATATAATCCAGACACACAGCTGTAGGAAATCATGCTGCTTAATCTGGCAAATCATCCTACAAATTAACTGAAGATTGGGAAGATGCTGTCAGATGCAGCTTAACAGTGCTGGGAGAAACCATTTCACTATGCCAGTGCGTTTTCTCAATTGCTCCTGGTTGCACCAAAGCAACCAATAACGTGACTAAATGTACACCCCCCCCATAGCACATCTCTTTAGTCCTATGTAATTTTGATGCAGCTACTTTACTCATCCTCTGAATCAGAATAGAATAAATCAGATGGCTTGAACCCCACAGAACTGTGAAAGAAGCTCACTCCCACAAACAGCACAAACCCTGCATGGGGAGGGAAGAGGCTGTGTGCCAGTGACCTCGCTCAGCAGAACACCTGCAATCACCTAACAGGGCTGAACAAGAAAGGGTAGCTGGGGTGGAATAAAGTCCAGCTCTTCCAAGCCTGAAATATCTCTGAGAGTGGTGACTGTTTACCAACATGGCCAATTACTAAAAATATATCTACCCTGCACAATGTCCCTCAGTTCATTAGGTACCAGAGAAAGTTCAGATCTCTGCACAGAATTTACCTTCTCATTAGCCATGTTTTGTTGTTTGACTCATGTACTACCTTTGTAAGGGATATTGCATATCAGTTCCTGTACTGAACACACACCTGTACTAACAAGGCTTGCAGCTGGATGTGGCACACAGCTGACTGGCAGTGCAAGCAATGGCAGAGCTACAAGAAAGCAACTTCAGCAAAAGCTCAGACCCTTCAGCACTCAGCAGAGGTGCCTCTGCAGATAGGCTGCTTGGGCACAGGTGCACACTCCTGAGAACACATCCCGAGTCCACACCTCTGTCTAATCTTGTATTGCTGAGTCCAGTTGTGCATCACTCAGAGCACTGTTTCTCTTTGCACAGTACATTACTCCCATCCCTCTTGTGCAATGACAACCAAAGCACTTCTGATACCTGAGTCAGATGAAGAAATCTGTCCACTACAAAGAAGTTTGCAATACATGTAATTCATGACATTTTTTCATCTTGAAAGAGAAAGTTTCTATTTATAAAACTGGGTCCTCTATGTCCTTCTGAAAAGCTTCCAAAAGAGACATTGGGGACTAGAGAATTGTGGCAGGAACAACTGAGTGGGTATAATGTGCTACAGATGATCAGGTTACACTATGCCACTTAGTTAAAAAAAAAATAAAAATCATATATAACATTAAACAAAACTTTGTTCTGCTGTGATAGAGCAAATAATTTCCACAAAATGGACATAAGGAAAGCCTTTAATGCAAAACCTACTTCAGGATAATGCATTTTCTCACCAGATGTGTTGATTTTTCACAGCCTTTCTTGGCTCCACTCCAGCTGACCGCCCACCCTCAGCCCCCAGGGCCAGTCAGTGCTTTGCAGGGAGCAAAGCTCCCGCCTTGCAGACCCCGCTGCAGCCGGGCCTGCCCAGCGAGACCCCCAGGGCTTCGAGCAGCGGTTTGATGAGGGCGGAGCAGGAAAGGCGGGTTGGGATCCCTTCCCTAAGCTCTTCTGCCCTTTGCCACGAGGCTGGTAACTCCTGGCAGGGGCAGGCACAGAGGGTGCTGAGCCAGCACAGCACAGCCAGTCGATTCTGGGCATCCACGTCAGCTGCCACTCCAGCTGGGTTCAGGCTCCACCTGGCTCCGTGGTGCTAAGAGCAGGTAGGCCTGCTCAGAGCATCTAGTGGCTGTGAACAGCAGTTTCAGCTGTATTATAGTACAAGTAATAACATCTATAGTGGAAGCAGGGCAGTTTTGAGTTCAGTATTAAGAGTTCTCCTTACTAAGTAAATGTTGCCTTTTGCTTTAAAAGAAGAGATAGAGATATATTTAAACAAACAAAACAATGCCAAGAATGTTTTTGCCTTGCTCCCCCACAAGCACAATCTTCTCCTGTTCAACACATGTAAATGGTAAAATTATCCCTGGTTTCCTCGAGTCCTAAAGCACTACAGGTGTTTACACACCAAGGAAGACTTCTGGATTAACAAGCAATTTCAACAATGTAGGGAACTGAGCAGAGGTGGCGGCAGAGAACAAGGAACACAGATACAGAGTAACAACTAGAGAATGGGAACTTTACCACATGCAGAAAAAAATTACACATTTTTTGAGCAAATGCTGGAGTGAAAGGTTTTCAACAATTAAGCCATTCAACAGCAAACAATTTTCTCCCAAAAATGTGGATAAATTTAACAGCTTCGAGTTAACTGTTTTAACACTGCATGCAAAGCTAACTTGAAAATACTTTTGCTAACACCTAAACTAGATGTTACAACTGTCAGTGCAATTCTGTCTTTTTACTTGATTACACCAGGAAAGTCAAAACCTGTAAACTTACGATTTTCTATTCTAAAGTCAATTTGTTTTAGAACTTCTAGCCCAGCTAAGGGACCATTCAGGTGTAGTTTTAAAAGTCGATCCATTTGTTTACTTTCTTGTAAAGACAATTGTCTTGTAAAGACAATTAAAGACTAATTTTCCCTTAACAAGGATAAGACATTCCTTTCTACATAGGACATTAACTCAAGGCCAAGGTCTACCAAATGGATAAACTTATGAGGTATTTTAAGTAATGTTTCCTTTAATTACTTTAGCAAAGCAATTATTTTGAAAAAACTTATTTTCCTTGCTCTTTAGACACTGTATTTGGACTCTCAAGCTTTTCAGCAAGACCTGGAGAAGCACTTTCTTTTTCCAGAAAACTCCATCTTCTCAGGCACAGAACAGGCCCATACACACTGGCCACACACAAGGTACAGGATGACACAGGCAAGGTGCAGATGTGAGCTGCAGCATCCCCCTTTCTGCTCGGGCCTGGGAGCCTGTTTTATGGCCCCAGCACACATCTCCTGCAGACCTCAGCAGGTATTCTCTCTCCTCCAGCAAGAACTAGAAATGCAGATGCCACCAGGCCATACTCTCACAGATTGAGAGCTATTCCACACCACAAAGAAAGCATTAAATCTTTGTAAGGCTTCACAACGGGCACTTGTGAGCCCAACCCTGTCAGCTGCCCACCCTGCCCTCACACAAGTCCTGGGGTATCATGGTTACCCGCACCCTGCGTTTTCGTGCTACCCGAGGGGCTGCGCCACAAGTCACCACCACACAGCGACTGAGCCACCCCGAGCCCCACTGCCCATCCTCAGCAACCCTTACCTGCCGCGGACTCCTCGCCAGCCTCTCGGAGCTGCTCCCCCGGGCCGGGCCCCGCCAGCCCAGGCGAGAGAAGGGGCGGGAGGCCCTGAGCTAAATAACTAGAGTTACAGCGTAACGGAAGAGAAAAACCGGCAGCAAAAAGCAGTAATTCTGGATAAACACCAGTGGGTTTCGGGAGACCCAGTTATTGATAACACCTGGCGAGGGAACGCCCCGGCCGCCAGGAATCCCGCCTCACACCTGCGCGGGGCGGGCCCAGGAGCGCCCCTGGAGGCACCTGCGGGCTTGCCAGCCCAGAAACACACAGCTCCCACAGTAAAGCTACTGAGCGTCCTTCTGTATAAGAGGGTTTCTTTTTAAGTTACTAAGATTATACTGCACTGTTACAAAACAGGTTGCCACATTTCATTCGTGTTGATCAAGCAATGGTAAACAGACTGTCTGTGGGGCTTTTTGTTCTAATTACAGCTCTAATATAACTGGGAGACACACCTGAGATCCTGTTGTACAATGAAAGGCATTTAGGAGGTTGGTCTCACCTCCAGATCTGATCAGTTAGTTGCTCCCTAGTCACAGCTGGTGGGTCAGCATATCTGTTGATCATCAGGCTGAGGGCTGAGCCACAGCCCCACTTGCAAGAGCCTAAGACCAGGACTATTTAAATGCTCATTTCCTAGGACTGATAACAATGGAAATACTTCTGTTTTGCAGAAGGAAAGGAGTAAATGCTTCCACCTGCAACACCATGGGGAGTTGGACTGTAGGTGCAGCCCATCATTCACTCGTAGACCACAGGCATTTGTTCTGAGTAGCTGGCAGGAAAGTGCAGCATTACTTTTATTGAAAGCATTGGTTCACACATTACTAGGAACACAGTACCACTTTAGGAAAGGTTACCAGAAATATGAATATATTAAGTAACCTCAGAGGTAAAACCAAAGATCTGGTCCACTTTTGTACATGCTAAATCTATTTTTTTCTAGCTCTGTCCATACCACATAGGCATGGCTAGTAGTTCTCATTCTGCTGGCAGAGCATTCCCTTCAGACTGACCCATCCCAGCATGAGCTTCCAAGAACAGAAATCATAATGCAGTTTATAAAAGAAAACAGAATGGAAGAAAAATAATAATAATAAAATTAAAAAAAAGGCATGCAAACCTAAGGCTCTATTTCAGCCTGGCAAGCTAAGCTGGAAGCTTGTTTTATCATTATGGCCAAAAGCAGAATACAATGGAAGCCTGATGCAAGAAGAGAGAATTTACAGCTTTTATTAGGTCTTACAGATAACCATAGTATGTCTGATCAGTAGTCACTGTATGAAGATACAAAATGAATGTGAACATAATGTATCACTAAAGTAGTATTATCACAAAAATTAAAAAGACTTTTCCAGATGAGAAGACTGCTTATACCTGGCTAATCTCAAGAGGTGATTCTAATTGTTTACAAATAGTCTCATTATCATACATCCTGAAGTTCTAGAGCTGAGGCACTACAGCACTGACGTCAAAAATCTCACCCATCTTCCCAGTTTTATATATGCTATGACTAAAATAATAAAAAAACAAAACACATTTCCAGACAACTTCAGTCTCAAATCTCTTAAATTTGTCTTGAATTTCTAGATATCAAAAACTTCTAACATACTTGCTCCTGAGGATAATTAGGCCCTAAATTATTTAAGTATACCTGAAATATACTGGTAATTTACAAAAATGTTTCAGGGTTACATGACTGGTAAATAAACAAGTCTTTGGTAAATACCTACTCTGTTCACTACTCATTTAAAAAGTTAATTAATTTCTAAATCTAAATTAACTGATTTATTTTTTAATAATTATTTCTATAATGAATAAGGCTCACATGGCACAATGGTGAGTGGGATGAATGGGTATACGTAGCAAAACCTGAATTATATTTTCAGGGTACCAGTCCTGTTAATAGTAGGTTCCTGCTTTGGCTCGTTTTCTTTTTGTACCCTTCAGTCAGGCCCAGGAAGCTGAATCTGAATGAGAGCTTTCTAACAAAATAAGATTTCCAACATTTAAAGGTGCCAACAATCTCGAAAATACTGTCCATTCCAAGGATACATTCTACAGTAGCTACTGTATTGTATGCTAAAAACTAGAATAAACCAATTAGTTTAAGATTGAAATAATACATTACAGCTGCAGTATTTCCTAAAAATGTCCAGTTTACCACCTGTGCTGTAAAACAGAAAAACTAGGCACTATGCATGCTTGTGTGAGGTGGAGGTGACTGCTTGCTCTCAAATGAAACCTAAAGGCACAGGACATTGGTCATGTGAATGAAAATCTGGTAACAAACACTGACTTCCATTTTATTAGAAGGATCTAATTAGAAACTGAATGTCTAAACTGATACTTCTACTGTTTGTGTACCAGATACCTTCACTTTGGCTAAAGGATACTATACCATGTATTTTAAGAAAAACAGCAGCATTAGATAGATTTTGTAATTTCAGAGGAGAAGTAAAAACATTTAGGTTTGGCTAATAGAGTTTTGGGGAGTATTTTAAACATGTCAAAGAAATGATCAGGTGTTTTTTTTTGACTGTTGCCGTTTTACTGTTCTACAAGTTTTTTAATCATCTTCCCTTTTAAAGAATCAATTGCATTTGAGACAATAAATAGAATACTTTACAATAAATAATATTCAAGTCAAAGTATTGTACTTACAAAATAATATAACACTGTAATAGAATCTTCAAGATCAATTCTATTTTATATATTCTGCAGCAAAAATAACATTTCTAGTAGAGAAGGGTTACTTATAAACCTAGCAAGATCTACACTTTCACATGTGTGTAAACAACAAGATTTATTATGTTTTCAGAAAAGCTATGCTTTTACAACAGGTTTTTCAGCTAGATGTTATCATAATATGAAAGTATATATGTAACAGTGCTTATATTTAGCTGCATCACAAAT
Source organism: Chaetura pelagica (assembly GCF_000747805.2). Classification (NCBI taxonomy): domain Eukaryota; kingdom Metazoa; phylum Chordata; class Aves; order Apodiformes; family Apodidae; genus Chaetura; species Chaetura pelagica. The sequence goes on from NW_009970724.1 coordinate 5,704,078, forward strand.
CTTCACTTGAAAAATATGGAATGCCATTATTTACAAAGATTTTACTTTTGCTTCACAAGTGACTGTATCTGTGTGTGAACGAAGTGTTACGGCGAGACGTTCCAGATGAACTGCAGCTAAGGTTGGAGGAGGATGACTTCACGATGAACAGTGAAGGTCCTGGCAATAAATACCTAGAAAGGATATGAAAAATATAGCAGAGTTTACAGGCTACAGTGACATCCAAGAGAAAAATAATTAATTGTTCAAGTGTCATACTTTAAAATAGTTTTATGCAGGAAATTATGTACGACAAATACTATTTATAAAACATAAGGGGTATTAAGCACCAGCTAACTCAGAAAACAGATCTAAACTCAAAGAGAAACTCTTGACAAAATTTCAGTATGTTGTATGAGGATCACCCATCTTTCCAGTCCTTTCTGTTTAAAGCAAAAATCAGTGGCATCAGTGGCATCCTGTGTGACACTATTATGAAAAATTAATACTTCACCCATTGTTATCTGTTATTATAATACTACTTATTTGATTTAAACTGGGTAAAAACAATTTCAGTTAACCAGCTTACAAAAAGTTCCATTCTAAAAAAAAGTTGATTAGGGAAAAAACAGAATTTTTCACCTTGGGTTTCCAGCTCTAATTCTCTAAAAATCACTCCTCCTGTAGAGTAAAAAACAATGTTGCTATAACCTAGCAAGTGACATCTACCACTATTTTAGTTTCACAAAAAAAAAAAAAAAATTGTTGTGCTCAGAAAAAAAGTTATTCAAATCAGATTTTGTAAAGTACTGAAAAAATTGACTTCTTGTACATTTATTAAATTATACTCTTAATATCTTCTTGCACGTCACACAAATTCAGCGAGTCAAGAAAACTGTTATTGTTAGTAGCACAGATTCTTATATCATTAACAGAAACCTAGATTATATAGTATTGTAGGTCTCCCATTTATAGAAAAATAGTTCATTACCTTACAATTATTTGGCACAACAGGCAAAAGCATTTCTTTCCATTCGTATCCTTCATTTTAAAAATTCAGAATATCATGGTTAACTAACATATTGATGTATCCACAGTAAAACGTGTGGCAATTAATATAAAAACTGTAACTTTAATCAAAGTTGTCATGACACTCCATTGCTGAAGAAATACTGATATTTCAGATATAGAGGGCTTATATTTCTCCAGCCTGTGAAATTCATAAATAAACTTCAATTCAGCATCCAGAGGAACACAGAAACTGGAGATGACAAAGCTCAATTGGACCATCCCTTTCACTGCTTTCCAAACACAAGTCTGTTAGTCAGTACATTAGAGTAATCCAATTGGTTTGAATAGTTTGTGGTTGGTTGTGATGAAAAATTTTCTGCAGTATTAACAGTAAAAGCAATAAAAACTTCAAGGTTGAGGATTTTCTACTCTTAGCTAATCCAGATGACTTTACCATACTCCTGCTATGGTTCATCAGATGTAATATTGAATATGATTTGTTTTGTGGCTAATGTAATTCTACTTTTGCTATGTTAGTGTGCCTTAAGATCCATATGACAATAACAAATGCATTCCGTCTAACAAAGAGCTAGTCAGAGATATAGCAAGTAAGCAATTAAGTCATTTAACAGATGATATATCAAAGGTTTGCTTTTCACAGAATATTTAAATCATAAAGCCTTTCTATGAAATAATGTCAAACATGTGTAAGTTTATATACATAATAATTCAAATTGCCATTATGGATAGAATTTGGGACCTAAGTAATATGGAACTTACATTTAATTTTCTACCTACATCTATTAAATTGCAGACTGTTGACTCCCAGAATTGGAGCATTTTCAGTAATCCCTGTACTGACAACATTAAAATCCCTATTGCATTTGGTTGGAGAACTAAACCAGCCAATGGAGAATCAGGTAAGTGCCAAATAACTTTTTTACTATATGATGCTGTTTTGCAAGGTTTGAAAATGTATTTATGCTCTGTAAGATGAAATATCAAAACTTTCAATCTGTAGGTTTTGGAAATCAACTTTGCAAAACTGTGCAATACAGTAAATCAGATGGCACTTACCTGACCTCTGGCTGGAGCTGTGCCCCTATAGCATCCCACTGCGAATGTGAGGCCAGAAGTATCATACATGTTAGGATACCTCTAGGAATGCAAATCTGGAATCAGTGACTTTGAGGGATCTGAGAAGGGGAAGAAAGGAAATTTTCAGTTCACTTTATGGAAAGCCTTTGCTGCAGCGGAGCAGTTGGCAACCAAGTTTTAGTAAGTGTAGTTTAACACATAATGTGTGTATCTATTCTTCTTTGTAGCACTTCCTAGTGGGCTGGAGAGATTGAAACAATAGAAACTCAGGATCAGGGGAATTGTGGGGAGTTTTGTTGTACTTTTTAAAAAATACATAGTGAACTAGGCTTGAAGAGAAGTGTAGTGGTAGCATCACAGACAGAAACCTGTTCCAATATTATTCTTTATACTTAAAATGTAGGAAGAGAATATTGAAATGTGTACCTTGTATCATCCCAGTGGGGGATTATCCCAGTCAGGGAACCTCTTGAGTCTGATGAATATTTGTAAACCACCAACAGGCAGTGTTTACAAAGTTGTACTATTCGTTGGCAACACTGGAGTTGCTCAGGAGTCACCACCTCTGTGCTTTTATTGAATATGGTTTCCCAAGAGCTCCTGTTATGGAAAAAGACATGACTTCATGTTTTCTGTCACAAATTGGAATCTGAGAGCTTCACTGGTTTCTATCCAATTTAACAATAGAGAAACAAGATTAAAAGCATGACCTTGCTTGTTTACAGGGAAGGTCTACACTATTTAACACAAACGCTGGCAGATGCTGAGTTCAAAATACAAGAAGTTAATCTTCATATGGGAAATATCCACAGCCATTTTTCACTTAATTTGTTCCCTTAAGAGTTTACAAGGCCATTACTTAGGTTTAGCATGTAAAGATTTACTGACACATAATTGTATGTGCCTTACAAGAGGAACAACAAAAAAACCTTATTTTTAACAGGCTATTAGTTGAATGAGAATGTAATGTGATAAGAAAGGAATTAATAAGAATAATAAATTATCTCTAAATGTCTACACAGCATAATAGTACTCTTCTTCTAATTTAAGCACATGATACTAAGAAACAAATATGAAGTTAATTTACAGGTGATTAGTATGTGTTCTGCTGCCTTATCCAAATAACCACACAAAGACAGTGTCTCAGTTTAGTCATTCAAATATTACTTAGTGTTCCATCTGGCCATATGGGGCTGGTCTTCTATAAGTGCAACTTGCAAAGTGTATCTACAGAAGCATTCCTTTTTGAAATGCAGACTATTGTGCTTTAGTTTTCTTAAAAAAACATTTCTCTTTCTAAAGAAAAACCAAACCCTACCATACCCATGTAAACCAGGTATGTTTTACCACAGAAGATGACAACAGTTCCTTGTGTATACCTCAACATGTGTATACCTCAACACTCTGCTTGTGCAAAATTCTGACCAGATTATAGATCATTACATCTGTTTTAAAGGCAACATGGGGCCTATGAAGACTTTTTTTTTTGGTCAAAACATTGTCCAGTACCACAGATGGCTTGTAAGCTTGTGGTCTTTTGTTTATTTATGAAAGAAGCACTTAATAGAGCGAGGAAAAATTGCTGCATCTGGCTTCAACATAATATCCAGGATTATTCAGCCTTCTCCATTGAAATAAGCAGTGGATTTCACATCCCTGGTACAGGAAGTTTGTCTGTAAAACGACATCAAAAAACCAGCAAGCTTACTTCTGCCTAGTGAGATGTTTTTTTAAATTATGCAGTATTAGGATGGAATTATGAAAAGTAATGACTAAAAATAAACTGTATGTTTAGTAACTGATTTTTAAGCCTAGCTCCTCAGTCAAGGTAGTATTTTCCAGCTGAAACTATTCAGTCCTACAGAATTTCCTCTGCACACAATCTTCAAGTGATGCAAGCATTTCTCATTAATTATCAATATAATTTACTGATAATATAATATATACTGAACAATATAAGCACTAAATGGGTAGATTAGGTTATGGTAGGTGGGTCTAGGTTATGGTCGGACTTGATCTTCAAGGTCCTTTCCAACCATGATGATACTATGATTGCATGATTCTATGAACTATTTAAGAAATACTGTTTATAAAGCATCAAAACTGTTTCGTCTGATAAACAGAATAATCCTACTACTTGAAGAAGTAATATTTTTTCATATATTTTTCTCTCATCATTTCCTGTATGGGAACTTTCCACATCTATTTTTACACAGAATTTAATCAACTGTCTTCATTCTTTCCTCATGAAGTCACATGGTGGTTGGGAGAGAGCAGCAAGATGAACTCTTAAGTATTACATTAGTTCAACAGATTCACAGTGTTACACATAAATATATCCTAGTTTAATCCATAAATCTCCAGAATCTTGTGGAAGAAACTCTCCTGCTAATATCCCCAAGTTCTGGGCTTTGAGGTCTGTGATCATTTTCCTACAGCTGTAAGCGATTTTATCAGTTAATAATAATACATGGCCTGTTATAACTATGGCAAATATCCACACACACACACAGAAAGTTTTTATTTGCTACCCAAAGCAAAAACATCTGCTTATCTCAGTGTGGACACTTCCTTTTCTGCATGTACTTAACCCCCACAACTGCAGGAAACAGCAAATGCAGTCAAGCACACAAATTCAAACTCATTATTTGTAAATCATAGAACTGACATTGCATTTGGCATGAGATGTCAGCAGCACTTGTGACTGAATTCTTCCCTTGTAATTCTTCAGCTCAGATAGATATGCCAATGTCTCCTGTTGATGATAAATCCATATTTGACACAGTGGTCTGGTCCCATCCAATGAAAGAGTCGAGCTAAAGCTCAGATATTTATGAAATTAGGTTTTTTTTCCTTACATTATATATATTTGTAAATACATTAATGAATGTCTGATTCCATTACTTAAATGGTTGGCCTTGAAAATTAGATTTCTAATCCTAATATATCTATATGGCTTTAAAACCAAGTTCAGTGTATTACAGCATTCTCTTGAATGAATATGTGAAGAAAAGCATGCCAGCATTGACTGTCATTGTGAAGCAATGAAGAAAACTCATATAAGAAAAAACAGGCTTACCCTGAATTACAGAAACAGCTCCACAGACCTTGACCATGGCTCCAAAGCAAGCGATTAAATACACGGTTAAAGAGACGATAGAGATGTAAATTTTCAATGTCTGGAGCCTTCCAGACACGCTGTAGAACTGCACGAACACTTGTCTTGACTATATCCAAAACCTAGGAAAGAATATTCCATCAAACCAAAGCAAAGGCATATTGGAAAACCTGAAAGCAGCTGTTCACTGATTCACTGCACATGTACATGCACAGATGACTGCATAGCTATCAATTCCCACATATGCCTATGTTTCATTTCTGTGCATTCAGCATCAAACTTTCATGATATGCTTTTCTGTCAATAGCATTTTGCAAAACAAAATTAAAATATTTAATCTTTATTACAGAAAAGTTCATTTCTACTTTTTTCAGTCTAGTCAATACTAGCTCATTTAAATGACAAAAAGAATTAAAAAAGAAACAAAACGGACACAATTACAGACTAGAAGCAACATAATTAACAAACCAAATATGATGTACTCAAAAATTATGTCTTCTTTTCCTTCTCCCTTTTTAAATGTCATTTGTTTTATAAAGAACTAAAATGTCCTGAAAAGCTACAAGCTGCTTTTGGTTTAATATCTGTTCAATCTCAAGTGTTTTTCTAGATCAAATAATTTCAGTTTATCATTCATGCAGGAAATAGTGTAGTGAAATCAGTAAGTAAGAAAATAACCAGTAAGAGATTTTAAATAGCAATGTTTATAGAAATGCAACAGTTTTATTATATACAAACTACATTTAAATGCACATGCATAAAGATGTGGTTGAACAAAAGGTTAATCTGCATTCAGTATAGCACAGACAGTTTTACTCAGTGACTCTCGGCTACTCAGTGCACACACACACTTCTAAGCATCCAACTCAGAGTCCTCTCTGATGCACATTTGCAAATCCCACTGAATTTGGACATGGAAAGTGGCATTCATCTTTCCTGCTTTTAAAAACCTAGGTCTTTACTAGTTCATTTTTCCCCTGTTTTGTGGAATATCTGAAGCTGAGCAGTCTGGTAGGAGTGGAGGGTCCAGGGCACTCTGGGACAGTCTGTAGTTTCACGCTAAGGTGTGGGAGTACAGGATCTGTTCCTGGTACAGGTAGAGGTGTGCACATCTCCACATCATATGACTGCATGCTTTGCACTTTAGACCACACTCTGTTAAAGTAACTACTGTATCCTGATTTGTACCCTGTACTCTTTCATTCTGTGAAGCACAGTCTCTTCTGATTAAATAAATTTGGGTTTGCTTTCTTTCTTATTTGGATATTTACCCAATCAAACCTAAATGTCAAATGATTGGGGAACGCTCCAATTTTGTAGGAAAACAAATGTATTAATTTAAAATATTTAGCTCAAAGTGGAGTCAGTTGTTGTTGTTTTGTTTTTCTCTGGGGAATGTGCTGGTGATTTAAAATGCAAACAGCTTCTTGGAAGAGATACTAAAATTATTCTAGTTACTCTACTATTTGTATCGTTCTGGTCATTTACTGTACAATACAGAATCTGATAGTAGAGTGTAGCTATTACTACAGTTGAAGTTTTTTATCTACAGTATTTCAGTTTTGGTGAGCATTTCACTACTGTCCCCTCTCTCGCTTCCTCCCATTATCCTGTATCAATAATTAGCGCTAAGCGTGACCCCATATATCTCAATTTTAATTACCATTTGTTGTGTGAGGCACAAATGACTGAGGACACACAATGCTTATTTTGTCCTGAGCAGTAGTTTTCAAACATTAATGTGCCTCCTATGGGGCAGTTCCTTAATATAAGTTGCTGAATTGAAGAAGGTTAGGCTGAACCTGCAGATTCTAGAAAAAGGAAAGCTCATCAGCCTGAAGTTTTTGGTGGCCAAGATCCGCTTCACAGCAGCTGCTTACCTGCAGGAGCCTTTTCTGTTTTGAGATCAGCCAGAATTCAAGCAGGTAGCTCCTCCTTCAAATCAGTCAGACATGAAGCAAAATTTACAAGTTTTTAGTGTATAATTCAGAAACTTCATCTTAGGTATTTTGATGGATAACCCATTAATGCTCATTATTGATCAACTATTATATTTTGTTGTAAACTAAGTGGACCAAAACATTTGTCTGTTGATAGTCTTTTCAGAGAGACAGAGTTAATAAGGTCGTATGCTAAATTTCTTCAAAATTTAACATTTTTTAATTTAAATAAGTCAATACTTTTACCTGTTTTTAATAGACCTCACTTGTCCAAAAACCAAAGCATCTTAGTCTTGGCAGACAATTGTTTTAAGCAAGTATAACAAAAACACACAGGTCTTAGGGTACTTTCTTTTTTTACTGAGAAGTTAAATGGTTTTTACAAATCCTCTGCTTGTATGTCAGACTATCTTTAATAGTGCTGTGAAGTAACTATAGAGGGTCTTTTGCATATCTTATGTTCTGGAAGGGCATTGACCAAACAGATTTCTACCAGTACTCTCAGAAGATTTTGTGTACTTTTACTTTTGTACCTGGAGTCAAATAAAACTAAGGACTGAACCTTGCATCTTCAAGCAAGCTGCAGACTGCCCGGTACTCAGGAAATAAATGTTCTTGCTGTTTTTACTGTGTTGGTATTGTCAATACGCCAGAAGGGAAAACATCCCAGTTAATTGTTCGTAGTTTGCAAACATGGCCACAATCATCCATTTTAAAAAAGAGACAAGGCATTACACAAGAGCTGGAACTTCATGAAACCTACATCCCCGTTTTTCTAAGTTAATTTCCCTAGTTTGCCTTCATTTTTCTGTTTAATTTACATCATTTACTTTAACATAACCCATGATCTAGGTGTAACAGAACAAGTTATAAAAGATCATATTCAAAACAAGATGTACAGACCCTCTGGTAACAATCAGAACACTTTTAAATAAATTATGTAAAGTGATGTAACACAAAGCAGTCATAACTCCTTCCATAGAAAAGTCTCTTTCTTGAAAGTCTTAGGAGACTAAATTTCATTTTAGCACGTATCGATTTCATCAGTTTACTCTCAACTTGATTCTAAATGCTTCCTGTACCTCTGTGGTAGTACTGGAATATTAGACACTAAGAATATGAGCAAGAGTTTAATTTTTCTACATCATATTGAATAATTCTTAAGAAAATACACCTGTCAGAGGTGAACACTGTGAAATCTAGTACATTGCCCAGGTGTTTTCTTCTCATGTTTTAGGACTTCCCAGTAAGTATAATGAAGGAGACTAAATCTCTGGTTTGTATTTCACTAAGTTGCAGAAGGTACCTTTGAGACACATTCCTTACATAAATATCCTCCACCTTGAGCTCACTTCTCCTTTACCCATCCATTGCAATATAAACCATATTTCTCCCAAATCAACAAAAGCTTACGCATTTTGCAGGCCTCAGCTGCAATGTCATTGACAATGTTAATCCATTTTTATAAACTACTCTTCTAAGAACAGTATCTGATTGCTTGAAGGGATTGAGGTTAAAAGCAGTTGAAAAAAAAAGGTAAACCATTTTCGGCGCAAGGAAAGACAAAGGGCTCACTAGTGCTTCAGGAATGATAAGCCTCCTAAATTGTAAAAGATGTCCTCACAGGAATAGCAAAGTAATCCACATTTTTGATTGTGCAGTTTTTGCTAATAATGAGCTGGCATATCAACCTGTGTCCCACTGACTTTGTACACATGCCCTCGGTTTTACACGACTGTCAGCCAAATAAAAGACAGAACCACCCCTTCTTGCAGACTTTCTGAAGTAGCACTGAAAGGAGAAAATTCTGACTAGATTGAAAAGAAAGTTCAAAAAAACCCAGACACAGGTAAATTAAGCTAGATGGCCAAGAGGAGCTTAGGAGAGGCAATTGAAGAATGCATAGTAAACAGCCTCAGTCCCTTAAAGAGCAGATTTTTCACACTCCCTGCATCAATTCCTTTCAACAGTTTTGGAGAATGACCTATGGGGAAAGGCTGAGAGACATACCTTAACCAGTTCTGTGTGAATTCTATGAATTAGCCCTTTGCAAGACTAAACCAGTTTGTTGAACATTGTAAAAATTGCAATAATCTTTGCCTGACAGGTTTATATTTACTGAACATGATCTGTTTTACTGTGGGTCAGACTCAAATAACCACAGGCAGTATCACTAACTGTAATGGAGTTTTAATATGCATGCTCTGAAAGTGCTGAGTGGTTTATTCCTTATCAATCAAATCTACTGAATCAATACACTTCTAAGACTGTTAAAAATAGGTATGTCAGCACTTAGTTTGCTTTCTTTCAGAAGACTAAATTTTTGAAAAATTGTTTTTTAAAATTATATTTCAGGATAATTATGTTTGTCTAAATATGGAGCAACATAATTTCCTGCAATGGAACTAATTAATATATATGTTAGTATTAGAGCCAGTATTTTAGCATCTTAAGCCACTTTCAGCTAGTGCCAAACACCAGTAGAAACAGTGATATGTGTCTACTTCAAATGATCTTCAGAAAATTAAATATATGCCACTTACTTTGCTTTGCTTTCCAGAATCCAGTTTTATCAACCAATAGGATGCCACTTTCGTCTTATGATACTTCCAATTATCCATAATCTGTAGTCATTGCAAAACACAAGATAAAAGAAATACACATAAAAACTACTAGGATTTCATTCATGAGCATTCCTAATGCTAAAAAGTGTGAGCATCTAAGAGACCTCTGTGAAAATAACTTTTCTCTAAAAGAAACAGGTAAATGTGAGGAACATTTGCAAAGATTTGTGCAATCTTTCAGTTTAATCCTACCCTCTTTTCCACTTTGATTCTGAGAGCACCACAAAGCAGGTAAAAACTCAACTGACTTAGCTCAGATTCCTTTAACTCAGCAATAAGTTCAATAATGCATAGCTGTTAATCTAATTAAATAGTGACCTATTTTCTGCATAAAGGATATTAGAGACATTCCTTGAAAACATCCTTCTATAAATTATCATATATTAACTGCAATATGCTTCTTTTGTGAAGTCTAAGTGCTACCAAAATAGCTCAAGATGTGAACGTGCATTTTTGTTTTCATTCTGTTATTTAATCTTTCTATTCTATTGCAGACAAGGTCTGCATCACAGTTAATACACCCTTACTTGTTTCCTTCCATTATGAAATACTGTTTTCCACCAGAGGCTGCTTAAGGCCAGAAAAAATTATAAAATAATTCTGCAATTAGAAAGTGCATTTCTAACCATGATAACGTTGCATGAGAAAGCACCACTAGATGGAGTGCATACACATACACACTCCCATATATGCACAAATGCACACACACTCACATCTGAAGGAGAAAATTTAATTAAGCATTTGATTTCTGATCCTAAGATGAGAAACTAAATATGCTGGTTACAAATGTCCAGAATCACGAAAATGAACCATCATTACAGGTGAACTGTGATGTAGTTGCACAGATTACCAGAGACAAGGTAAGCACTTTGAAAGCTCACAGAACAAAGGATATTTCTGGCTGAATAATGAATTAGATTGATTTTAACATATTGTGGGGTATGCTTACTACGTCAGAATACAGGTGTTAACTTAAATGACTAGATCACTCCATATCTATTAGATAGAGAAAACATCATCTATCTTCATTTTTTTCTTTTCCTAGCTGATGTGTTTCTTTGTACTAGATAATTAAAAAGGATCTAGACACCATTTATTTTCTGCCCATATTTAGGAGTATTAGGTGTTGCTTTCTAATTGCTCCTTATATCAAGAATTAGCTCACAAGTCTTAGACACCAAATTACGAGGGCTCAGGACCATGATGAATATAAGAAAGGGTAAGCTGGCAAACAAGAAAAGTCAAAAAGAGTGTGACTGGTGTTCTTTATGACGAGCAAACTTCCAGTTTGTCTTGCAGCATACCACTCTAAGCTCTCTAGTGTACGTATTGAAGAGGAAGTTAAATATGTCAGGATTTGTACTAACAATATCAGACAAAATACAAACTGTTAAGGAATTGTAACATTCTTCTCAGCTTACTTAAAAGTTTGAACTTTATCCACAATGAAAAATTGAATTTTCCTAACCTTCCTGATTGTTTCTCATATATTTTATAAAGACACAGAAATGTGTTCCGAGCTGCTCTTTTAAGGTCAGAAAGTATGAAAAGCTCCAAGCTTTTGAAATCTTTTGAATTATCCTGACTTATGAAAAATTTAAGGCTACAGTAGCTCATGAATCATAAATTGAACTTTCTACTTTCCTTCACTTTAGTAGCCTAAACAGTGTCTAGCCTGTAATTTCTCTTACTTATGTATCAATACTTACATCTTCTATAATTAATTCTGATTCTTCTTCTGTTTTACCTGGGAACTTCATTCTCATGTCATTGAAAATGAGAAGAGTCTCTTTTGTCAAAGCAGCTTCTTGCTCTTTTGTTTTCTGCTGCAGCAAAGTCTCACTCTAGAAACCAGTTCAAAGCAGAGGAAAAATTTCAGGTATGTCATTTGATCGCATTACAAAGATTTTCCTTGACAAAAATTAATTCTAAATAGGGGTACATAAAATAAATTATTAAAGTGGATAGACATAATATCTAACTATTACACACACAGGCATCATGTACACTAAAATGCATTGCCATTACTTATAGTTGTCAGGAAATTCAAGAAAAACAGTTCAAATGCTTATTTGAAACAGAATTAAATATACATTCAATATTTATGGTGCCCACCATTTAAAACATAATTTTGAAATTTAGATAACTGACATTGAATTTAAATTTAAGATAATGAAAAGAAATTATTAGTAATAAAAATCTTCCTATTAGTTCTTTACTGGAACAATTTAACAGAAACTGTGAATTATATATCATTGTGCCAAGAATTAAGGAAGCTTTAAAATGAAAGAACACTTTGCTCCTACTCTGGTCAGTGGAGTTTCTGACAGCGCCTTCAATTGTCCAAGATTTAGTTTAAAATATCAGGGCTTTTTATGCCAACACCAACAGTTGTACAGTGTCTGCACAAGAGCATCTCTGGAGGGGCTTGGGGTTTTCTTTAAATCTTAGACACTAGTGAGAACTGTTTCTGATCCTCTTTCTTTACTTTTGCATTTGCAAGACTAAGTAAGCTTAATTTTATGTTTTTTTCAGGCATGAAATGCAAAATTTTTAGGCATTTCTAAATTTTTGCATAAGTAAGAGATAAAATTTTCAAGCATTACAAAATATTTTCCTGTATGATATATAATAATGTGGCTGAAATACGATAGAAAATATTTCCAAATCCACTTTAATTTATAACTGGTATAATAATGTGTCTGTCATTCCCAACTGTAAACTGTTTATTGTAAACTTTGCTTCCATGCCTTTAGTACATTTGGATCTCAGCAGCCTCCAAGAATGGCAACAGACTGCTCTTTTCTTGCCCAAAGGGTAGATAAACTAATTCTTTATCATGCATAAATGGTTTCTTCTTAGTGAATTACAGTTTATCAATTTTAATTTTATTCTAGCAGTAATATATAGTATATTATTCTTAGTTGAAAAATAATTATGGATAGACACACTATGGTGCTAAATTATATCCGCTCTGTAAGTAATTTTATTCACATTATTTTAAGATGCATGAGCTAAGCTCTATCACCCAACATAATTGTTCTGCATATCAAGATCATTTCTGTGGTTGAGCTTTCCCAATGAAAAAGAGAGTATGGTTTCTTACTAATGTTCATTTAAGTAAGTAGCCCATTTTTAGTGTCAGATGGTAAGAGACTGTTTTTAATCTTTCAGTAATTTGTATTTGATATAGAGTTAATGTGAATAGAAAAATCTATATTAGCCCTGTCTCATTACTCTCTCAGAGCATGTCCTGATGATAAAAGGGTACTTTTTAAACTTTAGATAACTAATGTGATAAAAAATACCTTCAACACATTGTGGTGAAGACACAATCTTAACGTCTTTCCAATTCTATTAGCTTACTTCAAAGATGGAAAATGACATTAAGGAGTATTGCACAAGATGTCACCACATAATTTTCAAAGGATCGTTTTTCATCATTTAGACTAAGTCTCACAGACAAAACAGACAATGAGCATACTACTGGATAAAAAGTATTAGAGAAAGTAAAAACTATGAAGCAAGTTAATTAGCATTACAGAAGGATTTCTCACAATCAAAGCTTACCACAATAAAGAAAGGCTACAAATATGGGTTAAAAGTGCCAATTTCTTCTGCCCCAACTCCAGATGAAATATACAGGTCAGGCACCAAGGCATAAATGGAAATGCACTGGCACCCACTGCAATGCAACACCCAGGTAAAATACTAGATGAGGTTAGGGACCAATGGAAGCAAATACTGCCTAGGCATAAGTGGATATGTGGTCCACCACACAAACATAAAAGAAGAAATGCCTGGATTGTGAAAGAGATAACAAAGAGGGTCACAGTCTGGTCACAAAAGGAAAAAGTGTGTGGATCAGTACAATGTGAAGTTACAACTTGCCTCACAAATTCTAAACAGCTGAAAGTGTTGAATCTGATCTATTTATTCTATGAATTATTTAGTTGGATGACCTGAGCCTAAATGCTTGTCTGTCTCAGAGATAGGCTTCAAAATGAAAGAAGCTTTATCTTCCCTTAAAAAAAACCCAAACAAACCCAAACAAACAAAGAAAACTTCAGAGACAGTAACTGAACTGGTAAACCCTAAAGATAACAAAAGCTCACTTTGGAAGTAGAGCTCTACTGCAGTGGAATCATGTATGCAAATTAGGTACAGTAGGCTGAGAATTACACCTTCTTCTACAGTGGACAGCCATACAAAGTATTACTAATATTTATTCTGGTACAATGCATTTACCCTTGGATTATTCAGGGGATTTGAAATATTGATATATTTTTGTTACTGTAAATATTTTGAAGGTAGGTACATCCTTATTTCAGAACTAGCAGTCCCCAAACAAATCACAGGAACTTTTAAAGTCAAAATTAGTAAAAATTCTTTGTTTCTTAAAAAAACTATTGAGGAGAGCAGGTTTCCTTGTCACAAAAACTCTCAAGATTCACATTCTCACAAAATGTGACATCTGCAGCAGAAGTACTGGAACATCACAGCTAGCGCTCACTGTCAGTCACGTGGGTCTAGAGATCTTCTGTTCCTCAGTTTCTGCCAAAATAGCATTGACTACAGTAAAACTCGGGTTTTCTGACATTGTAAGAACTAGTAACGTATTTATTGAGTTTTAGAGAAATGGAACACATTTTGAAAGCAATCGCTGTGTTAACTCACCCCTGAGGAGTTCATAGCTCCCGAGCTGGGTGTCTGAGAGACTCTGGCTGAAGATGGGCTGCGATTTAAAGAATGAGACCTATTGACCGAGGCTGTGCGCTGGATCTGCAGAGGTGCTTTGGCTGAAAAGGGCCGTCGCTCAGCTGCTTGTGACTGCACAGTCAATATTGATATTGAACGAGGGCAGCTGACAGAACGCCTTATTGGACCTGTAGATGATGTGGGAGGTGAATATGATGGAGATTTTATATTTTTAATCGAAGGTTTCCAGTTCATTCTACCTGCAGACAAATTCAATGAATGATGCAGTTACTTATTTTTAACACCCATTTTCAGCCTTTGTAAATAACAACATATACAACCAGTATGTGTGCACATATGTTGTACTATAAGGTATGCTGACTAACAACGTAGCAGACGGTCGTGTCAGATCCTGGAATAATGCATACTTCACATACTGTTAGAACATTTATTACTTCTATCTATAATATGCTTTAGATTTATAACAGACTGCATATGCCCCATAGGTCTAAAAGTATGTGGTTGCTATGTGTGGCCTTCTGACTGTAAGGATAAGGAAGCAGGAGAGAAAACCTGGTTGATGGATCCCATATTTGCAGATCTGGTATCCTTCATCTGCTCCTGCATAGCTGCACAATTCTTTAAATTCAGTGTTCTGCTAAGTAAAGGATGCTGCTATGAAAAATAAAATTTTCTAAGCAGCATTATGTGTGTGTAGTTACATGAGTAAACTCTTTGAGACAATGCACCACTTAGCAGCAAGCAAGAGATCAACCACCAAAAAAATCTGTGTTCGGATCTCATCTGGAATATGTTACCTTCTATACATCTCCAGATACATTTCTTTATCCTTTCTATATTCCAGCATATTCAAACTTAACAAGACTACCTTTTACAGGGAAAAGCATAACAATCTGCTAAAGAAAAAAAAAATCTAGGAGGAAAGAACAACGTTCACACCACTTCCAAGTACAGCCCAGGTGTAATTTTCTCTTTTGATTTCTTAGCAAAAGAATATTAATTTACTTCTTTTCCTAAAGAAACAATTTCATTAACTTAGAAAATGTTTGAAAGAAAATGAAACCAGCAAAGCAGTGTTTAACCCTGAGATACAAACATTGATACATCCTAAAATACTGAAGCATTTTATATAATTCATCATGAACACCAGGCTTACTTGGACAAGTGATCACTTGACTTACCTGATCGCTCCAAAGATTTGTATTTATTTTCTTCAAGATCATATGAAACTTTCTTCTCTTTTTTTTCATTGTGGTCTTCCTTTTCAGTTTCTTCTCCTGATTCTGTCATACTGCTACTGCTGTCACAGCTATCACTACTGTAGTTCTTAACTTTTCTTAAGGGTTGTGCACTTTCTGGCATTGAACACAAGGGCTAAAGGAAAAAAAAAAGAAGAGAAAAAGAAAAAACACCAAATAAAATAAATTCCTTCATAACCCAAAAAAACACTTTCATTTTCACACTAGGTCCCTTACTCAGGCCAGTTCATTTGTACATTTTAAACCCTTTCAAATCAGATTGAAAGTTTGTCCTGAATTTTAAACTAAATGCTTAAATATTTAATTAAATTAGCTATATAGTAATCCTCATCTTTCTCCCATGAAGAGCAGCATAACATAATAAGTGGGAAAAAAATCATTCTATTTCAAGCGTGACTTACACTACCAGACATATTGAATTATAGTTTGAAATTATAAATCAATTGATATTGTATTCTGTCGGGCAGGCAAGAAAAATACAATGTTCTCCATTAGATCTATTATCCTAAGAAGGCTCATGTAGCCACTTTTTCCCCCTACACATTTTCCTTCTTTCCAGTAACTCTCAGCTATTCAAAATGATGGTGACGGCCTCTTTTTCCTAATCATCTAATGGACTGAAATTAAAACTCATATTTTTTTAAAATTATTATCATAATTTGTTAACATATTTTGGGTAGAGTGAAATAGAAGAACTCTCAGGATTTACTTAAATTGCCCTGTTATCTTAGCATAATGTAATGCACCACAAGTTATTGTGAAGAGCAATAGATCAAAGCCTTGAAGATACTGATCCTACAAAATATATTTTATAACTAAACATACTCTAACTAAACTCTTATTCCAGTCAAGGAAGGAAAGCACCTTCCGCTACAAAATCAACAGGATGTTTAGGCAAGCCCAAACTATTAGACCACATAAGGAAGTGGTGAAGAAGTACAATCCATTGAGGAGAGCCCTGGCATTAGTTCAGACTACTCCAAGAATTGTTTGATATCTATCTACCTGTCAAAAGGACAAGTCAAGGTGCCTCAGTACTTACTGATGTCTCAAAAATAGCTGTGCTAATAATGAAATTGTATGTGTCACGGAGATATATTGATCAGTCACTCCTGTTGAGTTAAACAAGGTGTAATAAACATTTTCAATCAAAACTCACAGGGGCTTTAAGGTAAATCTCATTCTCACTTATCATGTGCATGATCCTCACAAATCCTACACCAAAGTATATGAAGATCCTGATCAAGACTTCATATCAATTAACAAAGAAGAATAAAAATAAAAACCAAAGAAATTACAAAAAAAAAATATTCATGACAAATAACAGCAAGATCTGAGTACAAACCAACCTCTTAGAATAAGATATTTGATTGCACAGCAGCTCTAATCACCTTGACTTTCCCCTTATGCTAACCTCATTTATCTTTGATCAAACTCATTAAACATCTGATTTTATATCAGAAGAATAAAAATCAAAGTAATTGCTCGTTTCCTCTAAAGTATCTGTTACTTTCTTTCCTTAGTTCTTTTTCCTACACAGAGTGCAATGTAAACCTCACAGTGTGTAAGGACAAGGTGCCCTCTAGAGGCTACAAATATGCCACACATTTCCAGAATGTGTTTCTCAATCTAAGTCAGTAATATTTTAACTGCAGGTAAAAATTCCTTCAATCTAGGAAATTCTTGACTAGTTTTCTACTCTGAGCTTCTAATCACATTGAAATTAAAAAAAAATCCCTGAAATTAGCAGCAAATATGAAATAGTTGTTACTTGCAAAGCTTATTTCTACCCACACACCCCTCTACCCCTCAGATATATCTATGCACATATGGATGGATGGATGGATGGATGGATGGATGATGCCTGTTAATTATTCCAGCTGTTCTGTGTAGAGTTCTGAGTCCCGATTGCTCCTTTTTCCAAGGAAGAGAGTGTGTCCAAGGCAAAGCATCTGATTTCCTAACTAGCTTCTGTCAGCAAGCCACTGACTTTTCAGGGACAGGACTTTATAATCTTCTGAAAGAACCTTTCATGTTGGGTAACACAACATGAACAGTACTGCTCCTTTATGTTTGTTTTCACTCCCAGACCTTTTATATGTTACTTTTTGTTATGGTAATGGATCTTTATTTGTAGGATTTTATAATTTCAAGAAGATGAGTTCTACAGATGAATTCTCCTACCTGACAGACTTACAGGCACTAGTAAGTTCTACTGCCTGCTTCACTCAACAGATTTCCATACAGACATATATTTAGATACCACATATCTGATAGCAGTCCCTTTACAAAGAGGTGGCCAATCAAATGCATATTAATAACCATATGCGTCTTTGCACCTTACCCCTCACATGAAAGAGGTGACGCTCTTTTGGTCCAAGATACAAGGGCCATCTGCAATAGGCATCTGTATTTCAAAGGGAGTGCAGAGAGTAATACACAACCAGGAAAGTCTCCAATCACATGGCTTCACTGTCAGCATCGTTTGAATTATTGAGAAGTATAAAAAAGATGCAGGAGTCAAGATCCTGTGCAGCATGAAGTGTGCACACTGCAAGGAACAATCTCCTTGGATAAGCCAGTTTCATTGCCTTCCCTTTTGATTTAATTTTATGGAAAGAAAAAAAAAATTTAAAAAAATGCAGCGGGAAGTTTGGCCACATGTAACTTTTTTCTTTCTCAGGTACAGGTAGAGCAGCATGTAAACTACAGAGTCCATTTGCCTGCTAGAAATGAAGACCATGTCATAAATTCATCCATAAATTCCATCAATTCATCAAATTTCATCTTAAAACTAATTAAGAGATGTTTCCCAGTTTGGGTTCAGTACCCTATTAAAAGTTTACAGCCTCCAGCTTGGGAAAAGCTTGTGTGCAACCAACGTGGAGACAGTGCATACAGTCAACAAGATAATGCTCTCTGAGGTGCTGCTGGGAAAAGACAGGCTTCTGGAAAAAGGAAAACGTGACTGAGACTTTGACCTTGGATTAAGTGACCCTATGTAACAACTGAAATAAAATCTCAAGGGAAAGAATCCCTGAAGAATGTGGGTTGAGTGTGTTGCCACGGTGGACTGGATTTTTTTCCTCTTTTTAAATGAATCCACCACTGTTAAAGCACAAACTCACAAAATCCCTGTATTTGTAATGAGGTTTCTGCAAATCTGTCTTAATACCAAATTGGATATGCAGATCCTCTTTCCAGTATGCATGCCTGCAATAAGATGTAGCTCTTTGGAATCCTGCATATATATAAAGAACCCAGCAAGCTCAGGACAATTGTCAGCATTCATTTTGTACAGAAATTCAGAGAGTTATAAGCCATGTTCTTAGAAACATAAAATGCTTCAGAATTTCTGAAAAACAAATGTACACGCATCCATGAACAAACCCACCAGAGCTCAGGAATATAAAAGTAGGCTCTACCAAGCAGACTAAAACTAAAATATTTGCAGGATATAAGAAACATACTTATTTTAGCCAAGCCTAAACTATTTATCTTCACTGGCTCACAGAGATATGCAGTATATTTAAAGCAAAGCTTGCATGAACAATGCACACAATCAGAAAGCATTAAGCTAAAAATAAAATATCCATGCACTTTAAAAGCAGATTTTGGATATTAAAACAGGCTCCAATATATACTGCACAGCCCTTTCATGCAAATAAGCAAACTACAGATTCATCATAATCGTAATTAATCCTTTGAGTTTCCATAGTGCCTCTTACCCCATAATCTTAAAATACCTTAGTGGCACTAATCAATTAAAGAGCAAAGCATACTTTTGAGATAGGCTATGGATATAAAAATCATTTCACAAACTGAAATCAAGCAATCTCTGGTACAACAGTTGTTACCATGCACAACAATTCCTCCAAACAGCTCAGAGGGAAAAGGATGTCGTATCCAGTTAAAATTTTAATGGGCTTTAGTTGGACAAATGGTAGTTATATTTCTCTTCATACTTATAAACAAACAAAACCAAAACAGCCTAATGTCAGTCTGTGGAATAAAACTTTCCCCAGGATTAGCTAACTAAATCACCACTTAAAATCCTTAGATTACTTTTCCACAGAGTAAAATAAAATAAGTATATCTAAAAGTCAAATACCTTTGGTCCTCGTTGCCTCGTGCATTTTCCCATTAGTTTTTCATCATCTATTTCACACTGCTCCAGAAGATCCAAAATGTCCTCCTCCTAGAAATGGGAATTTTGCTACAATTAACTCAAAGCAGAACGTATCTTATCCTTCCAAAGGTCAAGTACCAACTGGTAGGAATTGGACATTATTCTGATTACTAATTCCTGTAATAAGACTATTAATCCCTCCACAGAAGGACATAAAAGTATTTCTTCTGATGCATGCATTTCTGCTTGCAGTCAACATGAAATTGGAAGTTAAAGTCAAGCCTTAACATTTATTAAAGTCTGAAGAAAGGGTTGAACAAAGATTCCTATAAAAATGCTTGATGATGCCAACTACAAAGATGTGAAATTATTTCTCAGATTTCAAATTAGATCACATTAGTTGGTTATTTTAAATGCAGCCAATTTCCTAGTGTTTATCTCTGACTACATAAGTAGGCAATCAGAATTTTTGTATGCCTGCAACTAGTGGAGCTGGTTTTATGATTATTTCTCATTCCAGCCCATAGAAGTGGATGAATAGGCTGGAACACTACTGTAGGAAGAAGGAGGCAACCACCAGCTCAAAAGCAGTTTCTGCCAACCTCTGGTTAGACCAGGGGTAAAGCTGAGAGAATCAGGGAAATGATAAATTAGCTTAAAGCCATCCAGCCTGTCTCCACCGTGGTCCACTGCAGTTCATCCAGATTCAAGGATCTGGCCCACAAGCCGCACAAAGAATAACAATAAAATGACGGAAACATTATCAAATGCTATGTATTAGCCACTGCACATTATTATCCTGAAATGGATCCACAAGGTCATGAATTCCAAGACAAATAAATAACTCCCAAACCAAATACTTCTTGTGCTTCAGTACCTTCATTCTTTTTAAAGGGTTATTCATTTCCCGCTGAAGTGAAGCTGCTCTCCCAGCAAGAAACGTCTGGAAAGCAATGGCTAACAAACTCTCATACTTTTCAAGTAATGTTTTATCATCAGGAGGGTAAATTCGCCTAAAATTGGGAAATAAGAAAATTTAAGGCAGAAGTAGTTATCATGCTAGGAACAAAAGTGCACACAGCACAGTCTCTTCTAAAATACATATGCATCCCATCTGCAATAATTATATCATATCATAAAACATACACTCTGAACATTGTTCTCCAAATTTAATTTTAATGCAGTGAACACATTCCAGTTTAAACCAGCAATTAGCCAGCCAAAAGAAATACCATGCAGGTCATTCCAGAGATATAACAAAACCCAGTTTTGCAATACTGTGAAATTTCAGTGGGTGTGCATGATGCCTGCAGGTGTGCATGACTCATGAAATATTGTGCACAATATTGCATGTAAAATTCAGAGCCACAAAATAATTTGCAGTAGCAATAAGAGGACACAAAACAGTGAAAATCTCAACAACTGCTTTGAGTTACTGGGCATGATGTAAATGAAATACTGTGTATGTACTGCACTTCCATGTTAAATCATCCAAAATAATGAACAGGAAGAAATAGATACAGTAAGAAAAAAATCTAGTATACTGGGTGACTCTGATTTTCCATTAGAGCAGCTATGCCATTATTCTCTAAAATCACAGGTAAGGAGTTTGTAACAATATGAGAAGCAGGACTTGGTGATTTATTCATGCTTATCAAGCAACAATGGGCTTTGAAGAAAACCACTCCAATCCATTTTTCATGAATGCCTGAAACACAGCCAGAAATCATGAAGGTGGGAGACTGATTTCTGTGAGGAGTAATCCATAAGTTAATTTATCCTGCACTTCTACCTCTGTCAAACATAGGTACCATTTATATCTTGACTGGCATTATGTGACTTTTATGTTTTTGTGGATCTTTTGTGAACTTCTTACCAGATTCTTTCTCCTTCCTTTTCAGTCTTTTCCTCCTTGAAAGCATCATTATCTTGTTGCAAAAAGATGGCTATGATACCATTTGACTCAGGGCAGTTCTAGAGCTAACTGAAGATGGTTCCAATTTGCATAAAACACCTGGAGGAGCTCTAATCTAGCTGTACTCAACACTTTTTAATGGTGTTGATTCTACTGCTGTGTAAGTGCCATAGAGCAACACGTTAAAGAAAGAATATTAATGTTAATATATGCAGAAATACTCTGGAGGTAAAAGGCCATTTCAAAGTCATATACTTCCTTTTCAGTTCTTCATGAAATCACTAAAGTTTGAGAGCATGGCTCCTACTTGGAGTCCCCATGTCTCCTACTAGAATCAGTGGGTTAGCTGTGCTCGCAGATAGACCCTTGACTAAGCCAACTGCTGAAATTACATCCATAGACTAAATCAAACCCTGCTGAGGTAGATTTGGGTTTCTCTGGACTTTTATTCCAAAAGCAATATAAATCCATGCAGCAATACTAGCACCCAAGATTTCCATGATTCTATGGCAATGCTTGAACAAGTCCTGCTCTGCAGGAGAACATCACTAGGAGACAATACTGTATGATGCTCAGATAAAATTTCTCTGCAAGTCTAGCCAAGATTCCTTTACTTCTCAGGCTCTGCTGATTCTTCAGCCTATTTTGCAAGCACACAGAAATAAGAAAACACAAAGTTGTTCTGTCCTTTTACATGTGCATATTCCTCATGAAATGACACTTCATTTTTTCATGAGGGAAAAAATAATGTTTGTATTTTTATTGATTTACATTAACCAAAAAGCCAAATAAAGAGAACATCTCAGCACTGAACAAGCAACCTAAAATGTAATCAGTTAAAAAGTTAAGACTTAAAAGTTACTGAAAAAGAAAAATGTATCAAAACATTATCATGTTTCTCCTTCTTATAGGCTAAGTAGCATGAAAATAATTGCTTCATTGTGGGGGTTTTCTGATGTTCTAGTTCAGTTCCACATATGTCAGAAAAGGATGTAATTAAAACTGGAGATTTTATAAAGAAAGACTTTTTTGTAAGCAAAATGTCAATTCATCAAAAAATAAAATTTCACAGAAACACCCTTCTGCCTAAAATGAGAACCTTACTGGGAATTACAGAACATCTCAAAAAAGCAGAGATAAAGAACAGCAGTAAAGGCATTCTGATAAATTCAGAATAAAAGATGCTAACTCAGACCTCCCACATCCTGGATAGATGCTGTAAGAGTGGGTAAATGCTCCCAGTATCACTTCCTAGCTGTACTCTGCTTCTTTTTGCCAAATATTCATAGGCCTTGTTTCACTTCTCATTGAAAAATGAAGAAATAATAAAAGTCATAAAACAAAATTCTTGTTTTCTGGCCTATTATGACCAAAAAGTTAAAGCCTCCTTTTGAAAGTATTTTACCAGGGAATCTGAAGATCCTTATGTTTAAGCCTACTAAGATCCAAACTCAAAGGGCAGAAATACAAACAGAATTTCAAATGCCATTCTATCAAAAATGATGGAAGCATCAATAAAGTTTCTGACCTTTTGGCAAGCCTCATAGATGACATTCAGATTTTATATTTTTATAGGGGAATATTCACACCCCTAGAGATAAGAATAATCATATGTGATCCTAGAACAGGTTCATAATGAGACACATGGTTGTTGGTACACTGAATGTGAACAGTCATATCTTTCAAGCAAACACCTTGCACAAAATTTAGAGTGACTGATGTCATATACACTCCTAAGTGCATGCAGAAATTTGGAATCAAAGAAAGATATGGGAAAAAAATCAGAACTTTACTACCTAGTGTACACATATATATTTTCTCTAAATGCCTACACACTTTTGGCAGAAAATTATCATCTACCACAAATACATGCTTCCATTATTCCCAAAGAATGCATTGAATACTTCATCCTAATACAGTCAAAATTAGTTACCTGTAGTTCCCCATGTGTCTATTTTCATGGTCCTCTTTGGAAATCTGTTTACGTACTTGTGCAAGTCTTTCCTTCTACAAATCAAGAAAAGAAGACAATTGAAAACGAAAAGAGCTTAAGTCATGAGCCAGAAACAGCACATTTTCTCCTGCCTACCAGTTCTTCTTTTCTCCTTTCCAGTGTGTGGCGCTGCTTCTCCCACTCTGAGGAACCTGGCAACAGTTTTTTCATTGAACCTTGACCGTACAGTCTTTTTTGAGCCTCAGCCTTCTGTCGAGCTAAATTTCTCCTTTTATCACTGGTTCTGAAACACAGTTGATATTAAGATGTGTCAATCCAGTGCAGCCGAGATGAGATGCTCTGTCATCTCAAGTATATCATCTGTACTTCCCAGTCAGTCATGTACAATTTCTGATACAAAACACCAAGAATTTCTTTTTAAATATTAATTTTTATGGCTAAAATTTTTCACATTTTAAGGTGCACTGTTACAATTCTGTACTATTATTTAATGTACAAACACAGTTATTTCTTTTTTCCTCAAGCACAGATTTTTGCCAACATATTTCAACTACAAAGTTTTCCTGTAGAGGGGCATGGCTTTTGACTAGTGTAAAACTATGGACAAAGCAAATTTCCTGTCTGGCCACGTGCCCATGACTTCACTCACATCCCAATATTGACACCTGTTTAAAAAAGTAATTTAAAAAAAAAAGAGTACAAAAGTTACTATTACCATTCATTTTTTGCAAACTCTTGAGCAAGAAGAAAAATACATTTGGGTTAATTTCTATTAGTAAAACTGACAGCCAGGAAAACATTACATTTTGAAAATACAAAGGTAGAAAAAGGTCTTTTTTCTTAGTCCAGTTCAAATTTTAAAAACAATTTAAAAAATCAAATCAACAGAAATGGAGCCAGACTGAAGAAAAGAGGGCAAGCTTACCTTATGTTGAGAAGCTTTAACGCATTTAGCAGCACACCTTTTTTTACATCATAGTCTATTTTTTGATCAGTTCCAAAGCTTGGGGCACGATTTATCTGAAACAATAAGATACCAAAGACTCAGTAATGTTCAGATTCACTGGAAACACATCTATTGTAACAGGCTTTGAGGAAACCACTTTTTCAAATATAACAGAGAATAAGGGAATCCATGTTGAGAAGCTCATTTCTGTTAGTATTTTTTTTAAAATAGAGCACTGAACACTACAGATACCAGGAGACAGGAGATGTGACTTTCAGCCACCGAGTTACCTAGACACTTTACAATGAACAGCATTCAAGCAGTGACACTGTGAAACTTGTCTAATCTATCCTTGGTTGCTGTAAACAGAAACTTCACTCTGCAAAGTGCTGTTAAACACATTATAACAGACTATGAGCCATGCCACACAAGTCCAGCACAGGAAGAGTTCAACTCCTTTCTACTTCCCAGTCTGAAAGCAACTTCGAATGCTTCTCTAAAAAGTAACAACTCCATAAGGGCAAAAAAAAGCTCTAATTCCAGGTATTCTCAAACTCATTTAAACAACTATTCAGATACACTTTACAGCAACACCTAGAGATAGAAGTTACTTAATCAGTACACAGTGTGAAAACATAATTAATAAAAAGTTTATAAGCTAAGCACAAGATAAGAGATTACAAACATTACCATAAATATAGAACAAGGGAATGCAACTGAGAATCAGTGAGACCAAATCACCCCCTTAACAGCCAGAAGTCTCAACCAAGCACTATTTAACCACTGCCAGCCTTTGGAGACCCTGCAGGAGAACATCAGCTTTCAGAAAGCGTTGAGGAGGGATAGGGTAGCTGTGTTGACATTTCTATTCACACATCCAGGATTATATAAAAATTTATCCATCAGCCATTTATACATTAGCCTATTTATACAATGGGTTCTAACGAGAGGCAGGAATCTCACCTTGACAGTGAATGAGCAGTGCTGGTTACAGAAGGGGCAGATATTAAAGAGCTTCAGAAGTGAAAACTAATACCTTGTGCCCAATGCAAATACAAAGTGGGATACAGATAGTATGTTCAAGGTAGAAGGCAAAAGCAGTCCATTAAAATTGGGTTTTAACACTTTAAATACATTAGAGCACTGTAGAGCCTCTGCAGCTTATGGAACAGAACTATTCTGGCTGGTGAGCCACCAACTGTCCTGTTGCTGAGCCCCAGCTGCCCCATCACTTGTGCTCATAGCCAAAGGGTGTCTTTTGCCTTTGAGAATCAGCTTGTTTGCTGGTTTTGCAGACAGGCTGGCAAAATGAGCAACGAGATCTGATGTTGAAAGATCATGAAAATTCAGCAGAAAGACTTTAAAAAAAGACTTTAAACAAAATATTTACTTGATCCACCTCCTTAGACTGACCTGTTCATCCATCACATCACAAAGACTAATTTTTTTTTAATTGTGATAGCACAAACATTTATTGAGATTCTTTTGTTGGTTTTTTTTTGTTTGTTTGTTTTTTAAAATGTGTATGTTCCACTTTCAGCTAAGCAAACATGTTAACACTCAGAGGAACTAACAAAAGGATTAAAACCCAGTTCTGCAACGTTTCATTAGAGAATACTGGCAGTTGCTAAGACCAGACATACTGCATCTCCTTTTCAACATGAAGTTTCAAGAAAACATTTTCACTAGAGCTGCATTGACTAAATACAGCTGATAAATTATATAAATAGGAAATATGCCCATTTTGAGATATCACATTGTCTAATCCAGGAAGGATTAGATATGTTTAAAAGCATATGCATGAAGATCCAGTATGAAGCCTTATGCTTCAGTCCAGCAAATACCTACGTACACAGAAAGCTTACTGGACTGAAAACAGAGATAAAATAATCAAGCCCCAACTCTTTATTCAGAAGAGATGTTAGGTATTGAACAAAATTATATCCTGTACCATGTATTGAATTTTTTTTACTCCATATGAACATGTAGCAACTAACAATATTTTACTTTGAAATTATGTTTTTGTATGCATTAAAAACAGGTGAACAGAGACATACTTATTAAAGTTTCCAACAAATTAATTCCTAATATTTCATTAACACCATATCATTAAATCCAGTGAGACTGCAGTTAGGTAACAGGACCTATTTGGAACATGCAAAATACTACCATAATGAATTCCTAGAGATGCACAGACACGTGATTACACAGCACTGAAACATCCAACTTAAGAGCATACAGAAGTGCCAACTGTTGTACGTATATTTGGTTTAGGTAATGCCTAGGTTTACAACAATTTGAAGTATATTACTGGCTATGAATTCTGTCTTAACAAAAATGTTATGAATCTGTTACTTATATAAGCACCAGTTTGAGTTAACACTATGAGAAGTATAAAATTATTTGAATAACCATTCCTCTTTTTGTCAAAAACCTACACCTGGCACTTCAGAACAAACAAAACCACATTGACTGTGTTTTTTATGCAGAAAATTAAAGTGGGGTTAAGAAAGATGTAAGAAGGCATTTGAAATGCTATTATGAAGCAAAATGCTATTAAGATACATTACATAATCGCTTCACAGTAAGATTTCTGCCACTTTAATGCAGTAATTAAAGAGGCTGAAAAGCTAAAGCATTCATAGTCAAAACTGGAGTGCTCCTCTATCATCTGCATCCTCTATTTTTTTGGCATGTCTTTCATGACTACCATTTGAGATCCCAATCCTACCATGACCTCAATTCTCTAGAGTAACCTGAGGGGCAGCAAAAACAGTAATCTAGCTCTGGTCAGCTATTGAAAACTTAGCTTGGTGGCAGGAGATGCAGGTCCAGTACAATTAAAATCCAAGCAACCAGGTACATCAGAAAGTTAATACACAGAAAGCAGGTGTTGATTTAAAGCTCCTTAGCTTTTCCATACTGTTTGTATGTATACTTGAACTGCCTCTTGATTTAGTATGAATATGTGCAAGGATGCTTCACTAACAAACTTTACCCTTCTTCACCTGTTCCATGCACCTCCTTTCCCACAACCGAACCTTCAAGAGGCAGTCCTGACAGCTGGACCTTAAACGTCAGCTAAAAAGTTTAATTCTCACTAAGCACAGGTAGAATTATGGGAGGTACAAAAATGGGGAATTATCTTCATCCAGCATTGCCACCCAAAACTTCATAACCTGAACCCACTACGTAAGCCTTTGAGGTGCAAAGCCACCTATAGTCTTGACGTGTATCTATAAGAAATCATAATTAAGCCATAAAACTAAGGCTTTAACCAGCAAAGAACATTTTTATAGGAGAAAAACCATCTTCAACTCCAGAAAAATAAAATTAAACCAAACCAAGCAGCAGATAATCTAATAGTCTTTGCTATAAGTAAGTAAAAAGAAGGAAAGGATTGAACCAAAGAGCTGGATGAGTTGTCTCATCAGTTGCTCTTCCTAATGGTAAATGGAAAGGTTCTAAATATTGCTGAACTCTTGGGTCAATGGGCAACTGAGCTTTTACAGCTTTTATGCATATGTATATAAGCTCTGCATATGTATAAGCATCACATAACTGAAATACTAACCTTGCTGAAGACCATGGGAGGACAGTGTTAATGTCACTCTGCTCACCTAACCAGCCAGTAATGCCTGTGCACCACTTGTTTCTTAACACTGCCTCACTAACACCAAAGTGCTTTATGAAACACATACAGTTTTACTGAAGAATGTGCAAAACAAGTGTGCTTTGTTGCAAACCTATGAAGAAAAGAAATTGTTCCTTTTCTAACTTAGAATAAGATGCAATAGATGTTTTAAGAAAATATTAGCTAAACTAATGAATATTTTTTAAAATCCCATGCTTTTATAGAAATGTATTTTCAGGTTTCATTATGTTTTTAAAGACTCTTAGAATAATGGGAATTTCCCATGCTTAAAATTTATATTTACAAAGCTCAGAATTCCTTTGTTAAAATTATTAACTATTCATTTCTGGACATAATGTGAACAATTACTTTACAGAATAATGTAACTGTTGTTTTATGACTTTTCATACTATTCTTATTTGGACTTCATATAACTTAAGCAAAACACTGAAGTAAGAAGTGAGCCCTTCTTCTCAATAGAGTAATAGCACAAGCTGCTCACCTTGGCAATCAGAGATTACTGGGCTGTGCTCCAGTAAGAGACAATGTGGACTCTCAGGTTTCCTATGTATTTTAAATAAGCTGAAATAATTCAAGTATCAATGAAATGCTATGAGATATATTTGAAATGTATTTCCTCACAGCTGTAGTCTAAGTAGTACAAGAAATGCAAATACCATTACCCTACACATTTGATAACTGCATGTAATTTTACTCATGTAAGGGATTAAACACCAGCTATAGAGAACTGTCTTCCTTTGTCAAAAGTGGTCACAGGTGAGAATCTTGATAATACTTGGGCAAAAACCACTATGTTATGAAAAGTGCTTCTCCCTTAAAACATTCCTTAAAGGAAAGCACTGTCCCTTATTTTTAATGTGGTTGTCCCTTGTTTCCAGATAAGAAATACAGTTGTTGACTAACCTGTAAGACAGCAGTGTTGTAAAGTAATCATGATAAAGTAGCAGTGATACTGTCACAACAAGCATTCATAAGAATTGGTTACCAAAGCATTGTCTCTGTAACTCTCTGCTGAGAGACCATTATTTAGAGTTCAATGACCCGAAAAGCAGGACATAGACATGATTAGGTTATGTTAATACAACATGAGTAATTTTACCAGGAAGGTACATCTTGGAAATTGTTGGTAAGAACAGGATTGTATAAGAGGCCCCAAAAGTACAATCAAATTGAAAATCCAGAGACTCTGATATACACCGATCACACTGGCAAAGCAGTGCTCAATACAGGGCTGCAGCCTTGTGAACTAGACAGCTGTGGATTTAGGACTAACAAAGGTAACACAGAGCAGAATCCCAGAAATGTAAAACAAACCACTTATGGCATAACTTGGAGGCAATGTAAAATTGCTGGCCCATGAATGAACAGGCAGTAAGTGGAGGGTGGCAGCAAATTAATAAAAACAACCCTAAGTGAAACTAAGAGCAAAGAGGAAGAAGTCTTCACCATCAACAGTGTTTTCTTCCTCGTGAAGCACATAAGAGGCTGACAACTGGCTGTAATCACCAACCTATCTTTTTTTGGACTCTCCTGGGGAGAGTATAACACAAGAGAAAGAAGTAGGTAGAAGTAAGCTTGTGTATGTGAGCTTTAACTGCTTTATTAATGGGAATTAGCAATAATTAGATACCCTGGCCTAAAACGTCCAAAGTCCTTTTAATGGGATGGATAACAAAGTTTGAATGGATTTTGCTAGTTCAGTTACACTAATAAAGTTGTGGATCTGTATACAAGGGGAGTTTCTCTCACCCACATAAATCTCAAGGGAAGCTGAATATCCTGCACCTGAGGAAGTCATTAAACTGATCTTTTTCTCCAAGAACCACAACTTTGTAATCCAAACTGGATATAATGAGGCTGAATAAGGCTGGGGTCCATCAAAGAACTTCACCTGTATGATTTTCCTATGTTCATAAAATGATGTATTTTGAAAGTTTTGGTTAAAATGAATAAAACTAGATTTTATGGGAACAGAAAGGAGATCTAGGTAGTTGTTACTCAGAAAGGATGAAAGTTGTTGGGACTACACAGATGCTTGCCAGAAACATTCGGTGCCACCAGATGGCAATCACACATTTTCCACAGGCCTCACTTCGGTAGAAGGTTCGGGAAGTTCAGTAGCATCAAGGAGCAGGACAGCAAAATCACATCAGGGCAATACAAGCAAAAGTCATCTCAGGAAAGTAGAGTCATTGTAATGTTACACAATTTATTTAATATAATAATTTATTAAGCTATCTTCATAATATAAAAGCTACATGAGCTATAGAAACATGAAACTAGATTTACTATCCAAATCCTATTTTGGCAATTTTCCTGTAACGCTGGGAACATTCAGGGCCTTGTGATAAGTACTTGCTACCACTGTTTAGAAAGAATGATTCACTCCCTTAGGGGGGGTTT
>NW_009970724.1:5734896-5769413 GCF_000747805.2 Chaetura pelagica
TATTAAGTATATATAGACATACATACACACACACACTATATATATATTATGTCTACTGTATACATATACGCTGCATTTGTGATCTTTACTACACCATATGTCATACACAAACTGCACAGTGCTGCAAAAAACATGAACAATCACAGTAAAAATTAGTAGACAAGTATAGAAACTGAATTACTAAGCCTCAAAGTCTGAAATTGCTGTTAGTTTATTTTAATGTCTGGCAAAATAAGCTGAAGGATGCCCGTACCACCAAAAGCAGAAAAGGAAATACTAGACTTCTGTATATAAAATAAATAACAACCAAGTACACAACTCCAAGTCGTGAAGTACTCTCCAGCAACTCAAAATACCAGAGCAGCAGAGATCCTTCCCTCACAAACACTGAGTCTCGGATTCATTATCATAAATGGTGAATCAAACCCCCTAAGATCTCCATTTTGCATGTAAACATCCAAGAAGATAGAGTAATGTCCTTCAGAAGGGATTCACTACACATGTTGTAGGCTACAAGCCTGCATGAAATGCATACACAGATCAACTTTAGTCTGTACTTAAAAGAACTACACACACTTCTGAGCCAGCTACCGGCAACCTAGAGATTGTAATCTGGAAGCACAGAGCTAAATCAAAGGGATAAGTAGGTTTTGCTTGACAAAGAGAAGATGTCAACGTAGTACTCAGTTCATGTCATGTGCTGCCTTTGGCTGGCACATCAAAGCCAGCAAATATGCCTACGTCTGCATGCCAACAGTGAAGGAATTGATATTTTTCTAATTAAGATTATGCTGAATCCCTGAGAGAAAAAAGCATGACAAAACAACTGTTAGTAGTATTAATGGCCTGAGAACAAGGCTATAATTCAGTACATTATTACATTTTGCTCATCAGTCGCCAAACCATTTTTCATTATTTATTATCAATAGACAGATTTTTAATACATTTTGCTCTTTTCCTCCAGCTCTACAGTCTCCCAACCAGTTAACATGATGATAAAAGACAATATGAAAAAAAGACAATTTAACTCCATATGTATGTTATTAACAGAGTCATTAAAGAGAGACAATAGACAAACTTCAAACATTCCTGTTTGAAAATGTGTTCAAGCACCACTGACCTGTACCAGTAACATGTCAGAGAAGAAATGCTTCTTCCATACCAATTGCTTGACAGCATTTCATGTATACTGAATTAGTTTCCTCTGATTATGTGAGTGCTTTTAAAAGCCACAGGAGAGGAAAAGAACACATATCCCAAAAAAAGATTAAACCCATACATTCACAGAAGTTGCCAGAGCCATACTCACGAAGGACCTCTATGCAGCACCCAATTGCTAGCAACAAGTTCCTTCAGCTACAGTAACAACTGAATTAACACCACATTTTTCATTAAAACTTTCAAACACATAAGAAATGCAAAATTCCTCTGGGAAGACAATTACCTTTACCTGAGTCTCCAAAAATTACTCCAAGGCAGTGCTTCCATATGGATGCTGCAGAAAAAGCACCATCTGTACACTCAACAACAGTATCTCCTGCACTGCACAGATTTTCTTGGAAGTTTTCATAAACAGACATGGACTCAGCTTGGGCTGGGTTAACTATACTAATAAAAATTTACATTTGTTTAAAGAGGTTTACCTCTAGGAGCCATGGCTTTAGTTTTCTGTCCAGCAGAATATCAAATCCCAGGACTTCAAAGCAGACACTGTCACTTCCTGGTCCTTGCCCTGGTCTGCACATGCGATAAGCATGAAGAACGTGTGGCTCTGCAACTATGAGAGTCTTCACTACCAACTCCTGTGGGGATTTTTTTCAGAAGAATTCATCAGGAGAGAACACACCAGTGTATACTGAACTAATCTGTTTCATGCTTTAATCCTATAAATTTCATTAAAGTATCTACTTCAAAAAATATATTTAAAATACCTAATTAATGCTCTATAATAAATAAACTGTTCTTCTGGAGTAACATATTTTTAATATAACTAAAGAGCATATTCTTATTTTTTAATAACTCTACAGTGTATTGTTATACCTCCCACAGTACATACATACTTTTAGATATTTAAAACTTAAATACTAAAGGAATATTTAGAACAAGACATAGTACAGCCAGTTCTCACCTATTTTATTTTACAATATTATTTCCAATAAATATTCTCATAACCATATGTACAAACAATGCCTAAGCTCTTAGGCCTGTTCCTCACCTAAAGATGCCTGTGACATAACCACTAAGTGTCCCAGGTTTGAGGACACAGATATGTGTAACACTGACTACGCTTCTCTAAACATTCACACATAAAATTCATTTTATACTCTACAAAAATCTCCAAAAGTGTAAGTGGGATGGCTCCTTTGTATCATCTTACTTATAAGAATAACTGTTCAAAAGGACTTTTGTTCTTTGAAATTTAACACTAAACTTACAATTAAATTCTGAATTTAGTCTTTTAAAAAACATCATGTATAGTATTTCCTTTGTGGCATGAATTGCAGAGAATCTGGATTACTAAAGATTCAAAAATCACTCTGGATTCCAGTAAAGTGAATGGTAGAAGCAATTCATTTTCTAAGAATATGCATACAAAAATAAAGAAAAGCATACTAGTTTTATCTTACTGAAATATCACTCCAGAATTTGGAGACATCAAGATTATTTGTTTCTAGAAACTCAGTAAACCACTTTATGGAACGTTTGCTTCCTTTGTCTTCTGTTTCATCCCGTTCAAAGTGCTCATTATGTTTATTGACAGAGTAGTTAGTCAGATGCATGTACAATTGACTCTAAAAAAAAAAAGGGGGGGGGAGAAAAAAACATTAAAAAAACTTT
Source organism: Chaetura pelagica (assembly GCF_000747805.2). Taxonomy (NCBI): domain Eukaryota; kingdom Metazoa; phylum Chordata; class Aves; order Apodiformes; family Apodidae; genus Chaetura; species Chaetura pelagica. The sequence goes on from NW_009970724.1 coordinate 5,737,735, forward strand.
AAATACATCTGTAGAATAGTCAATTCAAAATAATTTTTTAAGCCCATAGTCACATTTAGACCAGTTGCAGTCAACTGATCTACTAATCAGCATCTGGTTAGGCAATATAACATATCAGCTATTTTTACATGTCCGTATGTGAACAACCAAAAAAAAAATTGAAGAGTAATTATCATAACTTAAGAGAATTACTACATTCCACAAGAAACAAACAATAAAAACATTATTTTGAAGTGTTACCTTAAAATAATGGAATCATAGAATCATCAAGGTTGGAAAAGACCAAGATCATCAAGTCCAACTGTCACACCTACACCTCCATGACCACTAAACCATCTCCCAAAGCACCACGTCTACCCATTTTTTGAACACCTCAAGAGATGGTGCCTCCACCACCTCCCTGTGCAGCCTGTTTCTGTTCCAACGCCTCACAACTCTTTCTGTGAACAAATTTTTTCTAACATCCAATCTGAACCTCCCCTGACGCAGCTTGACTCCTTTTCCTCTGGTCCTATCGCTGGTCACTAGGGAGAAGAACCCAACACTCACCTCACTACAACCTCAGGTAGTTGTAGAGCAATGAGGTCTCCCCTCAGCCTCCTCTTCTCCAGGCTGAACAGCCCCAGCTCCTTCAGCTTCTCATATGACCTGTTCTTCAGGCCCTTAATCAGTCTGGTTGCCCCTCTCTGAACCCTCTCCAGCACCTCAATGACCTTCCTACACTGTGATGCCCAAAACTGCACACAGTCAATGTGAAGTGCTACTCTGGCATCTGCTTCACAGACAATCCCACATTTCAGTTTTCACTGTAGTATGAGAAGTGTTCTCATGATAGTGATACTTCAAATAGTTTTTTTACATATAAACTCGTCTGCCAAGTTGATAACTTCTGAAATTGCTCATTTTTGACTGGCTGGTAGCCATACATCAGAGGGAAATAATTTTCAATATATGTATTACATAAATGAGCAAGTGCTATAGTTTGTTTTTTGGAGCAAAATGTCACCAGCAAGAGATTCATGTAATCAGTTGCATTTAAAAAAAAAATTACCCTGTCAAGGCCAACTTCTAAATCATGATTTATATGTTTACATTAACTTCCAGTATAGATACCAATTCAGCTTTCTACCTCCACCACCCTGATAACTGTCCTCATCACAATGATAGTTCTGTCAGGTATGACTCCTTACTTGAGTGTAGTTTAAGTTCTAAGCTGACCATAAGTCTTCTGTTCCAATTCCTTTTGATAAAATAGCCAATAGGTAATACAAGCCTACTGCTGTCATTTATCTCACTGTACTTAGGTTAAAAAAAACCAACTTAATTAAATTAACAAAACAAATCAACTTGCAGGCTACTTCCCTTTTATTTTGTTCTCTTCAATGACAATACAAAAATTCAGCCAGATTAATTCTAAATTACATCTCATGACAATTAGTTTATTTTCCCTCCTCCTAACACTACATGGGTGAAAATCTACATGCATAAGCAATAAATTGGAGCAAACTCCAACTTACCAAATTTGAGTCACTGGGGGGATGATACTTTTCTGTGCCCATTCTCACAAGTCCATCATGATATAAAAACACTTTCAATGGATCACAGGAGGTTACAAGAATATACACACGTAAATCAAACTTGTAGCCTTCCATAAGAAATGGTTTGTCAAGATACTCCTGAACAATCAAGTGATCCTGAGCTTGTAACTTTTCTCCATTTCTTATTAAAGAGATTCTGGTTAAAAAAAAAAAGTTATTTTAACAACGTGAAACTCCAACATTACTCTTCAAAATAGATTTTCATGGTCACCCAGCCAGTTAGTCAGTCTGAAACCTACTTGGAGAAAGACTCGTGCACCTGATTTTCAGGGTAGAGAAAAAGTTCCATTCACTCATATAACTTTCAGTTTCCTGTCACAGAATCACAGAATTGCTGAAGTTGGAAGGGACCTCTAGAGATCATCTAGTCCAACTCTCTCAGCTAAGTAGGATAACCTAGAGCACTTTACAAAGGACTGTATCCAGGCAGGTTTTGAATAGCTCCAGGGAAGGAGACTCCACTACGTCCCTGGGCAGCCTGTTCCAGTGCTTTGCCACCCTCACTGTAAAGAAGTTTTTCCTCATATTTAAATGGAACTTCCTATGTTCCAACTTGTAGCCGTTGTACTTGTCCTTTACAGTGCTCCATTGGATGCAAAAAGGCAATGAGCCATTTCAAAATAATTTTCTGCTTCCTTTGATTCAATAATTTGTAATAATGGATTCTCTCTACACTTAGAAATTGTTTGGCAGAATGACCAGTCTCCAACTTCTGTGATTATTTTTCCCCACACAGCTCTAAAAATAGGCTTCTAGTCTGTCTTTGTCACAATTTCTGTCCGAGGTACAAGTTGCAAAGAATTTCAGTGCCAACATGACCTGACTTGGTGATGATGTTTGCAAGGCGGGGCACTGAGAGGTACATACAACTAAGCATAGCACAGAGGAAGTTCAGTATTTCTGTATTCCTGTTTCCCCACATCAGAATGAAAAATGGTTTACATCCAGACTATAAACTGGCAGTCCCCAACTACTTTTAAATGGCTGTAATAGCTAGTATTTTTGAAGGTATAATTATTAACATTGAATTCCCATACCTTTGTTGCTTTAATCTTATTCACTGTTATTTATGATGTATTTCAGTGTTCTGGTGCTGAATACTCCTAATATAATGAAGTACTTTCCAGGCATTTCTCTGAAACATGCTGCTACCTTTCCCTTCAGTTTGGATTTTGCCTCTAATGGGTAAGAAGATTGAAGTTAACATGCAACTTACCCATGTCCCATGGCACCATTAGCTGGCTTGACTATGAAAGTTTTCTGTCTACGTTTCTTCTTCAGTTCTTTTACATAGTTCTGAAACTGTGTGTACTCTGCAGGGAAGATCCATGTTCGAGGAATGAAACTATACTCCTGTGGCTGACTCTTGATCATTCTGCAAAAAAGTATAATTGAGTTAAAAGTCTTTAAATTACTTTGATGTATCAGTCCTCAGGATTAAAAAACATTTATAATAATTTGACAAGGAAATTTTTTAGTAAAAAAATGCTGAAATATGAAAGCAAACTTCTGCAGCTGTTTAAGAATAGCTAGAGCTCTATAACATATGCATATCTTAAGAACAACAAAAGCATATTATCTTCTGCATTTTTGCTTATTATTGTATTGCATTTGCTTATTATGCTATTGACATCTCATTTTTTGGCATCCATCTCACTCCTGTTAGATCTTCAGTTACTCAGATGATGTAATGCTATTCCTAGTCTTAGCATTAAACTTACAACAGAGCATGTTATTATAGATATTTTCCTACCTAATAAGACTCCCAGATTTCTGTATTTCTTCCCCAGCCCCGCCCCCCACCGCCCCCTTATGAGGGGTGGGCATATTTGGCAAATTTCATGTTGGTTTATATTTGGGGATGTATGAGGATCAACACATGCAGAAAAAGGACCTAGGATATTTGGAGTTTCTTCATAGGTGCAAAAAATATTAATAATACAGACCAGAGGTCCCTTTCAACCCCTGACATTCTGTGATTCTGTGTGTGACTGAATTTAGAATTTAAATGAAAGTAATTTAAGAAGAGGGTTTCTTTTTCTTTTTAGTCTTTTGAAGGCATTTTAAAAGTGCTCATGCACCTCCAGTACAGGGGAAAACACAGAGCTTGGATCATGTTTGGTACTAGCATGTTGTAAGCACTTTATTTAGTCAAAAGAAAGCAAAGAAATAGAGAGTAAGATAAGGGGAAAAATAGAAGCACTAAACCAAAAAGATGGTTAAGACATCATAGGGAACAATCTCCAAAACGGAATCTGGCTAAAGGGTGCAGCAAGGTCCTGATCTCCTTGCTTTAATAGCTGAGGTAGTGAGCATATACTTGACAGCTCTGTTGTCTGAATGCAGAAAAGACAAACAGAAGAAAAATAGTAGATAATTCAGTTAATAGATGTTTCCACCACCAAAAGCTGTGCATCTGGCAGACAGGAAGCATATACTCACACCAGATGCAGTATGGGGTAGCACCCATGGGTTAGCTTTGAACAAAGTATCTTCAATACTGGTTAACAGTCAAGTTGTCAAAGCAACACGGACTTGTTGGTACTATGGAGAGTAGTATACCATAGTTCTCAGCAGAATAAATTTAATCTTTGCTGAGTGAAATACTGGTACAGCTAGCTTGTTTCAGGTACTCAGAATACTTGAAACTTCACAGATACCCTCACACAAAATTAGTTCAAGTAACTCAAAACTACTCTGCAACATAGGGTGGACACATCTAAATATCCACAGACAACAGAAAGGGGATGGTTGTTTAAAAAGAGATTAACTGACATAGGAAATTCCCCAACTTTTAAGAAAAATTGAATTATTATGAATTTTAATACTTTTTCATTAATTACAGGTTTAGCTACACTTCTCCTTTTGTAATGGAAACTAGTAATCTCAGGATAACTTCAATATGAAAGAGACTTACAAAACCATCTCAGTTTTTCTTTTCTACTATGAGCCTACATAATTCTCCTGATGCAGCATAAGACACTTTTCCTTTAAGTTGCTCAAATAATAATGGGAAAAAAAAAAAAAAAAACAGCAAAAAAGCTGCCAACAACATCCGTAAGGCTAGGACCAGAGCCAATGCCTGCGGGTATAACAGATACACTGTCACCAAATTGTTTAGCCAACTACCCAACAAACACTCTTCAGAAACCACAATAGCTACAAGTCTTTAAGTACTAGATGAGGTTCATTGCTTCTGTAGCTTCATTATAACTATTATTTTTACAAATCTAGTTTTATTAAAGTCAGCAAGTATTCACAAAAGTTTTTTTTTTAAACATAAGTAGATATTACAAATAATTATTTATGCATATTTTTAAACTACTCTCCATCTGCTATATATTTACCAATATGATTACCTTGCTAATTGAATTATCTAGGCCAAAATTATTCTATTTTTAGGCAAAAAGCAATTTCTGTGCTAGTTTCCAAGTTACTAATCACACATATCCTGAAGTGTTATATGATACAGACTCACCATTTCACTTACTCAAAGGCTTCAATACACATACTCCCTACTCAATGAATATAAGCTTCATAGTATTCTAGATACATTCATATTCTCTTGTGACAAGTATACCAATTCTACCTGTGTTTTTCTATCTTATCCATAACTGGATAGACTACAAACACTTAACATGAAGCAGAACACTTAACCATTGCTTACAAGTTCTGGTGCTTACTAAAACGTTCAAGAAATAATTAATCTCTGTTCTTTCCCTCCTTGGTCTATTCAGAAATGGCTTAGGAACATCATCTTGCAGAATCAAGACCTGTTCTATTACAATAGCCCTATTTTCCAGCACATCTGTTATCCACTACTGTGGGTAACCACTTCTTCATTGTGCAGCTCTATTCTTTGGCCTTTGCAGTCCTTATCAGGAGGTCTGAGAATTAAAAGGCAGTTATTGTTCTTCTGAGCCCTATTTTAGCTCACCGATGTGGTCAGATTGTGCTCTTGCTTCTCAGAGTGCTTTTTGTGCAGAAGAATCAAACATGTTCAATAAAATGTGTGTTGCTAAAGACGTGACTTGTTGGTCTAATAATGTAGTTTGCACTGCCCAGGTTTCAAGATGCCCTGATTTTTCAAGTTTGAAAGGAGGCTAGTGGGCAGGTATGGATGAGAATGATGTTTGGTCCATGATCAGTTCACAAACCTTTTAAAGATGAACAACAAAGGTGCAGCAAAACATCTCATACATGACCTGTTCCCTTTCCCATTCATCCTGTACATGTTCTCACCCACTTATCATATTCATTCTCTAACCACACTTAACCTTTACATGAGATCTCATCAGAGAGACCACTTACAGAAATTAAGATCTACTTGGCCCTACAATGGCACCTTTTTTTTTCTTTTCTGAGTTTGAATTATTCCCCTTGAAACCAATGCTTGTGCTTCCTTTTATTCCCAGTTACATTCCTGACTCTATCTGTTCCATTACTCTGTGTCCCTACGCTTTCTGTGCTGGGTTGTCTTCTTACATTATCACCCACACTTCATACTACACTGCTCCCTCCCATGCTTCTGCATGTGAAAACCATATTGTCCTGTGATCCAGAGTGCCAGGATACTGGCTGTATTCTTGAAGTGCAGTTCCTCCTGAATAGCATTTGCCTCAGTCTGGCATATTTGTTCTTTCACTCCATGTGAAAGCTTGCATAACACGGAAGAGTTAGATCAGTATAACAACGAAGGCAGAAGTAAAATAAAAGAGTATACTCTACACCAGTTCTCAGCAGTTCTTCCATGAAATCCCAGTGGTACAAAAGCCACAGCTACTCTGTACAAGTCAGTATCAGGAACAGAAAAGACTGCATGCTGCAGAAATGCAAGAGAACAGAATTTGTGTTTCTGCAGTACCTTGTTCAAATAAATTTTAAGACAGAAGAGTAGCTGTATGGAACAAAATCCTCTACCCTCCAGACAAGAGCCTGCCCAATCATGTATTGCAACTGACTTGTGTTTTCACAAGTAGCCTGATTAAAATAGAGTGATTAAAACCCTGCCATACCTACTGATACTAAGTGACGTCACAACATAGATATGTTTGACTCAAAGTTATAGTATCAGAGAAGTTATTCCTATCTTATCTGTAAAATGTGCAATCTCTGCATTGAGTACCTTTAAACTGTTCCAACCTCAGAATTCAGTAGATTGAGAAAGGTATAATCAGACTGTATTTGAAAACCATGTGAGCATGATAACAAGAGCCTTTTGTCACAGAACCATAGCAACACACAGGGATACCACAGCCTACCAAGCTGACCAATGTTGTTCCTGTTTCCAGGGCCTCTCCAAATAGCTGTTTGTTTCCACATGCTATCACTATGTTTTTACTTAAGAGTTTTAAGTCTGGGAGGAGCAGTGAAAAGGGCTTGTGTTGTGTGTCTTGACACAGGGAGTTCTAGCCCACACATAGGAGATATACACATCATAGCAATGCACATAATATTTGCATCATAATAGTTGCATATATACCACATGTTGTGTGTTATAGTTAAAAAATAGAAAAGGAAATTAAGAGAGAAAGGACATACCATATTAATTATACTAATACATGAAAACAAACTCTGTTTTGGTAACAGGAAATGCAGTGTAGGTAACATTGGGGGCCAAAATATTAACTCTGTTAATAACTCCTCTTTAAACTAATTTAGTTCAGAAAAATCAAAATGTTCACATAGATTTAAATCTAAACTTTTCCCTATTACCAGGCTCTTGAAACATATAGTTTTGGTTTCTTATAGGTCTTACTCACAGAATCTTAGCTAGGGTAATTCCTCAGAACCCAGTTACTCTACTAGGGTAAGGACAATGTATAATTAGCCAAATGAGCCTCTCTGACTTATTTGTCATATAAATAGTAAGACACTTCACATTTTTAAGATTTGATATACAAAAAAATATAATCATTCATTATTTTAAACAAATAATATGCATCCACATACCAGTTATTTTTATCTTTCCTACCAGTACAGGGTACATGTCTGGGTGTATTACGTATTAAGTATATTATAAAACAATGTAAGGCTCTCCTACATTCTGCAATGCAGAGACAGAGAACTCAACCCACATCATTTTCTGAAGTAATTGGAGAGATTCAGCAGCCCACTCCATTGCTACAGATCCAGGACCAAAAGAAAATTTATTAAGGAACTTCGGAAATTATTCTTGGTCCTCTCATAGCCTCTTAGTAAAAATAAACAAAACTTACAAGCAATAATTCAGTATTGTACTACATTAAATACTATGGCTGGAAAACTTCTTAATATTAAAAGCAAGATTACTTAGTCATGTTTCTTGCCAGGAAATCCTTTCTGCAGATCTCTCCCATTCCTGGAAAATGGTTGATTCTCTAAGGAAGAAGGAAAAAAAAGAAAGTTATTTGGTACTTTTTAGCTTTCCTGTCATACGTAATGCAATAATTTATGAGGTTCAACTGCATGCTCAGGCAAGCACAGTTAGTGTTATATACAAATTGTTTAAGATAATAACTTACATTATACATTCTCTTCCATCAACTTGAATGTGAGCATTGATTTAATTGCAGACATGAAAGGAGACTATCATACTATTACTCACAAAGCTACCTAGGAATAAAGAATGCTACCACAAAGCAATAGCAAAGAAGGAATTATTTGTTCACAGAAACTGTGGAGAGAGGCATGCTTGTTAACTTACTGTTTAAAAGTTTACGAGCAACCTATACATTATATTTTGCATCTTTTTTCAGACTCTGATCTTTCACAGACAAAAGCATGAAAGACGTAAATTTAAACACCGGATTCCAAGTATATGAACAAATAATTCTAGAAAAGAGGATAGGACTTTAAAATATGTAGTTGTGTGGCCTTACTGCAGTCTGGTTGGTGGTGCTTTGTGTTGTTGTTTTTTCTCTCCATACAAATGTAACTCACAAAAAAGTGACATGTTACTGAATGCTTGAGAGGGAAGCAGTGACTTAAACATGTTGGAAGTCCTAATTGTTACCATACCTGATAGTTCTGAAGTTCAGCAATCCTTTCTTGCTGCACAGCAGAATCACACCATATAAGATTAGCAGTTTCATCCTCATCGCGTGTCTTCACAAATCCCATTTCTTGTATCACTACACGTACTAAGGAAAAAACACATACTTAAGGAATCTTTTGAATCTCTAAACATTTTAAAAATCCATTAAGATTTTAAATGCTTCCAATATTCAGTCCTTTGTCCCCATCAGACCAGGTACAAGAATGCCTCCTTAGTCAGGGTACAGTAATTTCAAAAGCGAATGCATACATTATTTATATTTATTTATTCATTTATTTAAAGAAAGACTAATTATATGCCAGGCATAACTTAGGTTCAAGGAGAGGAAATATTTCTGAAGTAATCCTAAGCATCAAAATACAAAAAAATAGTAGATTTTATTGAGAAACCTCTGTATGCTAATTAGAGTATTTAACATCAAATTTACACTGTTAATCTTTCATGGCTTTAAGTAAACTTCCCAATACATATGTAATTGATAATTGTAAAGTTTTTCCACAGCCTTCTTGATTTTTGAAGATTTCGTATTTCAGGGCCCTTCCATGAGTTAACACATGGCAAGTAACAGATGCAGAGTGTTCAAAGCTATCAAGAAAATCCTTTCAAAATGTCTCACTGCCAGCTTAATGCGGAGTCCATTAATTCACCCCATTAGTTAGCAATTCACTCACACCAATGGCTATTAGGATGAAAACAAAATATGCAGCTTCCTACCAATTTCATATTTTGTGCCAGCAACATTTGCAGTTATGCGTCCATTCTTCTTCTTCTTTCTGACCTTTCTTTTAATTGTGCTTTGATAGGGTAGTTCTGAACTCAAAGTCAGAGGAGTAGTTCCGTGGTTATCTTTGAAAAATAATATTGTAACAATCAATATGTTTTTATGTCAAATAACATACAAATATTTACTGTATTACAACTTAGAGGTACAAGCCTACTGAATAATTAACAGGCCATATTAAAAATCCAAGACTAGCATACCTCCCTCATTAGGCAAGGATGGCATTATAACCTAGGATAGTGCAGAAGCAGAGTCCAAATTCTGTTCCACGTTCTCAGAAAATTATGGAGCCTTCAAAGCCAAATTATTTGAAGCTCTGGTCATACCATTTCAGTCTCTGGTTGTAGAAAATATTAGTTCTGGAATATAGACATCTGTGCTAAAAAAACAAATAAAATTGAGAGACTTTGTTACAGAAAATCCTTTAAAAAAATAACACCAGAAAACTTAATATGGAAATATTATTTTAAAAACAAGTTAAAACTAATACTTATTATAAAAGATTGATCAAATTATTGTAAATAAAAAAAATTGTTCATTGCAATTCAATTTTGCTGTATTAATTTTCAATATGAGATTATATTACCCCATTTTCTTATTTTTATTTGTGTATGGGAGATTTGAGGCATTAAAATAGGTAATACTGAATTCAATCACTACTGCAAACTTTTGTTTCCACAAAGTTCACTGAATTTATAACATTTTAAATATATATTTTAATTAAAATTTTTAAATCAGACATACTATATCATATAGAACATAATTCACAAAGAAAATCCCCCCAAATTGAACCAAAGCTGGCAGGTCCCTTTCAAGTTTTAGTGTTTTGGATAATATTGACTGAGAAGGTGGCCTCACTGGCCTACTAAAATTAGACCCAGAGATGGGAAAGCAAAGCACTCATCCTCCTTAAAACTACTGTGAAGGAAAAGCAGCGCTGGGCACAATGACTCACTGAATGTTGCATGTTATCTGGTTCTCAAGCTAAGAATACCACCAGAGTACAAGACATGTTGAGTTCCTGGGAACAGTACTGAAGGAGGTCTGTTAGCCAATTAAGGATGTCTATGCACATACACAAATGCCCAGCAGTTTTTCCTGCACTGTACTGGCTAAAAACTTCCAACAAATTTGGAAGAACGTCACGACAACAAATATTTCCCTGTGAGAAATGCCAGCCCTTACTAGTACAGCATGATTTACAAACCATGATATGGTAATGAAACTCACAGAGCTTTCATTCAGCTTATAATCACAGAAGAATATCTGCCCAGAGTTACTATAACACACTGTATTCTTAAGGCAGACCATGAGGCTCCAAACTACACTACGTGGTTGAATTACTGTTTTTCTTTATATAGAAACTACTCCACTCTTTTAAGAAGCATACTCTTTGAGGTTTCAGTAGAAAGCACCAACACTCAAGGTCCATGCCTTTCAACTAGTCAACTTTTTTAGCACACACACGAGTTAATGGTAAAGACTTATGGTCACCTTTAGAGTATTCTAAGGAGCACAAGTAGTGTTTGCCTCCATTCCTCCTGTAAGAATGGGTGGGGAGGTAAATAGGAAGAGCTTACAGGTCAACGAATGGCTAAGAGACTGGTGCCAAAGACAAGGTTTTGGTTTTTTTGATCATGGGCTGCCTTATGAGACACCTGGCCTGATGGTGGCAGGTGGGATGCACCTGTCCCAAAGGGGGAAGAGACTTTTGGGGCAGGACTTAGCAGGGCTCACTGAGAGAGCTTTAAACTAGATGTGAAGGGGGAAGGGGAGAAAACTGGGTCTGTTAGGGACAAGCCCAAGAGGAACATACCAGGGCCTGAAGGCAGGTGGTATAAGGAGGATTTGGTCCCACCAGTGTGCTCTGTTTGCTTCCTGAAATGCCTGTATGCTAATGCACGCAGCATGGGGAATAAGCAGGAAAAGTTAGAGGTCTGTGTGCAGGCTAAGGGTTGTGATCTGGTAGCAATAACAGAGACATGGTGGGACAGGTCACATGACTGGAATGTGGCCATGGATGGTTATGTGCTTTTTAGGAAAGATAGGGCGGGGAAGCGAGGTGGTGGAGTTGCTCTTTATGTGAGAGAGCAACTAGAATGTATTGAGTTTTGTGCAGGGGCTGATGAGGGGCAAGTTGAAAGTCTGTGGGTAAGAATTAAGGGGCAGGCTGGCGTGGGTGATACAGTTGTGGGGGTCTACTACAGACCTCCTGATCAAGGTGAGGAGGTTGATGAGGCTTTCTACAGGCAGCTGAAAGCAGCCTCACAACTACAGTCCTTAGTCCTCATGGGAGATTTTAAACACCGATATCTGCTGGAAGACTCACACAGCCAGCCTTTCACAGTCTAGGAGGTTCCTCCAGTGCATTGATGATAACTTCTTAATGCAAATGGTGGACAAGCCGACTAGAAGAGGAGCGCTGCTGGATCTTGTACTAACCAGCAAGGAGGGCCTTGTTGAAGCAGTGGTGGTCAATGGCAGCCTTGGCTGCAGTGATCACGAGATGGTGGAGTTCAGGATCCTGTGTGGAAGGAACAGAATACCCAGTAGGACCAGAACCCTGGACTTCCACAGGGCAAACTTTGGCCTCCTCAATCAACTGTTAAGGGAAATCCCATGGGACAGGGTGCTAGAAGATAAAGGAGCTCAAGATAGCTGGTCAACATTCAAGGACCACTTCTTGCAAGCACAGGATCAGAGCGTCCCAATGGTTAGGAAATCTAGTAAGGGTGCTAGGAGACCTGCATGGTTAAAGAAGGAACTACTGGGCAAACTTAAGTGGAAAAGGAAAATCTACAGATCATGGAAGGAGGGGCTGGTCACGTGGGAGGAATATAGGACTGTTGTCAGAGGATGTAGGGAGGCAATTAGGAAAGCTAAGGCCTCCTTGGAACTTAACCTTGCAAGTCAGGTTAAGGATAATAGAAAGGGCTTTTTCAAATACATAGCTAGCAAAACTAGCAGTAGAGGCAATATTGGCCCATTGAGGAATGAGGTGGGAGCCCTGGTGACAGAGGATATAAAGAAGGCAGAGGTGCTGAATGCCTTCTTTGCCTCTGTCTTCACTCCTGCAGGGTCTCCCTATGAGCCCCAGATTCATATAGCCCCAGAAGAAGTCAAGATAGAGGAAGAGTTTGACATGGTAGATGAGGATTGGGTTAGGGATCAGTTGAGTAATCTGGACATCCATAAATCAATGGGTCCAGATGGAATGCACCCAAGGGTGCTGAGGGAGCTGGCGGAGGTCATTGCTAGGCCACTCTCCATCATCTTCAGTAAGTCATGGGCAACAGGTGAGGTGCCTGAGGACTGGAGGATAGCAAATGTCACTCCAGTCTACAAGAAGGGCAAGAAGGAGGACCCGGGTAACTATAGACCGGTCAGCCTCACCTCCATCCCTGGAAAGGTGATGGAACAACTTGTTCTTGTCACTATCTCCAGGCACATCAAGGACATGGGGGTCATCAAGAGCAGTCAACATGGTTTTATCAAGGGTAAATCATGTTTGACTAACCTCATAGCCTTCTATGAGGAAATTACTAGGTGGATAGATGATGGTAGAGCGGTAGATGTGGTTTATCTTGATTTCAGTAAAGCATTTGACACCGTCTCCCACAGCATCCTTGTAGAAAAGTTGATCAGGTATGGGTTTGGTGACCAGGAAGTGAGGTGGATTAGGAACTGGTTGAAAGGAAGGAGTCAGAGAGTTGTAGTCAATGGGGCAGAATCTGGTTGGAGGTGTGTGACTAGTGGAGTCCCACAGGGGTCGGTACTGGGACCGGTGTTGTTCAACATCTTCATCAACGACCTGGATGAGGGTATAGAATGTACCCTCAGCAAGTTTGCTGATGACACTAAGCTGGGAGGAGTGGCTGACACACCAGAAGGCTGTGCTGCCATTCAGAGAGACTTAGATAGGTTGGAGAGTTGGGCGGGGAGAAACATGATGAAATTCAACAAGGGGAAGTGCAGAGTTTTACATTTGGGGAAGAACAACACCATGTCCCAGTACAGGTTGGGGGCTGAACTGCTGGAGAGTAGTGTAGGTGAAAGAGACCTGGGGGTCCTGGTAGACAGGAGGATGACCATGAGCCAGCAATGTGCCCTTGTGGCCAAGAAGGCCAATGGCATCCTGGGGTGCATTAGAAAGGGTGTGGTTAGTAGGTCAAGAGAGGTTCTCCTCCCCCTCTATTCTGCATTGGTGAGGCCACATCTGGAGTATTGTGTCCAGTTCTGGGCCCCTCAGTTCAAAAAGGACAGGGAACTGCTCGAAAGAGTCCAGCGCAGAGCTACGAAGATGATTAGGGGAGTGGAACATCTCCCTTATGAGGAAAGGCTGAGGGAGCTGGGTCTCTTTAGCTTGGAGAAAAGGAGACTGAGGGGTGACCTCATCAATGTTTACAAATATGTAAGGGGTGAGTGTCAGGGGGACGGAGTTAGGCTTTTCTCAGTGATGACCAGTGATAGGACAAGGGGTAATGGGTGTAAATTGGAGCATAGGAGGTTCAAGGTGAATATCCGACTGTGAGAGTGACAGAGCCCTGGAACAGGCTGCCCAGGGAGGTTGTGGAGTCTCCTTCATTGGAGACATTCAAAACCCACCTGGATGCATTCCCATGTGATGTACTCTAGGTGACCCTGCTCTGGCAGGGGGGTTGGACTAGATGATCTTTCGATGTCTCTTCCAACCCCTAGGATTCTGTGATTCTATGATAATTAGTAGTTTGGCCATGCGGAAAAAAAGAAAGTAATTGGACTAACTTACACAAAACCTCTACAAACTAGTCACTGAAGTAACTCTTTTCTTTACAACATTATGGATGACATAATTTTCACCATCACAGATGAAGAATGCACTCCTTTAATGATGTCAGATCTTGTTACAGACACATGCAGCCTGTTTGTCAGATCCTGATTTAAACTGAGCTCTTCAAAGACAAAAGGGATTGTTACTGCACTCTGTATTCAAACTTAACTCTAGAATTTAAACTTCTCACAAGCACTGTCCCTTGCCAACAAAGTTAAACTGTAATCTGCCTTAAGCTTGTATAGAATAATTAAAAATTGTTTTAAAGTTGTTTCACTGCTCTTAAATGGCCCATATCCAAACAACCATCTCACTGAACACTGAAATACCAGCAGTTCTAAATTAGAAAGTTTTCCAGAGTATTTTAGGATACCGTTCTTTCCTTGGTTCCTATTGTTACTATCACCTTTCCAAAGGGCAAACACAGGTCCAAAGAAATTGGACTATTTTTCCCACCATGTCAGGTGCCAGATGAGACGTACAGCACCTCACATGGGGGAACACATGACCCAAAGCACTAGCTGTGTAGTCTAAGCCATGGGAGCAGGTAGACTTGCTCAGGCTTAGACCTCCATGCTTCGTATGTTCCCAGTGCCACACCACGAGACATTTCAATTCTGCAGCAAGAAAACCTAGGATCAGGCTACTGCAAAAGCTGCAGTCCTCCCATATAAACTGCATCTGTTGCTTGGACCACATTTTCAATGAGCAGTTCTGAAGCTAGGGGAATGGGTCACTTAGGAATGACAGGAATACATCTCTGAGAACAATAAATGCAGGGCTGTTGCTGAGGGGAGGGAACTGGAAAGAGAGTGGCACACACTGACAGAGCACTGAGAAGCAACACTGCAATGTCACAGGCCCTAGTAGCCCTGAGTTCTCACATCTTTCTTCTTTTAGACTTCTACACAGCAGAAATAACTCGAGTTACTTCATTCTCTGACTCAGGTCCTCCCCAGGCACCTTCTTCTAGTTCACATCCCTTGATTTGCTATTGTTACCAAGTCTTCCTCCCAGTAAAACCACAGCTGTATCAGGCACACTGAAAGAAAAAAGACATCCAGCACAGACCACTGTGGCGGCAGCCACAACTGCTGTCCCAACAGAATTGCCAGTTACAGGGCAAATTATTGCAGGGCCCACTGGATCACCCAGCAGCATTGCTGCATTATGATTCAATTCAATTTCAAGTCAGTTCTTAAAACTGTGACAAGTTTTACTTATAAGAATAACCTATAACCTGCATTCAGCTACAACAACGTAGAAGCATATCTCTCTAGCAAAAAGACATGTTTCTGAGAGACTGCTTTTAATAACATGGAAGGAACTATTCTATTTCCCAACTGGGACTGACAGAGCACACTCAACCTTGGTAGGTCAGCTATGAGGAATCTCTGAATTCACACTCAAGAAAGAAAAGCATTGCAATTCCTATTGTATATGCCATTTGACTCCTGAAATTGTGATACACACAAATTGGTTAAGGTTTGTTGCTCACATCATTCAAGGGTGGCTGAACAAAAATGGTTAGCCTATAAATGGAGAAAGACTTGTGAAGAGGAAACAAATGCATCGGCATCAGGTTAGCACATTCTTATATGCATACAAACACTTTGAATAAAAGTGTTATAGGGGAAAAAAAAAAGCAATTGAAATGTTATCTTCACCATTGCCTGACAGAGGTGTGATAGAGCCAGAATGAGAGATACATTGCACACAATCCTGTCCTAGAAAGAGAAGAAAAAAATTAAGAAGAAAACACATTTTTTAAAAGGAGCTTTTTTCCTCCAGATACAACAGAGGTGACATACTCTTGCTGGAGTGGGAAGTGTTGCACACAGGGAACAAAGAAGACGCTTGAGTCATAGAATCATGGAATAGTTTGGGTTGGAAGGGATCTTAAAGATCATCTAGTTCCAAACCCCCACACCATGGCCAGGGACACCTCCCCATCCAACCTGGTCATGAACACTTGCACAGAAAGGGCATCCACAACTTCTCTGGGCAACTTTTGCTAGTGTCTCACCACCCTCATAGTGAAGAATGTCTTCCAAATGTCTAACCTAAATCCACCCTCTTCATTTAAAGCCATTACTCCCTGTCATATCACTCCATGCCCTCATAAAATGTCCCTCCCCAGCTTTCCTGCTGGCCCCCTCCAGGTATTGGGAGGCCTCTATAAGGTCTTCTCGGAGCCTTCTCTTCTCCAGGCTAAAGAGCCCCAACTCTCAGCCTGTTTTCATAGGAGAGGTGCTCCAGCCCTCAGATCATCTTTCTGGCCTTCCTCTGGACTCACTCCAACAGCTCCATGTCCTTCTTGTGTGGAGGCTCCAGAACTGGACACAATACTCCAGGTGGGGTCATGAGAGCACAATTAAGGGGGAGAATCACCTGCTTTGAATTTTAAAACCCATCTAAGAGAACAGCCTGAGCAAGGTACAAGGGTACCTCAGTGAAGGGGACAGAAGGAAGAAGTGGTTCCACAGGAAACAGAATGATCCATGTTTCCATGATAGCAAACTGTAATATGTTGTAGAAATAAAGAGTATTTATTTCTGTTACACAAATTAAGTCTATCATATGAGGTTAGCAAATTGCTTGAAAAATATTATTCTGGTGTAGATTATATAGACATATTTTTTAAGAAATCCCTCTCTTACTTCCTAAGTTATTTGCTCCATACTGCTCACAAGTGATCTCTGCCTTTCGTTCTCCTTCATTTTACATCCTGATGCAACATGGAGCTGAAAAGGTTACTTCTGATCTCTTGGATTTGCATGCCATCAGACCCTTTACTTTTTTTTCCCAAAGAGGAAAAGTTTGAATTAATCCAGTAAAAATAAAGAAGGGTGAGTCAAATTCAAATTTCAAATAAATTGGTACAACTTGAGAATCTATCCCAAAGAACACTCAAGTCATTCAGATTCTTCAAGCTCACTTGGATCTTAACTATGAAACCACTACTGTATACCCTAAGAAAAAGAGATCTGATTGCACATGCATATTTAAAGTAGATTTAATCAAATATATTTAAGCATTCAGAATGGTAGAATCATTTATCATCAAATTACTCCAAGTTCCAAAGCAGAGACAACACCATCACTGAATGCACTGTTTTTAATGCAAAACTCCTCCTTCCTTCTAGCTATTGTGACACTACTGGTGACCAGTTTTAAAAGCTTCATGGACTATGCATGTGCTTAACTTTACATATATGAACTGTAAATGTGACGTTAGGTCTTAACCCATGGCACATACAAGACCTACCAAAGACAACATTTCTTAAGAGTCCTTGTATTTACCTAGGTGAAATGCTAAAAAACCTAGATTGTCAGTTTTAATTTCCTACATTTTTTGTGTGTGGACAAGTAATCGCTCACAAACAGTGAAATGTTTTAGAACAGATTTTAAAACTAGCAGACTGCTAGCCACTGACCCTGTTAGTGCCATTTACTCAGTGATGTCAAAAGTGTCTGGAAATGCACAGTAGCTGGAGAGAAATTCACAAAGCTCCTGACATAAGGAGATTTCACTCTGAAATGGAGACAACTGAAGATACAGTTACAGAACTTGGCAGATGACCATAAAGATGCAAGGACAACATCACAGTGCTGCAATCCCTACTCCCCAAATAGCTGGAAAATTAAAATAACAAAAATTTCACAGAAAGATGAAAAAGAAAGTTAAAATAGCCCTCAGAGCACTGACCTAGCAAACATTTCTGAGTTTGATTCTTTTCAGTCTGACCTAAATAATTAACTTTTTTTCTCCCTTAGATCTTAAGAGTGTGAAAGTCTGAATCCACCATAGCAAGGGGTCTGCTATTTATTAACACTTATCAAAACTATAATCTACTACTAATCTGGAACTAAGCCATAAAATGCAGGCTCAAAATGAAATTAAAACATTAACAGAAATTATAATTGGTAAAAATGCCTTCTTAACCACCACCCTATAAATGGCGAAGTAACAACAATTTGCATTAATTAAATTGCAAAATTAAAAGCAACATACCCTTTCACGATTTTTTTAATGTCTTGACAAAATGTATGTTGAAGTGTTCCTGCTACAACCAAGCACAGCTGAGCAGTTTTATTGCAACACGCTAAAAAAACAATTTGGTGGCAAGTTCTCACTCCTACAGAGAAACTCTAGATGTGAAAAGCAATCCTCATTCAGAGCCTCAATGTGTCAAAGTGCTGAGGTTGTTTTCAAAAGGCTACCTATCAGCTGGCTTAAAAATGCATACACAGTTGTTTTTGGTTCAAAATATTCAGAAGTCAAAGGAAATTTATTCATTTTAGCAGCCTTCCTTTTCACGATCAAATGACATGAGATGAGATGTTTATTCAGCAGTTCTTTCAGATTAAGTGAATACACAGAGTTCTCAGGTGTTTGATTTGCTAAACAGACAGCTGCAAGCTACACAAGAATACAGGCAGCATGATGTACACAAAACTTTTCTGAATCATGCAGTTCTGTAAAACAATTATCTGAAGTAGTTTATCCAAATGGACAACATTTCTAGAACTTCCAAAATTTCTCTGAGCTACCAAACCACCAAACCAAACTATGGTAACAGCACCTCTGAATCCCTAAGTTACAGTTACTTTAGTGTGAGTTTAACCTTACAACTGCTGTTTCCCACCCAAGACCCCAACCTGCAAAGGCCCAAGAATCAGTCTCAGCCTTCTGCAGCACAGCTTCTGTAAGAAACATAAACATAATGTTACAATGCTTGTTTAGTAATACTGAAGGCATAAACTAGCCTGACCCTTCTAGTCTACCTTCAAACACAATGCAAAACAGGGTTTGCATCAAAGTTGTGAACCTGCATTTTTTATTGGAGGACATAAAAGGTGTGTTGTCTTAAATGGTTAGACTCTGGTCAGAAGACAACCCTTCAGCATCAGCTCTGAGGTCAAGTCCCATGTGTTGATGCAGAGCCTTGGAAGGAAACTGCAATCTCAGTTCATGGGTGATTTTCTTTTGGTTTATCCTGAATTTGCACTTCTTAGCTTTGGATTGTATTTTTTTTCCATTGTTGTCACAAAAGACCTACAAAATGGTAAGCATATATCCATGACTTGGAAAACAGGAAATGTATTAGAAGCTGTTAAGATGATGGAAGTGTCACAACCGTAAGTGTTTCACAGGAATTCATCATCCCATACTCACATTATACAGAGACCAGAATGGGACACAGAAGCAGGTTTTTTTTCTTTTCAGTGTTGTCTTGAAGCAATATTGCTTCTTTTTGCATTCATCCATTTTTCCAGAAGGAAACTTCAAATCCTTGGCAAAATTTAAATCAATGTCAAAGCTTTCAAAGCTGAAGATTGATTTTCTCTTTTAAAAATGACCTCCAGAGTGCCTTTCATAGCAGAGCACACAATGTGACCATCTGTTGGCTCATTCTTACCCTTGAAAAGCCCTTTCTAATGTGACAATATATTTCAGACTGCTAGCAAATAGAGTAGTATAGTTTCATAGTTATGTTCTGAATATTGAAAGACAAGGCCAAAGAGACTTATGACAGATTACAAAGCTACAAGAAAAAGTTCAATGCTTGAACCTTTTTCTTGTTCACTACAGCATAGGAAATACAGTAATTGACAAGGCAAGTGAAAAGAACCTGTTTGACTTACAAATCCATAATTGATAAATAAAATGCAGGAAACTTTTAATAAACATCACTTAGCACTCATAATTGCAAGAAAAATATTGACAAAATAGCCCAAACAACCCAAAGGAAACCATGTTTCAATATATATTTTCTGAAATAAAGATTTAAATATATCTGCATCACCCACTTCTAAAAAAACCACAAAAAACACACTTTAATGTTCTGCTCTCTGTCAACAAAAACCAGACAATACGTATACGGATCTTGCACTTCTGTTCACTACTTCAGCAAGTGGTGGAAACACCATAAATCTGTCAGCAGGACAGCATTTCATTAACTCTAAAACAGAAAGGTTTCCTATTTGATCACAGTAAGTTCCACTGAACATGGCTGAATGGAAACCCACCTCTATTGTAACTACTGACCTCAGCCACACCAACAATCATTCCACCTTCATTTAAAATAGCGTTGGAGTGATCTAGGCTTTTTCAGCCTAGAAACATTCACTACATCAGTACATTGGCCACATCAGCTCTGCAAGCGACAGCTGAGTGGCAGGACATCTACCATCCATAGGAGGGCTGGACTCCTGTCACCTCAAATGAATCAGCCCCTTTAAAGCAGACAGCTGAAGGACCCTTGTTGCATTGGTCTTGGGGACCACGAGTGCAGGAATCCGTGCTGCCTGCCAGACTGCTGCACACTAAGGGCCAATGCTCTTTGTGGTGAGACAGCCATGGCTGCTAATGAAACAGAGATGATAATGTGCAATAATGACCATGTGTAACAGTGATACTGAACTCTGACATTAACAGCGTGGTTTTGGTACCAAAAAGAGTAAACAAGAGAGTTAGGGGAAGAATAGAGTTGTAGCACTTGTAGGAACATCTCTGCTCTGCTTTGGACTTTGCAGCATGCCATCCATGCTCTTCATTACAGCACATCAACATACACCAACATGTATCATAGTGTGTTTTAAATTGTATACACCACACACCAACCACAGCTGGAATTAAACCATTCCTTCCTTTTTCTATCACCCACTCCTCAAAAGATTTATTCCTCAGCAAGAGCTAGAGATCTTAGGGATCAGCCAACAATACAGGATAATTTAACATTGGAGACACATCAGCATAGCTGTCTTTGTAGAACAGAAAAATCACTGACCATTTAATGAAGCTGGTATTATAAATATGAAGTATGCCCTTTTACATCTCATGTTTTACAAGCCTATAATTCATACATCTATTTAGCATCTCTAGAGGCAGACTGCAATCATCACACCTGGCCCACGAAAACTCTTGAGGATTACATCATCATCCTAATTAGCATGCTGCCACATAAGTGTTTTCTAGTTTAGCAACAGGGATGATCCTCCCACAGCAGCCTGAAATACAAACTGGAACGCATTAGTCTGCACTTTCAGCACCTGATGTGAAAACGTTAAACAAACATCAGGGCCTGAATAAGCTAACAAGTGCACTCACAAGACACATCCATTCAAAGCCTTCTTGACCATGGAAGTAAAAGAAAGTTGCTCATATACAATCACCAAATTATTAATCATATTATACTGACACTTCCAATCAGTTTGCTCAGTTCCACTGGGAATACTCGTATGCTTGTATAAGGCTTGGTAGACCTCTAAGATTTGAATGACTTGAATACTTCTGCTATGTAAAGAATAAATGACAGTCAGAAATACTTGCAGCTGAACTACAGTATCACTAAGACTACTGCAACCAACACTCGGTGCTAGTAGTATTTTACAAACAGTTGATAAAGCCAGCCAGAAACTTCCAGCAGCTACAAAATGTTTCAGCAAGGACATGCTTTCCTCCCCGCAGCTTAGTATTTGGGGCTCAGTGGCTACCAGTGATTTGAAAATACTTTTGTAAATGAAAACAAGAGAAAAAGCAGCCATTTCAAAAGGATGTGAATCCTCGGAAGCATCTCTAACTGGAATTGACTCATTTTATAAAATTTCCTTTAAAAGGTTGGACTGGCTCCAAACATTGTGTCATGCTATTTTTATCCATTGTAGGGGATCGAAACAGAGTCACTATACTCACCAGTAATGAGACTCCAGTATCCTACTATAGGAATATTTTGTGTATATCACCTGTAGAGAAATACAGCATGAAGTCAGAAAGCCTAGAAAAAAATAACATGACTTCAATATTGACCCTAAATTGAACAATTTGAATACCCAAAACAAGAAAGTAAAATGTGCATCAGACTTGAAACACATTAGCTTTAATTCTTCCTTAAAAGAACAAAGCATGAGAACAGCCCACCAAAAAGTAATTGTCTGGGATATGCTTGAACTCAGAAGATCAGAATAACCTACCTTCTGAATGATAAATACAGCATTACTGATGCAACCCTGTAGTATTGAATTTTTGAGTAAATTGTATTTATCGAGTCATCATACACTGCCTCTGAGGTACAGAGATCATACTGACAATGGCATCATAGCTTTTAATGCAGTTTCAAATAACTTGAAAATCTGAAGAGGTAAGTGCCCTAAGCATGTCTATTTGCTTTCAGGACTTTAATCACAACAGCAGCACAGTTCCAATTTGGAAACATTCTCACAGTTAGCCCTGTCCTCATCCGTCTTGGTCAGCTCCCAAAACACAACACTTAAAAGCAATTGGCTCTGGAGTGTGTGTTTCATTTTTGTACGTTTTGGTGGTGTGCTTATTGTTTGTTTGTTTTTTCTTAAAAAAAAAAAAAAGTCACTGTGTATTGGTTAAGAGCTACACTTGAGAAATGTGCTGAAATAAAAGTCCCCAGCCAGAAGCTAGAGCAGTGGGATATTAAATGCATTTGGCAGGGCTCTATTTAATTTTTCATTGCTTTAATCCTTTTTTTTTTTTTTTTTTCAAAGGTACATTGTTAATGGAACAGAAAGGCATGAACTTACACAGTCAAATACACACTGGCTGCAAAATAAACTGGTTTTCAAATATTCAAAAGAAACAGATTAAAGTCTTATTATGATATAGCAACAAATCACCACCACAAATAAAACATTTACAAACTGACCTACACACTTTTTAAAAAAATAATTGTATTATCTTAGGCTGAAAATTAAAATGTTTATTGTTTTGTGTTTTTTACTCTTTCAGACAAACCACACCCTTCATATTATAGAAAAAAATAATATTTGTAGCCAGGGAATATTATGTTTACATGATGACCACAAGTAAAGAAAAAAGAAACGCACCAAACTTAACCAAATGCATTTACAAATACAAAGGTATGGAAAAGTCACAACACACCTATTAACCAGAAGAATAGCTCTTTCAGTAAATATTTAATACAAAGTGTTAGTAAAAATGAGAATGAAGGACAAGACCATTGATAAATCAAGGGAAGAAATGTAAAACAAACTGGGATTCATGATTGGTTTTTGATCTAGGACTCTAAAAATTATTTCACAACTATGAAAATTCTTCCCAATTTTTTATCCTACTTAGATTGCTCAAAGGAAGAGCAAGCTTTTTCCCAAGAAATTTCACAGCTCCATAATTCAGAAGAAATGTACACGAAACACAAAATTTGTCTCAAGTCTATAGCATAGATGAGATCAAGCCACACATAACAGGATCTTCTTCATAACCCAGTGAAGTAAATATAAACTTTTCTACTGCCTTTTATGGACTTTGTATCACAGTGTTTTGGTTCCAGTAGAGCCTTGCTGGTTCAGGAATATAATTAAGACAGACTAATTCATTAACAAGAATAACCCATGTTTCATCTTTATCAAAACTACAGTCCATTTAAATCAAACCTTCAGCACAGTAGAGACTACCACTAAAAGTAAATGAGCTGCATCCAAATTTCTGTCATTCTTGACAAAGACTGTAAGCTTCAGGTACCCCTTTCAGAACCATGTGGCTGTCTTGAGACAGTGCTTCATATTTTACAGCTTACAGGGTCAGAAACAGGGATTGTTGTAGGATCACTCTATCACCACACAAAAAGCTTCATTCTCTTCTCTAGAAACATACTTTGTCTAGCTCACTGATCAAGATTTCAGGAGATGGTCCTGAATCTAGTTCTCTTTTATTATAAGAAAAAATAAGCTACGATCACAAGGATAGATGAGAAAGAACACAAAAACGGAGAAAAGTTGCAAGAATCCCAGAATAAGAACTAATTCCAAAATACATGGGGTGGACAGAATGCATAAGTATTCAAATGAAGGTAATGTCTTTCCGTGAACATACTCTGCAATAGGGAGCAATCATAAAAAAAGAACTACTTAGCAGCAGCATGTGGCAGAATGATACACTAAATTCTTCTGCATGCAAATTACTGATTAAGAGCGCAAAATGTTTATTTATCATGGATTTAACTGGCTAGATTACATGCTGCAGAATAAACAGTCACACCAGGACGTCCCACTGATCTGGAAACATTTAAAATAATTCTGCAGTAGGAACAGCAAAATTAAATCACTCATCATTAGTGTTGCATTGCTGAAGCTATCTGAAGAGTCAGCCTTCTGGAAACAGATTTTTTAATCAATAATTGACAGCTGATACAGTTTCAGGCAGCACTGGTACACCAGGGAAAGACATGCTGCTGCAGCAGCTCCATCTCATTTAGCCCATCCCTAGGACTTTTTATATCTGTTTCTTAACCCTTTCTAAGTATATTCTCCCTGTGTTTGGGGTGAAAAGAGAAACGAATGATACATGTTATAAGAAAAGAACTCACTACTTCCCACTTTACGTAAAGTGTGACAAGAGCCATGGGAAGAAAGTCACTAGGGTTTTGTCGTAACAATAAGCTAAAGAGAATTAAATCTAAAACCAGAATATGACTCAGTGACTGGCAAGGAGTTACACCACAGAGACATGAGGTACTGTAACCAGAACAATGATTTTGCCAAATGTAGAATTAAGAGGTCAAGACCCCAAGAACATAAAATACTAGCAGAGAAGTACTCTAAAGACAACAAATAGTTCATAAATTGCTGTTAAGAAAAATGGTTATGATTCTCTTCCAGCCTTGAACCAATGAGAATCATGTTTTGAAATCAAGCCTACTGGGTTTTAGTGAGGCCAAGACCACAACCTTATCTTTTAGCAATTTTTTAGCAATTTTTTAAACTACAGAAAATCTTAAGCAAAGTGATGGAAAGATAAATGTTACTTCCTTTCTTGGGATAGCTCCTTCTGTACTATTCTGAAACCATTCATGTTTCTTAAATTTGGGGTTTTTTTCTTCGACAATGTCAATTTATATCAAGGAGAAATGGTTCTCTGCCATAATTTCACAAGATGATGTCTCTTTGTTACATGATTTTTTCTTTTTTCTGTATGAAAATATTGGTCTGATCCAACAGCTCAGTACATTTTAGTAAGGATGGACTGTGGGCCATGGAGGACATCTCCAGGTAGTTGTTCACATGGGTTATTTTTCCTTGCAGAAAAATAAATAAATAAATAGACAAATAAACAAATAAAATAAACTAGAAAGCTCTGAAGAAATCAACTGCACTCCATTCTTCTGTGTCAGTTTCACAGCAGTCAGGCCCACTGCACAGGCTAGACACTACTGACTGCACTGCTACAGTTGCTACAAAGTACTGGGGAGAAACAAGATTCTAATGAGATGAAGAAGGATCAGTTCATATAAAGTGGTTGCAGACCTACTAGCCCTAATGCCATCCTTCAGGAATCATACACGGGTAGACTGAAGCTGGGAGGAGAATGTGCAAAGACTACGATTTATTTTAAAGATATTTCTTCTTACTTCTCTTCCCTTAGTTTATTGTTAAGAGTCGATGTTCTCTCTAAACCACAGAAAAGGTCTCTCTTGCTTTCCCATTCAAACGTAACAGAAAATCAAACAAATGTGTATATTTTCAGCATGAGTACAAAGAAATAAAGCTAAAAAAAAAAAAAAAAATCAATAGCTCTACCACAGTGTTGCCATTTCTCCCAGTTCATAAAAAGTACACTTCTCTCTTCCACAAAATCAGTGGGGAAAAAAAACTACAATGAAATCTCACAGGTGACAATATAAGCACAGTTATTCCTCAAATATAAATACACAAAAGTGGCTTCAATCTGTATAAATATAGACCCCTGAAACATAGATTTTGAGCCAGTTTCTCTGGGGTGCCTTCACAGCCTACAGATACTAAGTGTAGGCAGCTGCAGGTATCTTATTGTAGATGTATAAACATTGCAGAGATCAATCCCATTCAAGTTGCTCAGCAAGAAAATCATACCTTACATTAAAAAAAAAAAAAAGCAAACAATGAAATAACCAAAACAACAACAAAAACCCAATCCACCAAGGATTAGAGCTTCCACTTGGGCCAAGATTTGACAGGTGTATCTTATGTGGAAGCAAAGATTGGTAGTGAAATCTGGACATCCTTCCTGAAGTCTCATCCCACAGGTGATTTTCCCCATGGCTCCTCATATTGTCTTGGTTCCAACTTTCCTACATCCAGCTTACATCAGCCTCAACTGGACCATTAATCTGTTATCCTCAAACAGCTTGAACAGCATTATGCATGTATGTCCCACAACTGACTGAGAAGTATTTCTTCTTTATCAATGGAACTAAATGGTGTGTTGACTATCTGATCAAACATCTACTCACTAGATTATACTTTTTTAATTTTCGTTTCTCATAAATATAATTTCTTTTTCTCAGAAAATATCAAACACTTGCTTCCCATGTGGGCTTTTATTCCTCAGCGTTACTTTTGGCAGAAAAGCTACAATGTCCTTTTATTTTCTATTCAGACCTAGAGGCCAAAGAGGAAAGTAACACAGAGGCTTTTTTAGGTGATCGCTTCCAGTTACTAACTGCATCATTTCTCAACTGGTGTCCAGATTTCAAATCTAACTCTGTACTGTTCTCTAACTTTTCTTCTCTTTCTACACTTGCGGATACTGCTCTGGATCAATATCCTACAAGATTCCCAATCCTACTATAGATCTTGCAACAGTCCAAACCAGCACCAATTCCCAACTCATCAGGCAGTAACACTTCGTTTTATTTACTGAATATATACTCTCCATCCTCAGAAGCATTATTTTCAGAAAATGCTTCAATTTTTTAAATGGTACAAAATGTACCAAAGTCTTGTTCTCACATCACTCTTGTTCATTTAAAAAAAAAAAAAAAAAAAAAAATTAAATGAATGCCTAATTGTTAATGCTCACTAGTAATTTATAGTCTTTCAAAGATTTCACACTGACATAAAGATAAAACACAAGGGTCCCTGTAAAAAGCCACATGAAATAAAATAAAAAGGGTGTTTTTTTTTCCTGAGGGAATAAAGAGATCTTTCAGATCTCTTCCATCAATAACTCATGTGAAGTGTTTTAGTGCACTTCTCCCACCCCTTGACCCCCACCAAGATAAGATTGGAAGGATAAAACAATATACCAAATTCACAGAAATTTAATGTTCAGTGAATACTAAATACATGACAACCACCCAAAAATGTCAAGAAAATGCAGACTCCTATCACACAGTTCTACTTTATACTTTTCAAGAAATTTCCATTCTGAGCAAGCAAGAGCAATTTCCCCATCAAATCTCACAATCATCTGCCCTGTCAGTCCACTCTTTTTTGTGCTCATGAACAGTATCTAGATCTTTGCCTCTTCCCCCGCATTAATTCAGTATTAAGTATCTGGTTTCTTTTTCATGCTATATTCCAATGCTTCCACTGCACCCTATAGGGATATTACTGTGCTCATTTTCAAGTGCTAAAAATAAAACAAACATATGTCAATCCAAGGACAACGTTGGAAGGAAATGTACTTTAATGTAACCAAAGAATATATTTAGCATTTTGCTACTGAGCAAGGATGAAAATAAACTTGTCAACACATCACTGTGAGGCCCACACCCCACTCAATTCTTTCTGTAGCATTTATTACATATGTAAAGTGGATTTGGTCAGTCTTTCTTTTTAAGAGTGACTCTTGGCCCTTTTGGCCAGCAGTAATAGCAGAGTGCCTTCTGAAATGCAGTGTAAAGCAGTTCCGTATTTTTTCAGTAGTCAGTTTTTCTATCAATTAACAGTAATGTAGCCATCTAAGGTGCATTTGAGCAGTGATGCATATTAGACTTCAATTTGGAATCCTTCCAAAACCAAATACAAGTGTACATGGGAATTGGCATGCCACTTACTCTGTAAAAAGAGAAGTGAAAAGTGAGCCCTAAATAAGAATGTTGTTCTTTGTATTTCTTTCATTATTATTGTCAAGTTGGGGTTTGCTTAAAGCAGTACTGTTTCTGTGTCCCCAGAGACAAATGCTCATCACAAAAACATTACTATATTCTTAAATATTGCCTCTGAAGCAATTTTTTAAGTTAATACCTATCTTTTGAACATTTTCAATTATTTTAACTTATATTTTTCAGATTGGGGAAAAATATTACAATTCTATACATTGAACTTCATTTAGGAGAGTCTGTATTCATTTTAAATCTAATACTAAAGACAAGAACCATTATGCCTGATTTAGCCCTTTAAAGCACAAAACAAAAAAAATGTATTGTTAGAGCTTGTTTATGGTGTATGGAATTCAAGGTAAGAGCAAAGACATTCATAGGCTGGACTTCATGATCTTAAAGGTCTTTTCCAGCCTTGGTGATTCTGTGAAATAAGTATAAATTAATGTGGTTTAAAAACTGTTTTATACAGCTGTATGAAAATTTAAAAGAGAAGGTAAGGAAGCCCACTAGGAAGAAGCAAAAAGCTAAAATGTTACCCCCTACAGAATCTGTAGGTTGCTGCACTCACCACCACAAGGAAGAGTATCCAGTAAATTGAGGCACTACAGAACCTCCTGGTCTGAAAAAGCTTCTGGCTTCAAGAGGGGTGCTACTGTGGAACAGTAGGAAGATTGCCTCTAATACCCAACAGATGCAACAGTTGACCGCTTCGATATGTTACATTTTTTTTCTCCCATATCCTTTCTCAATTAAAAATTATTCTCTTGTGTAAGTGTAAGTAGACATCAGTGAACTCCATTCTAAATTTAAAATCTATTAGTATTTTAAATATTAATGTTAAAAAGGCTCAATGGTTCCAGTAAACTTTAAAGGCAGCTCATAGCATCTACAAAAGGAGCAGCTGCAAAGTACCATTCTGGTAGGGTTTTAGGTAAGCATTAATGGAGCTCTTAAGAGCTTCCTCATGCTTCATCAGGGCCATTTGAATCCTACTGCCAGAAGTCAAACGGACTAATTGCTTCCTAGGTATGTAAAAAACAAAAATATTTAGCCACAGATGCACTTCTAAGTCCACAAGAGAAAACCAAAATCCAGCTGACATATCCCCCAATACACATGCTGTGGTTCTTGCAAAGAATTTTCTAAATTTTGACAGTTCGTACACATCTTTCCAAGTAAAATGAACTCCCACTACATTCATACAGATTCTAGCCTTCTTTTAGGAAAATACAACTATTTCCTCCCCACTCAGGTCATTATAGAGTCACTGTGTCAACGCTGGATGATTGAAATACCTCATCAAGAAGGCAGAAGACTGACAAGCATTCATCTTTTTCTTCAGGGATTTCAGGGATACAAAGCGAATCAATACTACTCAGTGTCTATCATTTAGGACTGGCCCAAAAGTTACAATACTTCAAGAGTGTTATAACACTCAAAATTTTCTGAAGGTTTGCATTAACTTACAGATATGGGAAATAAGCATTGATTTCAAGAAGCTGTCTTCACACTGATAAAATTATAGCACTAGAACAAAAAATGTGTCTCACATAAAAAAAAAAAATCTCTTGCAACACGTTGTCATGTTCATTTGTTAAAACAACACAGAACGCTTTATAAAAGTAGATGCAAGGTAGCTTGGGAAATGTTAATAACTTCTCTATTTCAGACACTTAAGATTTCATTTCAATTTTCTTGGTTTTCTAAGGATTTTCATCCTTAAATTAGTAACATGTTCTCAATCTCTACAAGACATCTGCAATTATGCTCAAAATGCAAAAATAATCCTTAGTACAACATTAAATCATAGGGGAGAAAAAAAGAAAAGACCCAGAACATTAGAAAATGCAGAATTTCAAGAAATTACTCATTTGCCATATGTATCCTACAGGGATTTTTAAAACTTGTAATAAATATCCACAGATGGAGATTCAAATCAAGAAATCATATTCCAGACTCTTTTGATACTGATAATTCAGAGCAAGCACATTCAGCAGTCAGCACTAGTCTGCCTCACTTTGCCTTCAAACATATATTCATGGCTTTCATTATCAACACACAGTACTATAAAGATCTTAGAAAAAAGATCCAAACTGTATAAAAGATTGAAAGACAGTTTACTGTCTAACTGCTTGCTGACCAATTAATCTCCTAGCTCCTCAGGCTTGTCCACAACTTAATCTACACTGCCAATTTAACACTGTCAGCTTTGGAAGAACCTCAGATTGCTAAAATGATTGCTAGATTACTGGAATAATTACCTAATAACTGCTGACAGGCTTGATCTCCTGGCCTCTTCTAACACTCCCAAACTGGGGGGCACATCCCTTCAGACGTTTATGAAATGTATCCAAACCATCCGAAATACTGAAATGAGGTGTTCTTCTAAAAAAAGATTAAAAAAATAAAAAAATTACAACCATTGTTCTAGATTTTCTTGCACAACACTGCCAATACCTACAGGTAAAAACACATTCTTTCCTTATAAGAGAAATTCCATATTCTGTATGAAATACCTTATGTAATTTTCTGAAACTTTGTAACATTTGTCTGCAGAGAACTTGGCTTCAAAAATAGTATTTCCATATGCCAGTGTTGACATTAAACTTACTCAGCATATAGGAAAACCCCTGGCATAGTAACTGCTTCTGTCATTTTTTTGTTCCAAGTAGCATTGACACATATCCTATATCTATTAAAAAGTACATCTTATTACTTAAAACTGGGGCAAAAGCTTCTACTGATGCAAAGTCACTCTGTAGTTTGAGATACTCTGTAGAGTTTGAGGGACAACCAATTCCCATACAGAAAAGTGGTCTTGAGGCTTTGTGCAGACAGGTTTAGTGAGAGGTGTCCCCACTCATAGCAGGGAGGTTGGAACCTGATGATCTTTAAGGCCCCTTCCAGCCTTAACCATTCTGTGATTCTATAAAGTGTTTCTAGTCTTTCAGTTGTGAAAACAACCAGCAGGATTTATCTGATCATCACTTAGCTGGGTACTAACACCCCAGTACCTAAACTTAATGAGGGATTTTGGCAGAAAGCTATCCTGAAGGAGGGAGGCATTGCTTGGTGGGTTATGGGGGCTTTTGAGAAGGAGTCATATATAATTTGGGTACCCAAACCACAAATACAGAAGAAAGGCACAAGAAGCAATCAACACTGAGACTCTAAGTCAGTTTCACAGAGTTCAGCAGTATGTTCAAATTCCAGCATCAATCGCTTTTCCCTTTTGCTTACAATTGTGTGTTTTCAACGGCTGAAATTCGTAAAGATCCCACAGATTATGGTCTTTCAATTAAGCACAAAAAGCGCAGGAAGGTATCTGACTAGCATCTCTAGAGGTTTAACTCGTTCTACATTTTAGCCTCCACTGGGTACCACTGCCGACAGCCGATCCCATTTTAACCCTCACGCCTCCGAAGGGACCTGGGAGCGCTCAAGATCCGACCTGCACAGATGACGGACTTCGCAGGCACAGCTGGAGGGAGGGGTGGGCAATTAACATCTTTAACCCCGGAACGCCTCCTCCTTGTGCCTTTTATCCCTCACACTGCGACACACGCAGCCGCCCCCCCGGCCCAACGCCAGGGCTGCCG
>NW_009970724.1:5772490-5788635 GCF_000747805.2 Chaetura pelagica
GGCGGTCCCCCCGGCCTGGGAGCACCGCGCGGGCCCCTCCTGGTTTTGGACAGATTGCCGCTCTGCGAGTGCTGCGGTCACCTGCTGAAATCCGTTGGCCCGTGCTGCTTTATGCGTATTCCAAACCGCTTCTTCCCCTTCCCGCTTGGTCTTGCAAGCAGCGCTTTCCGTGCTCCGTGCCAGCCGCTGTTGGCCGCTCTGGGCGAGACGTTTCAGGCTCCTGCTGAGGGACTTGGCGTCCTAGCGTGAGGCACATGGCGGAGTCAGGTAATCGTGGTAAAAAATGGAGAAACATTTGTCGAAGTTTTAAAATAATGTTATCAAAAGCATTAAAAAAACCCTTTTAAAAAATAACATCTCTTTTTAAAAGAATAAATAAATCCCACGTGAAATTTAATCCATCATCTCAATAGATGATGTAGTATTCTCTGTGTTTATCGAGGTTAGGAGCCAGATCCACAAGCAGAGGAAATTACCATGACATTGGATCTAGGCTGACTTATGTTTGCTGTGGAACTAGCCCTCATCTTTTATTGACTTGTTTTGGTTGCTAATGTTTGGGGCTTCTTCTGTCTTACCAATTAGTTAACTTACTTTATTCATACTATAACATTCTTACACAGATTTGTCACTACTACCTACGTTTAAAATCAATTTTGGTCTAACCTTTTCTGAACAACCTCTTGGCTAAAATAGGCCTTCCCTGAGAATCTGCACAACTAGCTTTCTAAGGTAGTTAGAAACATATATTCAGTAGGCTTAAGAGTTTTCTTTCCCAGAAAGAACTGGAATGGAGAAAGTTGTCAATATTTACTGATGTGAAGCAAGTTGGTTAAAAATTTCATTGCAATTTGATCAGCATTATGGCTTTTGTTCTACTTTAATATCTTGCAAGGTTAGCTGAAATTTTAATAGGAACAGATTATGGGCTTCTTGAAAATACTAGAATGTTAAGGACAAAACAACACATGAAAAATTGTTTAGGGAATCCTACAGACATGTCAGATTTTCCCATGGGTGGGTATGCATTTGTAGCTTGTGAAGTAGAAGAATTTCTTACTTTTTACAGACATGGTATTTTTCGTTGGGATTGATTACAGTTTACCTTGTGGGTTTTATTGATACACAGAAATCATAATTTATTCACCCATCAAACCTTTGTTAGGCTTGTCAAAGAAATAAAGCAGAGATACCATTTCTGCCCACAAATGTGATCTCATGGAAATTGTTTGTGTAGGTAGGTGTCTATAGGAGCAGATCCAAATTTTAATTAAAGAAATGCCATGCTAAAGCAGAGGCCATGGGATCTAAGCTTCTCCCCTTGTCAGCATTCTTTATTTTCCTCACAGCTGAAGAAGCTGTGTTATGGTATGCTCAAAGGGAAAGGTTTGAATTTCTTTGTTAGTCATTTGGAATGCTGCCACTGACTGCAGATTAAACCATATACAATGTTTACCCTCTTGCATGTTATCTCTGGGTCAAAGCTTGCTTTCGGCCTACAGCCGATCCTGCCTGCTTTGTTTTAGCTGTATGTCTGCATTCTGTACCCTAAAGTCTCTACACCCTAAAGTCTGAGGTGCACCTCTGCCAAGTGAGTTATGTCATAAAGTGGGAAAAGCAGCAAATCACAAGCAAGAGTTTATGATGAGAGACTGTACCCAGCTGTTGTGTTACACTTTGCAGGCGATCCTGGAGCCTGGCAACACAACTGTGCCCTGCTCTGCTCCCAAGACACTTTTTCTAGCAGCCTCACTTCCAAGGTGCAGCTAATGCTTCCCCTTTCCAGAGGAGGGATGGTGCAAAGGGATGCTAGTCTGGGCTGGGAAATCACCAGCTATGACACAGCCTCGCAGCAAAGACCAGAGCCTGACAGCACAAATGCTTTTTCTCATCTCCATTCCTGGGAGAGAGGAGGCATTAAGCTCTGCCAGAATGTACTTTTAGTTGTTTTTTTCCCAGAAGCAGATCAGATTTACTTTTTTTTTTTTTTTAATGTGATTTGCATTCTGAATCACTCTGAAA
This sequence comes from Chaetura pelagica, assembly GCF_000747805.2. Taxonomy (NCBI): domain Eukaryota; kingdom Metazoa; phylum Chordata; class Aves; order Apodiformes; family Apodidae; genus Chaetura; species Chaetura pelagica. Next base: position 5,774,513 of record NW_009970724.1, read on the forward strand.
ATAGACAGTACTCACTACCTCCCATGTTGAAACATTAGAGGTAACAAAATGTAGTAAGAAACCCAAACAGATGCTTGATTAAGAGCGTTAGTGTTTTATTTTTAATATTGAGCTATTTTAGATATTGAACATTGATGCACTTGAGACAACAGATGTGCCTAGATAATTCTTGTAAATAGAACTACCAATTAAAAAATACCTTTTGTGGTATGAAGATCATCTTATGAATTTCACAAATAAACAAATATAGGCAAAACAGAAACCCAGAGATCAGGAAGAATGTGCTTTCTCATAAATATACACATTTCTATTAATTTTATTTTTTCTCTCCATTTTTTCATCTAGGGATCCTGGGTATGACTTGCTATAGGAGAAGAACAATGGGGGCAATCAGATCAATCCTATCTTTCTGAGAAAGGTTGATTATTTATTTGAATACAGTTCCTATTTCACCTTTCCTGTTATTAGTAACATACTCCTGGAATAATTATGAGCACTGTAATGCTGCATATATGTAATTCCATCTCAAAGTTAGTAAACATAATTTCTTCCAAACACAGTTGTTTTTAAATGAAGTCATACAATAGGCTTTGAAATGCAAAGCTATTTCTTCTATCCACTCAACCAACAGTTTACAGAGGTGCAGTATGATGTAGTCTGATATGGTCCAGAAATCTTGAAGTTGCATTTTGCCTCCGCTTTTGAAACAGATTTTTGAAAGATTTAGGTTAGACATCAGGAAGAAGTTCTTCACCATGAGGGTAGTAAGGCACTGGAATAGGTTGCCTGGGGACGTTACAGATGCCTCCTCCCTGGAGATGTTCAATGTCAGGTTGGATGAGTCTTGTGCAGCCTGGTCTAGTGTGAGGTGTTCCTGCTCATAGCAGGGAGGTTGGAACCTGATGATCTTTAGGGTTCCTTCCAACTGTAATCGTTCTACGATTCTATCATTGTATCGTCATGTAACTGGTAGTGCCAGGGAATGCAAAAAAAGAGTATCAAAATACTGAAAGTAACAAACCTGAAGTTCCAGAACTTTGAAACAGAACCAGCATGTAGCTGTATAATACGAAACTTAGCTATTCCACTTATGTTTTCTTCTGTTTGTATGACATCCATCTTGGAATATATTTACAGAGTAGCTAATTATACTTTCTAAACAGGTTTATTTTCCCACTTGCCATCAAACTATATCCAAATACAGTCTGTATAATAAAAAATCACCCATTTCCTAGCTACTGACTAGAAAACATTACCAATGAGAAAACAAGGTTCAGCTCAAATTCCTTCCCTATACTTTATATTCCCTCATGATTCTCAGCCCAACCATATTTTTTGCTTCAAAGAGCAACACCCATTTCTTTTATAATAAGCCATCTGCTCAGTGTGTTAGCAAAATCCATGCAGGAGCCTCCCAGGAGCACCAACACCTGCTAATAGGGGATGGTGTTTCAGGCAGATACTGCCAGCCTGTCACAGCTTCTTATCTCCTATCTCTCTAATCTTCAAAGTACTGTCTAGGATTACCTCCTAGAAATGAAATGCCCAACAAGATAGATTATTCTTTTATATATCAGAAATCATGCTTGATTGAGTTAATTGCTGGTGTAAACATCTTTTATGACACAGATCAATGTGAATTTACTACCCATAGCAGTATGATACTGACATAATGTAGCATTTCATATACAATAACTTTTATAGTCCTCATCACTCCAAACACACTCTGAGTGAAATTCAGTACTGATGTAAGCAGAGACATAACACCAAGGGTATCCATAGACTACAGTAAATTACACTTAATCTTAATGGGGCCTCTTTGGTTCAGGCATGTTTTTGAACAGCTTTAAGACACAAGCACTTCTATTTTTAACTATACAAAAATATCATTTCAGAGTGTCTTTATCTGTTCAGTAATCAAAGCTTGAAGGTTCTTATTCAAATAATCTCTTCAAGTTCCCATCTGTTGTCTGTCCCTGTTTAAGAAAAAGGGAATCCCAGAACTTAAGCAGTTTGGAGAGCCATTTCTTTTTATTGAGCAGCCAAGAAGCCAGTAAAAAAAAAAAATAATATTTCCACTGTATAAAGGCTTCAAGATCAAGTGAGGCAAGTGGAAATTTTTATCTGCTGGAAAATAAAGTTAACAAGGTCATTCAGAAAATAGTTTTCCTAAACATTCACAATTTGGGGTGAGACCATACAGTGTTTCTAAAGTCTACCTATGCTGTTATTGACTTGCAGGCCCAAGTAGCGTGGTGTGCACAGCTCTTCCTTTGCAGCTGGAATTAAACCATTATTTAAGCAACATGGTGAAACAAAGAAAGCTCACCCAACAGGCTAAGTACTGTTCAGTCAGTATTCTTTATTCATTGCAGCAGACACACAGGGGAGAGCTCCTCCAGAGAGTGTGCAAGCCTTACAGGGTAAGGTGAGAGATATATATACAGCTGATACCTAATTATATGTAATATTTCTAAGAAACAGTTTACATATTCATTAGTTTCCCGATAAATAATTTACATAAGTGTCCACCCATTATCGCATGCCTGTTAAGTCCATTAGGGTCTCCTGGGGGTCGTTTACTTCATCCTTGAGTCTTCCTTACAGGAACCTTTGGTCAAGTTCTGTGTCTTCTCCCATTTATCTCTGCTGACTTCGCAGTAGAATTGGTTACAGCAGGCATCTCTAGTCTCAGCTGAATGGCTTCTTTCTTTAAGGACCCTTGTATTTCTTCCCTATAACTACAGATAAGCTCACACAAAAGACTTTTACAACTCACTAGCAGTAGGCCCAGATGAGAGATTTACACCCTACAAGCAGTTAACTATTGAAGTCAGAGTTTGGTTAATGCTCTGTTTCAATGGTCAGAAGTCACAGGAAATAAATGGGAATGACAGAAGTTTTTGTCCCAGCAAAGTTGTGCTGTTTTTTTATGTAATTAATACGTTCTTTCATAGCATGAAAATTCTCAGGATCTCTTCAAACCATACAAGATGTAACTGAAAACTGTTTCATACAGGTTTATTAAAATAAGTCTGAAGTTATTAGTTCATTAGTTTGATGTATTACAATGTGACAACTATTGCGTGTTCTATTGTATTACTATCACTGTAACCATTTTTAAGGAAGAAAATTGGAGTGATTCGCAGAATCACCTGAAGAAACTAAATCTTTTGAAGGCATTGATTCAATTAATATAAAAAAGTCTGCACATATTTTCATTGTCAGGGTGTCTTGATGCATTAATTTAAACTTGGACTGCAAGAAAAATAAATAAATCCTTTTGCATATATTACAGTGTGTTTGGATATGTTAGCATACCTTCAACATATGCAAAACTTTTAATCATTCAACAAGACTGCACAGGAATTATACGCACAACATTCCTCTCAGGAACGTATCTCCATTAAGGAAAAAGGTAGATTCACATGTATTCCGGTGCTGTTGGTTCAACAGCATGTCAGCCATGACTTTGTGCCTATCAGATAAGTACAGTCAAAAGACACAGAAGATAATGATCTGAAATATGTACAAGATTGAGAAAAATCTATTTTCTGCATTCATCTAGTTCACTTCACATTTTGTGCACTGCTTTGAACATGACCTCTAGATTCTCTGGCAGAACAAAGTGCACAAGTCCTCCCAAATCCCATTCATGTGCTCAATAAATTAAATGTCATAGACTTACAAAATTGAACATATTTAAGAGGTATTAATATATAGTCTTGTAATGTTTCTTATAAATGATAGTTTAAAATCAGTATTTTTTCATACAATATCTGTAGTTCGTGTTCTGCGGAGTATTCCTACAGCAACTAGCAAATCTGTCTCTGAAATCTTAGTTTTAGGTACAAGTCTTTACATTAGCTAAACTACTGAGAACATACTACAGAAATATTTTCCATATGAAAAGAGCTACTGAAAAGTTAAGCTTTACTTAAGTAGAACAAAACTGTATACAGAATATTAATCTGAAGTTTGGATTTAATTAATATGTGCAATTGTAACATTGAAATATATTAGTTCCTCACTCTTTCTGCACACAAGTGTCTCAAAAAACTCCTAGGTGATATAAGAACCTCTTTATTTGGGCCTACTGATTCAGCTCAAAGCAGTTTCTAGCTGCATGGAGAACATTCTTGGGTTGTTGGGTAAAGCATTTTCCTTTTATACCAGTGTAAACTAATTTTGCAATGGTGACAAACACTTTTTAATTACAGTGACAGGTGTATAGAATACTTTAAGGTTTTTTTAGTATACATGCTTTAATTTTTCATATGAAATAGAAATAATACTTACAGCCTTCTTTATGAAGGCATGTTAGAGGTATCTGTACCATGTATTACACTGATAACATATTTCTGTGTTCATAGTAATTTCATTACTAGGTAGGTGTTTGACAGCACAGGGGAAAAAAAACAACAGAGAAATGAAAGAGAATCAATACTACCTTTTCCATGGCAGCAAGATAGAGAAACTTCATTAACCGTGGGAAACCTTCCTCATACCAGTACTGCAAGATGCACTGGGCTGCAAAATGCAAAAATATCTAACTACATGTACTGAGCTCTGATCTGTCAGGGAAGACTTGCTTACAAATAGAGTTAGATGCTCAGTGCCTCTACACTGCTATTCAGTTCCTAGAGTGGATGTTAGCCTGGCAAGGTGGGCAGCAGGAAATCAGCACACATCACTTCTCACCTACTCAACCTGGGAAATTGCAGCAGAGGACAGCAGTAGAATAGAAGTGGCAAGATATTTCTGTAGAGAAAAAAAGGGAGTTATTGTAGTGGTGACTAGGACTAGCCATTCACATTTATAGGAATACTTAAGTCTAGAATTATAGTAGCCTGTTCTGCAATCTGTTCTAAATCCTGCCAAATCTGAGTCTGTGCCATACATATCCATGCAGGATCATTACAGCAATATACAGATCTGCATACAAGAAATACAGACTATAGGAAGGTACTTAATGGAAGTACTGTATAGATCTGGACCGTCTCAGTCTTCTGCAAATTAAATGAACCTTTAAGAGTTCAGATTTATGTTACAAAGATACAGCCTGTCAGAAGGCAGCAAGAACAGGGCTGCTTGCTAAGAGAACATGAGCCAAGAGCCATCCCACAGGCACAGGGACCAGCTCTACAGTGCCCAAACAAGGGAAGCAACACAAACCTGGAGAGGGTGGACAGACCCAACCAGGAGCCCATATCATAAGGCAGCATCACAGTGATGAGCCAGGTCCAAAGTCAAGCCAGGAAGTCAGTCCATAGAGTGAGGATTAAGATCCAACAAATGTCAGGCAGATCCATAGCAGTGAAGCAAGGCTGACACCAAGATAGGAAGCCATCCCATGGGCCAGGGGGAAGAACCAACAAGGGCTGCAGCCAGGAGCCGGCTGTGACTGCACTCCTGCAACACAGGAGATCAGTACTTCTCCAGCATTGCTCTAACAGAAACTGAGGGCTCAAGGAGGAACTTAAATAGAATTCCTGTGGGTGTCGGGGAGGCTCCAGGTGAGGTTGGTCAGGGCCATTAAAGCTTATTAGTCCCCTCAGTGCCCTGATACAACAGGAATCAGAAGAGCTTGGAATTTGAGCATCTTTCCTTTGAAATTCTGTTGTACAGATTGTAAATTTTTTCATTTTGTGTTGTCTTGCATACTGAACTTTTTTCCTGCACACCTCATATGAACTTAATATTTGTCTGGATAGGTATGTGAGATTTAATTCGGACTGTAAAAGGAACTTCCCTGTTCAGCAATAGTTATGTTTGCCTAACCCTTTCAATCAAATCTTGCTTGCTATTTACAACAGGAATTTCTAGTTCTAGAAAAGATAAACAATATAGGGATTAACTTGCAGGGGACCTAAGAATACCCAACATACTTAATATTATCTACAGGCTGATTAATGCATGTTTATTCTTGCCCTATTATTTTTAGGGACTAAAAGTTGTGTTTATTGCATAGTATTCGCTAACAGGAACTATTAACAGAGATGATAAAGCAAACTGAAATGTGTGGAGTGAGGACTTAGGGAAAAGTGCACTATGAAGTGATGTCACAGAGTTTATGTGAATTTCCAATGCAAAAAATAGCTCATGTCTTGAAAGCTGTTTTATCCCTATCTAAAGTCATGGGTAGAATGCAAATGTAGAAAGGATAGCCTCATAATAATCCTAATTTCTTTAAAGTAGCATTCTTCTGTTTAAAAAGTAAAGTTTTGCAGCTGATGATTCAGAGCAGACAGTGGCAGATTATAAATTTGCTGGTCTCCAAGTCCCATCCCACCCCTACATTGGACTAAGTCTATTGTAACAAAGTTGGTAGAAGAGAAATGTACAACTTCTATGCAATGTGCACTGGAATCAACAGGTCCATGACGACTTGATAAAATTTTACCATTCAAATTCCATTCACAGTTACAAAAAACCTAAATTCATACGTAGTTCTGCATTTTTCCCTGTTTTCACTCAGTTGTATATGCTGATTACTTAGCTGTCATATGAAAAACTGTGTAAGACCTAAGATGACATGAATTTTCTATTACATAAACCAGAAATTTTTAATTTCTTTTTGTTTCTCAGCAAAATGAATGGAGGAGTCACATTCACAGGATTCAACCAAAAGTTCTGAATAATATTAATTTGTGAGATCTCATCTAATTAAGTTATTCCTTCAGACTTTTTTCATAATTTAATCACAAAACCACAGGTTTATACATGAAATAATATCATATTGTGCCATGAGTTTTTCATTGCTAAAGTTTAAGAGTTGTATTTTTATATTGAGTACAAGTTATACAGCTACAATGATACAAGAATTAAATGTAGCTTTTAATCTTAAATATTCTTACAGCCATAAAATGGAGGTCAAAGTTAACTTGTTGGTCATGTATGACCAAGTTTACCTCTCTGTATCTTTCCCACAGATATAAATTATTTTATAGACAGCTATAAAGAGAGAGATATATAGGAAGAATATCACATTTTAAATCCAGAAAAGTAGTAGTGTAATAACATTTTTAGCAGTTATAGCAATCATTTTCTGAAACCACTCATTGTAATGAAACATTACCAGGAGAGGAAACAAACTAGATAAACTGTTAATCTCATCTCTAAGCTGCTACCTGAAGAAAAAAAAATGAGTTCTGAAATATCAGGGACATAGAACTTCCAGATTTTTGTGTTTTTTCTAAAATTTTTCAGAATTGTGTATAAGAAAGAACCTGCTGTTTCGTTTCAGAAAGAATAAGCCTTGAAATATTTATCAGCTAGCTAACATTTAACCCCTCTGTTTATCATGTCTACTTGACAACTCATATTGCAGAGTAAATTTTCACTGGTATTTGAGTCTCCCAAGTATTTATTGATTAGCTTTTTAATAGGTTTTTCACTTTTCTAAAGCCCAAAGGGCAATATAGGCCATACCTCAAAAGGCACAATAAAAACACATTATCAAAACAAAATTATAATCAAAGTTGTCACTTTTGTATAGTCAAAGGCTCCTTTCTTATATTCTTCTTTCATTATATATAAATATTTAATCAGTAAATATTTACTCACAACAGAAAGCAATATAGAAAACAAGGAAAAAAAGCTGCTGCCAGAAAACATGTTTGTTTTTGTCATAAATCTCAAATTAAAACAGACCATAAAAGTATGAAGCATTCCAAAAGAAATGTGTAAATTTAGTCTCTGCAAAAGCCTGTGTCTTCTCATCCAGGTACAGTTACACAGGATCTGTCCCTTCCAAAACAACCTAGTTTTTACTCAAGGTCCCCAGCTTTTGAAGACCACATGCTGTCCCACTGAGGTTTACGTGGGTTGTCCTAAGCAACCAGATAAACCAGAGAGATTTAAAAGTGCTTCTCCTGTCAGTACTATAGTCTCCAAAGTCACAAAGAGGAAAGGAACTTTGCAGAGTGCCTTGCCTGTGGAGAAACGCACAGCCCAGGGCAGGAGGAGCCTTCAGATTCTTCACGGCAAAGAAATAAGACTGCTACAATTATATTCACATAGACATTATGATTTTTTGTCTTGTTTTAGAGCTGTGGATTGTTGGGGTTTTTGTAATATAATAGATAATAATAACATAATTTACATTTCCTTATGGTCTCATGGGATTTTTATGTCAAAGAAGCAATAGTGATGACATTATTGAGTGATTAAGATTTATTATTTCAATTTTGATAGAAAACAGAGACCTCATTCAAAATTAGGACCCTGTTGTGATGCAGCTGTCTAAACATATGTTAAAAGACTGGCCAGACCAGAGGTCTGAAAACTATTCAACTAAAAGCCATCAGGGAGTGAGTATAGAGCTCCACATATGGAGCAGAGACACAGGCAGGGATGAACCTGGAGACATGTGTATTGCCCAGATTGTAACAAAATCACACATTCTCTTACTTATAAGCAGCACTTTTTCTCTCCAAATGAAACAGGTTACCTCCCCCTAGTATTTCCTGTCTTAAAAGACCATATTGCCTATTTTCCTATTGAATGAGGCAAGCTCTACAGGTGCTCTTCCAGAAATACTTTATCTGTTTTCCTTTCTCTGCACATGCTCCAGTTCTCCTGGCTTTGTTTTCCTTTACTATTTTCAAACTCTCTTCTCTCATTTCCTGCACTATTACACTCCTTTATCAGTTACCACACTCTCCTCTCATTTCTGAAATAAATTCATGGAACACTGTGGCAGAAATGAAAGAGAACATGTAAGCGAAGTATTTTCTTTAAGATAGGAGATGTAACAGCTGCAAAACTAGAAGACCAGCCCAGGCCCAGTGTTGCAGCTAATAACCTGACACCACTGATGGCAGAACTTTGAGTATGAAGACAGGATTTCATTCAAAACTTCACAGAAATGCTTTTCTCTGCAGCAATGGCTTTTATTGCCCTTGCCTTTGTGTGTGTGTGTGCTCAAGGGATTAGAAATTTCAGCTGTGTTTTGTCTGTTCAGTAATGACCAGGTAGGGCACCTGCTGATTTAGACATGCCTGCATCTTTATGTTCAGCCCTGTTAAGGAAAATAAGATCTAATGTTCCAATTATCTGGATGTTAAGCAAGGGATGCTAGACACCACCGAAGTGAGCTGCTGAATTTCATTAGCTTTATGAACTCTTTATTTAAATTTTAGCAATAGAAAAAGGTAAAAGTAGGGGGGTGGGAGATTAAAATTATATTTAAATCTGAGGATAAATTTTATTGTGCTAAAAATAAAGTAGACAGAAGGAAGTATTTCTGAGGAGAGATATCAAAGGACAAAAAAAGCAGCTGTCTCAAGAGATCTCCATGTCAAATCCCATCACCTCTAAATTAAAATGTTGCACCTGGGCATAATCTAAGTGCAGAGATCATCCCTAACATGGTCAGACTTCTAGACAACCTCTCTCAGAGACCTTGATTATCTTTTCCAGAAATTATTTGAAAGGTATTGCAGCATTGGAAATAAGAAATGCTTTAGCGTAATTTTTATATGTAGACATTTATTGGTTAATACGTTACTTGGGAACGGATCTGCCCTTTGCACTAAATTGCACAAATGGAGTATGTTCATGTAGATGTGATTATTAAAATGGTAATACAAATTTAAGAGCCCTGCCTTTCACATTCCTGTGAAAAACAGTATTTCCCATGGTTACCATCTTTTAATATGGATTTTTAAAAGCCGAAACATTTCTCTGGAAGCACTATATTTATTTCAACTATTATTAGAAAATGAGCTCAACATTTCAGATATGTAACTGAGTTTAAAGAAGATCCGGAATGGATTAAATGCAAGAATAAGTCAAAGATGTCTGTTTCATGAGATTTATAAAAAAAAAAAAAGCATTGAAAATATTCAATTTCTCTCTCTTGGTAGATCAGTCATGCATCTATCAAATATACAGAACACCTACTAATATCAAAGCACATTCTTCTCAGACTCTGAAGTTGAGAGGAAAAAGCTTTTACATTGAGATTTGAACTACAACCTCTTGAAATAGCCACTTCTTTGTGCTGCTGAGGTTTAAGATGTTCTTCTCGGCTAGCACCATAGATATTTCTACTCCTAGCTTTGTCAGTCATACAGAAACCAAAAATAGATCTACAAATCTACAAGTATTAAACAAGCTTTCTAAGTTGGTTTCTTGCCTAGTTTTTTTTCAGATGCAAAGTGTCTTTTACTGTTTGCTTCTTGGATGTTTGGGTTTTTTCCCCCCAATAGATTTCCATCTATGAATACATTACTATATTTTTCTTTGCATATTATTTCTCATAATGAAAGCTTACTGGTGTAAATGTTCCTTTAGAGGTTTAACTTTCTTGCTTGTAAATGTGAGGAAAAAGCACTACAGAAACGCATGATTGAAGAACAACTGTAATCCTCTCAGCGTGGTACAACTCCTCATTTGTGGCACTAGCAATAAAAAGAAAGCAAAGAAACACACTGAGAAGAAATCAGAGCATTTAAAGGCTAAAACTCTAGAAGTACCAGAAACTGCAACACTTCAATATATATGTGGGAGCACTGTTATGTAAAAGCAAGTCGACCAGAAGGAGGTTTTCCTTTTGAAAATAGCAAGTGCTGATGCATTTGTCGTATTTAACAGTCTTCAGTGATCCAAGCAAAGGAGGATACTCATGAAGCTGTTACCAAAAAGAATTGAGGGGCATAGCATTCTAAATAAAAATGAAGCACGTGGAAGTAAGTTACATGTTTTGAAGCTTAAAGTTTTAAAGTATATTTTAGTTTATAAGACCGGGGAGACAATTTTATCTGTTACAGGTGTTACAATAAAGCATGGAATTGGCCTGCCTTAGAGTAAGATCTAATGAAGATCTGTAAATTAAAAAAAAAAACAAAACAAAACAAAAAAACAAACAAAAAAAAAACAAACAACCCTTGCAATTTTAGAAAGTCATCAATTTTCAACAAAAAGGGGAGCAAATAATACAGAAATAGACTTCTGGGAGAAGCAGACTCCAGATGAGGCGACTCAGAATCTGCCAACAAACTGGTACTTGAGTAAGTGTTGGCCTGGACAGTACTCTGATACCTTAGATATGACCAAGAGCTCAAAATAGCATTAGACAAAGATATGAGAGACAGAAAAGCAAGCAGGGCTTGAAACCATGACCAAGGAAAGCAAGACAAAGAAAGCTGAACGTTAAGAAGAAGCTTGTATTAATTTGACTGCAAGCGCCAGGGATCTGAACCATAACAAACTGGATGTTGCTGACCTCTCTCCCTTGAATGACTGTTTTATTAAGAACAAAGGATAGCTGCAGAAATAGGTGGTGGGTGCAGAAGAAAGAATAACCATGAGCACAAATGGGACCTGTATTACCTTCTACTTGTCATACATGTACAACTCCTTGTATTTATTGGAACTGTGCTGTAGCCCCAAGAGAAAATCAACATGTTATAGAAAGACAAATGGGCAAAATTACCAGTTTAGGAAAGTTATTTTGTTTCTGCTTAAAAAATATCCTTCTGGATATAAATAATAAACAAGGAAAAACATCTTACACAGTTTTTCCATTTTTTAGATGGCACTACAAAATATATGACATCTTAAGAGCTGATTATGCTTTAAAAAGCTTTTTAGGTAGACTTCTTCACCCAATACAGTGATATGTGACAGTGGGACAGAAATTACAGGACATGCACTTGAGCAGAATACAGTGAAGCTTAGATTTAGATATGTGGCTACTAGTCCTCATCATTCCTAATTTACTTGGTGCAGAGTATGCACAAAAGCCAGGTGAACTTCTAGTGTGAACTCTCTTAGTTAGAATCATAGAATCATAGAATCTTAGGGGCTGGAAGGGACCTTGAAAGATCATCTAGTCCAACCCCCCTGCCAGAGCAGGGTCACCTAGAGTACATCACATAGGAACGCATCCAGGTGGGTTTTGAATGTCTCCAGTGAAGGAGACTCCACAACCTCCCTGGGCAGCCTGTTCCAGGGCTCTGTCACTCTCACAGTAAAAAAAAATTTTTCGAATATTCACCTTGAACCTCCTATGCTCCAATTTACACCCATTACCCCTTGTCCTATCACTGGTCATCACTGAGAAAAGCCTAACTCCATCCCCCTGACACTCACCCCTTACATATTTGTAAACATTGATGAGGTCACCCCTCAGTCTCCTTTTCTCCAAGCTAAAGAGACCCAGCTTCCTCAGCCTTTCCTCATAAGGGAGATGTTCCACTCCCTTAATCATCTTTGTAGCTCTGCGCTGGACTCTTTCAAGCAGTTCCCTGTCCTTCTTGAACTGAGGGGCCCAGAACTGGACACAATACTCCAGATGCCGCCTCACCAATGCAGAATAGAGGGGGAGGAGAACCTCTCTTGACCTACTAACCACACCCTTTCTAATACACCCTAGGGTGCCATTGGCCTTCTTGGCCAATTAAAGTGACCTTCATTTAACATAGCCTATTTCACTTTCAAAGTGAGTCAATTAAGGTCATTTTTAATTCTGAAGAAGAGTACATACTGAGGCATTCAATATAGCAGTACTTTACTTCAAATTAACAGCTGTAATTAACTTGGTGATCTCTGTATAAAAGACCTAAAAAGATAAATTAAAAAACACTCACTCTTTTTGTGTTTAATATCTTCCTTTCTTTCTGTAAAAGTTAAGTAATTCAGTGTCTCGATACTCAATAAGAACAAACACCATACAATATTGACCACATCTCAGTTATGGTAAGCATGCAGATAATGAAGTCAACTACCCTGAAAGTGTTTTACTGTATAGTTTTGTAAACAGCTATCCATTTGAATACCTTTGACTACACAAGTATTAACTATATTTAAATCTGTGTGACTAGACTAGAATCTAATGTCAGTTAACGATACCATCAATTTTTATTTAAGTTTAATTCCTTCCATAGTTCATGTGATGCAATCCAAAAACTTTGTTGAACTGCTAAAATACAAGAACAAAACGTGCAATTATTTTTTTCACTTCATTTTAATACACAGTCAACTGACTGGAAGTGCAGCAAATCTAGGTAACATAAAATATCTTACTTTACTTAGGCTGAGCACTCTATCTTGGATTCAAAAAGTTTGGGACGCCTATGTAGAAAAGCAAAGGACTCCTCTTGATGTGGATAAGGAAACTTTTAAATTTGTAGGCAGTATCTTCTACAAATACCCACAAAAAGATCACAAAGTCAGTTACAGAGACAAGTCAGTAAGACTTTTCCTTAACAGTAATTAGCAATTTCTTCTGAATCACAAATTTGCAGGCAGTATCTTCTACAAATATGGAATAATCTGCAGAACAATTACAACCAACAGAAAAAAGTGCTGCTTGGCTGATAGCAAGAGACTACACCTCCTCTCTCAAATAATAAGAGATAAAGGCCAACAACTGAGCAGCTGGACTTGGCCAGTAAGTAAGTCTGTAGTTTATCTCTGCAAAAAACATGTTTACTCAGCAGGACATTGATCACAAGACAGCACCTGCCACCTCCTTTGAATGAATATATAGCCACTATCCATAGAAAATGACATGCTGTCTTGTCAAGGGACAAAACTGGTGGCAAAAGCATAGCCCAAACATATCTGTGTTTTAAAACTCTGTGTAGAACATCAGAAAAATTCCACCTTGCAACTTAATGGCTCTTGAGAGGTTTGTGGTGAAATAATTGTAGTTAAAAATCAATAAGGGAATATACAAACCCTTGGCTTCTATGTTTACATGGGGTTTTTTACTAGCTTCTATCTTGGGAAGAAATATCTAATGCCAAAAACGGAAGGGTGACAGTGGTGAAGTGTTGGCTGCTACTGTAACTTCCTTTGGAGCTTCTTGCTTTAAGTGTACTTAGTCACATTGAAGGAAGCCCAAGTTACCCTTAATTAAAAATCCCCCCTATTTTGGACAAAAATGTCCCTCAAAATTCTAACAGTCACAGTGTGCAAAATGCTTTTCTGGGGCTCCAATTCCTTATGGAGACACAGCTGGAGGGCAGCAAAGAATATTTTTTCAGGAGATCTGGCAGGGCAAGATGTTGTTGCTCTTGTTCCATTGTGGATTCAGGGGCTGGCAATCTCAGATATTGTGGAAACACAATGTAAGTCCTTTCCCTCCTCTCTTTGAGGATATGTCCTCAGCA
>NW_009970724.1:5788969-5792513 GCF_000747805.2 Chaetura pelagica
CAGGAATGAATTTGGCATCAATGGATTTGGTCTTACCTGCATGAGGATGTACTTCATCACTCTCTGCATAGCTGGTGCAGGGCGCAGGGGGAATTGCTATACTCCAGCTTTCATCCTTTCCCTTAGCACAACAACATGACATAATTGATACTTTCTTGGCAGGGCTGAAACTATGCTGCAGTGATGAATATTCCTGTTTCTGGGTCAGAAGCTGTAAAATTTGGAAAATAACTTCCACATTCACCGAGAGATATATATGCTTCTTGGCACATTAGCAACCTGCTAGAAAAACATCCGATGCTGGCAGAGCAGGGGTTGTCTGACAGTAGGAAATGGGCCAGGAGTCTGGAACAACCTGAAAGGAAAAGAAGGAGTTAAATGCCAAATACATCAGTCTGTTTAGGAGTAGAGAAGGAGGCTGCCAGGGGTGTTCAGATACTTGGGAATGTGGGAACTGGGGAATCATAGAATCATAGAATCTTAGGGGCTGGAAGGGACCTCGAGAGATCATCTAGTCCAACCCCCCTGCCAGAGCAGGGTCACCTAGAGCACATCACACAGGAACGCATCCAGGTGGGTTTTGAATGTCTCCAGTGAGGGAATAGCAGTCAAATCCAGTATTCAAACCCTGCAATTTCCAGACACTGCTGCAATGGTAAGGTGGGCTGGCCATAGAACAAGAGTTAAACTATGGCAAACCTACAGCCTCAGGTTAAGAATTCTTGTTTTGGATGGGAAAAGCCATCCATCTGCATCTGCCAATCCCTTGCAATACAGGCACACTTTAATGTGAGGAAAGAAAATTATGATGCCAAAGGATTTAAATTTAGTAAATTTTTCAAATACATATTGAAAACACCCGCTGTAGTTGCTGCAAAAATGCTGATATCTCATCTAGAAATTGGAATTATTGTGCAGTGAAATTACATGTGGCTCCAGAACTACTGTATGAAAAAGTGATTTCCATTAAAAGCATGTAAGAGCCTTTGATCTAACAGAAATTTATCTTTCCTGGCCTGAAATGACCCCTCCATTTTTAGTTCTGAGTCTATGTAGAGAGGAATGTGCAAGTTTCACCAGGGAACTGTATTTTTGCTACAGAGCTTTAAGCCTTATCAGAGAAAAAGTTTGGTCTGGCTAGGATATTTCTAATCAGTAGTTCCCAACAAATATGTAGAAAAATGGGTTAAAATCTGCTGTGAATCACTGAAAATGCATCATTAAATGTACATAGTTCTAAAATTGCTGAGCTAACTTTTCTTAAGAGTGTACGTGTTTTTTAAAATCTTACATAGATCAGCAAAACAAGTTAAATGTGAATATTTAGATTGCATCATTAGTGAAATATTCTAACATATCCACATAGAACACTTTTCAATTGTGTTGAAAGAAAGGAAACAAACTACTTCTGTAAGGGCAGTGGTATGAGGCGTTTCAGCACCAATGGATTTCATGTAAGAAAGTTAAGGCAGACTGACAATAGGGCTAGAATAAGAGTTGATGCTCTGAATACTACTACATAAATGTATATTCATAGTATATATAATAGATATACTTTGGTATGTTCTGCAATTAATTAATGAATATTTAATTGTTAATATAGCACAAGTTGTGTAAGTGGTGTGAGTGAAAATTAAAGTGTCCAGCCCTAAGTCCTTGTTTCTGTTCTCTTCAATTCGACATGTAATAATAGGACCACGGAAGTGGTTCGTTTAATGTTTCACAGCACTGTTGACTTATATTTGTTATTTTTTTTTACTATAAGAGTGTTTGGGTATAAGCATTTATGGAAATCCTTCAGTGCTGCATGTATCTTCAGCGCATGTGCTTACTTGAGAAGTGGCATCAGGCATTGCTGCATATATACATGTAATCTCCCTGTGTACATACAGGGTTTTGTTGGAGTACATGCAATGACCAGCCAATCCTTGTCCAGCAAATCCCAAAGGGAAGTAATGCCTATTGGACCTCGGTGGATCCTCACATATGAAGTTTACGCAGCGTAATTTGCTAGTGAAGGGGTAAGCTGAAATGTCAGGAATATTCTAAAGATGCTGCAGCATATCTCATTTGCTAGCACTGCTGCTGCTGTCTTCTCAAGGATACAAAAATGCCTGTCAGCACCTGGATGAAAATCAGCTGACTCAGATTCAATCTGGCCAAAATGAAAATTATGATGGTTGGAGCAGGGAAAATGCTTAAAACTGGGATAACATCTTCACCCATCTAATAGTATCTTCAGACATTTACATAAATACTACAGCACCTCAGGCTTCTAGTTTTTGTCATTGTCTGAGAGATGGAGATGGTTGATGGTAAAAGAAACTTCTTTTCCCAAGCCGAACTCTCCTCCGGGTGTAGATCTGGCCTTTGCCATCTACGTCCTTCCCCGGTTGAATGAAATAGTGGTAACTCACTGAACCTCTGGGTCAGTGTGTAAAGAATGCAGAGAGACTCCGGCTTTGGCAAAATGAGAGCCCTCACCAATAGCAGCAGCTTCAGCACCCCCAATGGTTTGCAGATTATTTTCTCACTATGTCTAACTCTTGTTTATGATCTCCAAAGCAATAAACACGTGGCTCCCGCAGAGACTGCTTCTTGAATCATAAAAACTCAGGTGCTCCTCTGAAGCAAGTAGTAACACACAGATCAGGATAATGCAAGGAAAAAGGTGAAAATAAAGTCCCATAACTGAAGTGTTTATTGGTAGAACTTCAAGCTATGGAACACCAAGATAATTCAGGTAAGCGTTCTCAAAACTTTGCAACTGGGTAACCCAGGCAGCTTGCATCACTGTCAGGGCAGAGCCACATGCTGCCTAGATCTGCCCAGTGTTGACAAGCAACGCACTCCGCTGCAGTCTCAGGAGACTGGAAATTTCCCAGAGGTACCTGCTTTAGTGCACATTAGTGTATGTATATAAAATCCGGTCTTACAGAGGAGGTTAATTCAGTATTAGTCTATGACAGCATGTCCTGCACCAGCAGCCAGCCCAGGGTGTCAGGAGAGGCTTTTGATAGCCCATGTGAAAGATGGTCACCAGGACAGCTGCTGCCACAGCAGTTCAGGCAGCCTAGAGCCTTGGGGAAAGGAGGCTGCCAGAAGAGGCTGGGTATCGCACTAAATTGTCCTGGCAGAATATATACAGTTTGTGATCTGTAAGATTAGCACTTCTGCTCTCCACTCTTGCCACTTTAACGCACATAGAATAGAGACTTCTTTTTAATAAGCATTTCCTTCCAGAGCTAAAGCACAGAAAGCATTTCACATGGTAAATATATGTATTTAAAGAGAGCTGTCATCAACTTGAAAGTCACAATACCGTTTGAAAATGCATAGCTGTAGCTATTTATGACATGAGTGGCAGCAAAAGGGGGGGAGGAAAGAAGACTTTCCTGGCAGCTTCTTTCCTGTCTGTATTTTTTTTCCGTAGTCTGTTGAGCCACGCAAACATAGTTTGCAAACAGGAGGCAGGAGCGAGTTTCCTCGTGTGGGCTGCCGGGGAGCAGGCCCGGGCAGCAGGCCCTGCCGCGGGGCGGGGGTC
>NW_009970724.1:5793884-5822717 GCF_000747805.2 Chaetura pelagica
GGAGGGCTTTCATCCCGCTGCGGGAATGTAGGTCAGAAACTCCTAAGCCTGCCCGGATTGTGCAGCCCCGGTCACCCCGCCGGTCCTGCCCGCAGCCGGGGATGCAGCCCCAGCCCCTCGGCATGTTGACATCGTTCGGGAGCGCGTTCGGTGCAAGCGCTGCTCTCCTGCTCCCTGGGTAAAATGGAAGACAAAAGCATTGATTTGAACTTGCCATCCCACGGTGCTTTCTGCTGGGTTTTTGTTTGGTTTTGTGTCCGAGTATTTCAGCATAATCTTTAAATAATACAAAGTCGATTAAATTGTTGTGGAAAGAAAAACAACCCAGGCTTTATTTTTAGTAAGTCGACTTCCTTAATTCTCTTCTAGTGGAAACCTTTGGGTATGTTTGTGGTGGATAAGTGAAAAGACAAGGGCTTCGAGTTGTGCAAACTCCGTGTTCTACAACAGTACCCTTTGTTGCTGAAAATTCCGTGGCCTTTATTGAAACTGAAAGAAGTTTAACATCGAAGTGACTTTTTGTGGGTTGTTTTGTTGGGGGTTTTGTTGGTGTTTTTTTTGTGGGGTGGTTTCTTGTTGTTGTTGGGGTTTTTTTTGTGTTGGGTTTTTTTCCCGTCTTGTTTACTTTTTGTGTGTTTACTAGCGAGGTCTGAGGTAGAGCCGTGTAACCCGATTTGCATAGGCCGGTGTCTGCCCACACTGTTCCTCTGGCTTCCCAGGGATCTCTGCATGGGTGTCTCCAGCTGTGGGACCAGGATTCAGCCTGACCTACGCAGTTCTGCTGTGTGGTTTTGCCTTTCAGTTCTTGCATCTTATCTCATTATTGTTGTTGTTATTGTTGTTATGGATTTCACAATCCAAGCGTTTTATGAGTATTTGACCATTACCATTTGCTGGCTTAATTTTTTTTTTTTAGCTGAGTAGATTAATTTTTTGATAGGGAGTGTAGAATAAAGATGTGTTTGAAGAGAGGGAGGGTGGATTGTTTCAAGTACTTAAGATGACAAAACACTGCTTTTTGTACTTCATAGTCGCTGTATTGTTGTTAGGCTGTGCAGTTAAAAGAGCACTGTGCCACACAGTATTTAATTCCACTTCAAGTAATTTTTTCTCATATTACCAAAGGTAGTGATTTATTTTTTTTTCAGTTGCAGAAGGAATTTGCTTCGGAACTCTTTGCTCTCCCTTTGTTAAAGTTTGAAAATGAAATGCTGCTAAAGACATCAAGCTTAGATGTTCAATTACTTAGTATATTTAGCAGCAAAAAGCTCTGTAATGATATAACTTCTGTAACTAGGAGGAGAAATTGATCATCATTGACATACTGCTGGGAAAGGCCAGGATTCACTTACTGTGGAGAATCAATAGTATATGAATCCTGTACACATAATAAATTATTAGAAGCAAAATTTGGTTTGCTGGCAGTGAAAGCTGATTTGGAATAAATTCATGTGATACACTGCAGCTAAAAACTAAAGAAACATAACATGTGATGTAGCATTAATATTGCTGATACATGTTTGCATTGTTGAGCAACTTTTCCTAGTTTGTGTGTTTAAGTGTCCTAATAGCATATATTCCAAACTTCAGGACACTGAGAGTGAAGTTGTTTGAAGTGGTAACAGAAAAATACTCAGGTTTGACTTGTAACGGTGATGTTATGCCCTTGATCCATGCATGGAGCCTATGGTATTGTGTGGATCAAGGACATACTGAGGTCTCTGGAAGAACAATGAAGGGGAACGCAGCTTCCACTGATAACTGTACTTACTAGTCCATGAAGTGTAATTTGAGACCTCTTTCACTATCTGTGGTCAGCACAGTAAATGCTGTTCACCCAGCCATGGCCCTTACGTTCTTCTTGTTTATTTTAGCTTTCCGTGTATATTCAAATATCTTCAGTACTTGTTATGGAGGCTATGAAGAGGAATAAAACCAGTTGCATGTGAACACCAGTAGGAGAATGGAGCATACGTTTTGGAGTATTTCTAGACAGAAGTTGCAGGTGAATAAAACCTGAATGTTGGTTGAGTCTCTTCAGCTTGGCCACCAAAAAAGTCAATCAGTCAGAGCTGCACAGCAAGGAGGACAAGATCCATGTGTGTGTATATACAGAAGATGGAAAGCTTCAGTGTCATCTGCTAGGGTTTTTTTTTCTGTGCCCTTCTGTTCCAATTTCTCCTAATATGCAGTGGATTTTTATTTGGAGGACGAAAATGAAAAGATTTCCTTTACTGAAGAAAAGCTTAAGGGTTCTGTACCCATTTTAAACTCTGTACCTGTTTTAAATGGCTTAATGGTTTTCCACAGGGCACAGCAGCCTACAAATTCTGAGTATTTTAATTTAAAGTAATTTTAATTTGAAATCTTAAAAGACACAATTGTCAGTTGTCTTAATTTTTTTTTTAATTTGATCCCTCGTCCTAATATTAATTTAATTATTCACTTAATTGTTTGTGTTTTTTATTTTTAGCTGTTCAGTTTGCGGTAGTTGAGAAAAGTTTTTGCAGTCTTAGAGTTAAAAATGTCAACATGTGGTAAATTACACTTAAAAAAAACAACAAGAAAGACCACAGGTAGTCTACCTTAATTTGTTACAATTAATGCAGGAAAACATTAGCTTGATTAACATTCATTATCTTGAAATAATTTGTTGAAAGTAGCACACAACATAAAAGAAACAAAACTGCAACACTTATCTGAGTTTTAAAAAGGCCATGTAGTATTTTTTTTAATCCAGTAAGTGAATCTGTATCTTTCAATATGATTATTGAGTTTATGTGAAACAGGGATATGTTAACTTTACTAAACTATTTACTAAACTTGAATGAATTATGATCCTGCAAATTGTAAACTTTGTAGAAAGTTTTTTGTTTGTTCTTTTTCTTTAGATAACTCAATAATGCAGATTTTTGAAGCAATTGTTATGTATGGCTCTCAATTATTTACTCCTTTAAACGTGCAAGGTGATGTCATACATGACAGTAAGTTTGTTTAGAAATTTGTAATAATCTCACTCGATGTTTTGTTTGATGTCTCTTTATTTCCTAGAGTCACGGACACTTAGCTGCAATATTGTCTTGTCTGCTTCTTTTTAATCACCAAACTGGATCAGAGACCAAGTGATTAGAATACAATCCTTGATGACTGGAATATCTGTATGCTTTCTGTTCTTCCAGTAGGTCTTGAAACCACATGGGATTGGCTTTTGAGTGCAGTTAGCCAGGATTCAGATGGTCCTTGCTGCTTTTTTTGTAGCAATATATAGTAGTAAGTTACTCTTAGCATGTATGTTTAAATTAAACTATACATGATGTTAAAAATGTAATTCTGTACACATATCTTCTTATCTGGTGGCCAGATATCCAGCTTCCAATGTGTGAGGAATTTATTAATCTAACAGGACTTTACTAGCTTTGACTTCTGTGGTCTTTAAATAGCCAAGTACAGTGTGTATGATTTGTATCTGCATGTGAGTTTTATGTTCATTCACTCCTCCTCCTCAAAGTGTTCCCACTACAGTGTCTTCCATATGACAGAGTTCCTATTATAGTCAATTCTTCCCTTTTTAACTCTTATAATTATTCTGTATGTAGTGCTTCTTTGAAATGTGCTTGACAGGAAGATGCAGCTTTCTTCATTTTCCTTTGCCAGTAGATTTTAACCTCCTCAGGGGACATTTCTTGGAACTGGGTTTTGTTGTTTTGTTTGGGTTTTTTTCTTATTTTTCATGTGTATTCAGTGCTGGGTCATTGTGCTGTAGTTACTGAGTACCAAAAGAAACCACAAGTTTGTTTCTTGTAAAGACTGGACAAGGCGAAACCTCTGTCACAGCTGACCTCGATTAGATTAAATTCAGTGAACTAGAGGTGAAAAGCTCTGTTTCCATTACTATTCCAAACTTGCTGATTCCTTGTTGTTTTTCCAGAGACCTTTCCTCAATTGTTTTTTATTTGAGTGTAGTTTTGTTTAAAGCTGTTGTATTTTTTCTTTTGCTCATTGCGTTTATGCACTCTGATTTTGAGATGGGTAGCTTTTGGAGCCTTGCTTACACATCTTAGAACATCACCTTTAGTATGTGTTGATAAAGAGTAGTTAACAATATATGTATTCCAGTGATGCTGGAATAGACTGTATAGATAACATCTCTAAACAGTGTATTTCAAGATTCTTTATTATTTTGGGGAGCTTGTATTGTCTCGCTGTTGATCAGTTAGGTTTCAGTCAAAAGGAACTACATAATCTGAAAATCAGAAGTAGCTATAATTGCTTGCTGAAGAAATACCTAAAAATTCCTGTCCTGTAATCACTAGTGTGAGACTACAAGTATGCACCATCTGAAAATTCTGCTTTAATTAAAAACAAAATACTTTTTTACAGTTTGGACTAGCAAAGAGAAAGACCATAACTCAGTAAATTATAACCATGCAGTAGCCTAACAAAAGATCAGAAGGACCTCCAAGTGATAAATGAGGTTTTTTTATTTAACTGTTGTAATTAAATCTTTATTACAGACTCAGACTGCTTTGAGACAGACATTTTAAGTTACCCTTGTTGCTGGGTTTCTTTAGTGTTCGTTCATGTACCCATATATCCACATTTGTAGGTATAACACAATCACAGTATCTTGAAAAATACTCAGACTTACTTTACTTTTGGCAACAGTCACATTGTTCCCTAGTGTAATTAAGCTTATGTCCATGATACAAAAAATTAATAGTCTCATTGGTGCAGGGAGCAGAGTGGTGAACAGAGAAGTGGGAAAAACATAAAGATGCAATGTTGCAAGCTCTGGTGTTGTGGGCTGTCCTGCTGGACCCGAGGGCTGTGTTCCACAACCCGTCAGGCTGTCAGGAGTCGTCTGCAGTTAGTTAAGCTCTTCTGTCGCTAATGCATCTCTGCTTTGGAGAGAACTGTGGAAGAGCCTTTGGATGGTGATGAGATTTTTGTGTTTTGCCTGCATCCTTACTACAATATGAAGAGCTTGTTTGCCTGGAAGCTTTTTTTTAAAAAAAACCTGCAACAGATTAGTAAAGGGTGTTGTGTTTGCTACACAGCAGGTAGGTTCCAGATCAGACCCAAGTACAGTGTATTTTTTTTAATCAGTGTTTCTAGACATTTAAGCTTGCAGAATTTTCAGTATTAGGAATCTTGAGTTGGTAGGGCTTTTTCTTGTAAACTTGTGAAGCTTAGGGCTAGAACTTGGCAAAGAGTCTGCCCCACAGTGCTGCTCTCAAGCTTTGTCTTTGTTACAGTTGCACGGTGTTATTTCATAAGCATTTCTTCTAGTTGTAGTCTGGCTGTTCTCTCCCCCTGCCACTTTTTTCCTGCCTCTGTGTCCTCAAGTGTGCTGGAGCAACTATTTATGAGACAACAAGGTGAACTGAATTTGAGATTGATCTAGGTTAAAAATAACCCAGCAGAAAAGGGAAAGCAGAAGGGACTTTAGTTAACCTGGTCCAGTTCACTGCAGCTACACAAACACTTGTACCAGTGCAGGTGGGAAATGGCACAGAGGCGAGACTGGGTAGCAGGCACAAAACAGGGGCTGCCTCACCTTCTGCTGTTGCAAAAGACAGCTGTGGTGCTGGGGGTTCAGGCTCTACTGCAAGTCTTTTCCTGCCATTCACAGTTTCTGTTCTGTGAGGTGGAAATGTTTCCAGGGGAATAGGAGAGAGGACAAAGTAGCAGCAGAGCTGGAAGGAGGTAAGTGAAATGGGAAATGTATTGTCATATGAGTTGCAAAACTAGTGAAATCACTTTCCTTTTTTTTTTTTTTTCTTTCTTTCCCCCCACCATGGTGTAATTTTATTTATGTTATCCTGGTGTTCATGAGGGCTAGTCATGAATCAGGACCCCATTTTGTTTGTACAAAAACAAACCAGAAAATTTATTCTCTGAAGCCCACATGTTGTGGGCTTTGGATATTAAGGTGCATACAGACAGATGGGACATAGAAGATGAAAGTGAGACCATTAGTCTGTGTAGCAGGAGAGTTGGGATAAAGCAATTTGATGGCATGTTTGTAGACATTGCTATGCAGGGCAATAAAAGGAAGATGCTGTGGTAGCCCAGCCTGTGGCATTCGGGATCAGCACTGCTAAACACCAGTTTCCTTGGTGCTTGGTTGAGCCTGTCTCTTTGGCATACCACGAAAGTTTCACAAAACACCTGAGCCCATCTAGTTGTTTGTACTTTTGAAAAATCAGGTTTTATTCCTAGACCCTTCACTGGTCACAATTCTAGTGCATTTCTGATCAATTGGTAAGTTATTTTACGTAGGCAGTAAACTATGTGGGTTTTATCTCTTTAGGTTATCTGTAATAATTTTGCACGTCGGATTAATTAACTAAAATTTCACCCTGCTAACATGTCATTTCCTTTTTGCTGTAGCTCAAATAATTATTTTGAGGCCTGAAGATTTTTGTGAGACATATTAGCACCTAGCAATTAAACTTTGCTTTTTCGATCTTTTAGAGTTATATGACTATTAATAGAGAAAAATACAGCAAAGCATTGCTTCTTTCCATCTCCACACTTACTGTCTGGATCTTTAAGACAATTATATTTTAGAAGAGTTATTTTATTTATTTTGTATTTATTTTTTTGCCAATTTGATATTTAAACTAATAAATACACCTAAGTTTTTATTTAATTCATTCATCTTCTCATTTATTAAACTATTTTCTGCTTCTTCCTGCCCAGGGAGGCTCATGTATTATCATAGAAGTCTTGGTATCCTATGATATAGTGAGTTCTGGTATATATTTCTAGATACACATATAGTAAGGGTTAGGCTAACTGTGTGGTAAAACTACATTTTACCATGTAGTAAAGGTAAGCCACAATTTTTATTAGCTCAGACTAAACAGTTTGATTTTGGTGTTTATTTACATTGGGATACCATCTATCTGTAGTTTTGGGGGGTTTAGAAAATCATAGAGGTATATGAATACACTCTGCATGTTGCAGAGATAAATGCACCTCCAGACTCAGAGAAAGCAAAAGTCTTTTTCATGCCATAGCTGTTCTCTACCAGAGAAAGCTTGATGAAAATTTTGAGCCAAGTTCTCCCCTTAGGAAGAGCACAAAATTGCTGTTCTCCCTTGCACTGCTTCTTCTGAGAGATGTGGTATCTGTGTGATAGACTAGCACTGAGGTGGTAAGATCTTACCTGTGATGTTATAAAAAGAGGCATAGAAAATCCTCCTTCAACACATTCTTAGATTAATGAATACCTAATCTGCTGGGTGATTTACAAAGGGAAGTATTGGTTTAGTTATTCCTCTACCTCTTGTTAAATTTTTTACTTTTGTTAAAATACTGTAATGTTTAAACAGAGGACACCACAAACTTTTTATTTATTTCATTCCAGTTAAGCTGCTGCCAGCAAGTGTGTTCTTGTTCATCTACTGCACTTGCTGTTGGTACTCTTTTATAAACCCAGAGACTTCCTTAGATGCAGAGTGGTTCAAGGAATTAAACCAAAGGAAACTATTTCTGGCATAAAGATGGAAATTTTAAGGATAGAAAAGATTGTTGCTTTACTTGTGCCCAGGATCCATTTGCTCTTCCATCTCATGAAATGACATGATTAGCGGTGTCTGTAGTCATATACATATGTAGTCAGGTGCATTGTGATAATAATTAAGGTTAGTTTTGATTACTATGATATTAGTTTGAAATTCGTTGTTTGTCTTGTAGCGGGTAACAGTAATAGGTTTATTGTATATTTAAATTCTAATTGTTAAGCATATGATAATCTAACCTTAATTTGCACAGGGGAAAAATGTGACTGCTCCATAGTCTATCATTAAGGTGAAGTTTTTAATGCAAGTTACCTGTATTCAAGCATTTTATTAGCTGATCCATAGATTAATGTGGAGCCTGGAGGTTTTAATCAGGGTTTCTCATTGAAGAACAGGATACATGGAGGGAGGCATAGAAAGAGAGATGTCATTATGATGAAAGGAGATGTGTTTTAATTCACTTTTGGAGGCAATTTTTAAAAATGCAATGCTTCAGTCATACATTTGGTCCCTGTGAAAACTTTTGCATGACAAAGTAGTGGTCTCATTGTAATCCATGGCTATGCAGTGCAGATCCTGGCACTGGTGCTCTGCTTTGGGAGTTATGGGTTAAACGCCCTAAAGTAGTAGAATGCAACAGTACATCCTATGGTCAGGCTGGTTTCCAGTACCTGAAGAGGGCCTACAGGAAAGCTGAGGAGGAGCTTTTCATCAGAGAGGGTACTGATAGGACAAGAGGTAATGGTTTTAAACTGAAAAAAGGGAGATTTAGATTAGACGTCAGGAAGAAATTCTTTACTGCCACTGGAGTAGGTTGCTCAGGGAGGTTGTGGAAGCCCCCTTTAAGGGAGGCTTTAAGGCCAGACTGGATGAAGCTTTGTGCAGATTGATGTAGTGTGAAGTATCCCTGCTCATACCAGGGAGATTGGAACAATGATCTTTAAGGTCCATTCCAACCTTAACTGTTTTATTATTCTGTGATTCTATGATTCTTTCTCTCTGTTGGCTTAAGAATCTAAATTCTAGAGGTACTTGTATGTGTGAACTGAACTTCAGAGTAAGTTAAGATGCTAGATACAGGCCGGATATCATGGCCTGTATGGATATCAAACTGCGAAATGAAGTCTACAGCAGCATCTTGGGATGTGGAATCACCTGTGAGCTTAAGAGTGTGTAATGGCTCTTAAAGTGTTTGTTGTTTTTTGGTTTTGTTTTGTTTTAAATTAACAGATGTGTTTTTTTCCTCTCTAAGTTTCTTGAAGACTAGCAATCAGATGCATGAAAACCAAAAGTAGCTTCAGCTTTTCACACAGATTTCTCTAATATCTTAAAGCAGTTCAGTTTCTAACTTTTGTCTATTTTCATGACACACATTCTGCCAAAATATTGCTCATTTAGAATTCTACTTACATCATTATTCAACTGCTTGTTTGGTATTGAAGTGCAGAATTTAAGTAATTTGCAGATTAACTTTTTTTAATATTGAACTCCAAGGTAGGACATTCTTGAACTATAAATGAAAGTGTCCACAATTCTTTTTTCCTTCTTCTGTTTTTATTGCTGAGTAACATTTGTCACCACATGTAAATAGCAAACGTTGCATCTAAGGTGAACACTCAGGAAAAGGTTGGCTTGGGTGACAAAAGGTACTGAATTATTTCCATGTGAAGGATTACTATGTAACTGACATCTTTTCTAGAATGATAGAGGGTGTGATCTACATAATGCTGTGTGGTAGGAAGTGAGAAGTGTCCTATGCTTGCCTCGTTCTTGCTTTTGTTAAGCAGCCACTTCACATCACTCTTTCTGTTGGCTTTTGCCTTAGGGACAGGTGCCAGTTTATTCCTAATAAAACATTAGAGCCCTCCCTGAGATTTAGGAAGTATAGAAAAAGAGAATGGAGAGAATCTAGGCAACAGTTGATAAAAGGAGGAGTGTGGCTCAAGAAATGTAAAAACAGGGAGCCAACGGGAGCAGCAGGCAGAGTATGGTCTAGGTCTTGTCTGTGTTCTCCCATCCTGGAGGAGGGAGCTGATGAACTCTGACCAGGTGCTCTGCCTGAAGAGGTGGAAGTAAATGCCAAAGATGTTGTTGGGGTTATCCTGTGAATTGTCTTCTTTCAGTTACACTGCTGCTGTACAGATGGTGTTGCAGGTCAGGGAACTGGTGACTAGCTTTGTGCCAGGTACCCAAAGCCATATTCTGTGTTTTGGTTCTGCCAGAGATGTCAGGTATACTTGGTGTGTTGTGTAGTTTCAGATGTCTTTAAGATTTTTTTTTTATACCTGTTACAGTGAGTCTCTTCTTTGCCTACTGTCCTGATTTTCTTTGTGCACTTAACTGTATTCTTAGCAGTCCTCACCTGTGTTTTCCCATAGTCAGACGTAAGACTGGCCATAGTTTTCTGTACCAAAGCAATATTTTTTTTGTCTGATTTTTTTATCATTATAATTGTAGGTGCTACTCTTATGCCTTCAAAGACAATTTCAAAATTTGTTTTAATTTTAGTGAACAGTGTCTCTTAGAAGCTTGCTATTTTCAGGAGCTAAAGTGATATTGTAAAGTTGTTCCCTTCAGAAGGGTTGGGATTTTTTGGTGATGGTGGGTTTTGGTTTTGTTTGTTCTTTTTTTAAAGCAGATGCTTGAAACTGTGCCATTTATTAAAGAAGGGCATTTGCTAAGGGAATACTGAACATAATTTGGCCAAACAACTGTGTGTTATATGGTGTCATATGATTATTTGGTTGAATTTCTAAATCAGTTATAGCCACAATTACTTGTTAATATTATTTATAATTTTTTTCTGGACTTGCTTTCAGAGCAATTTTATAGTTTCTACTGGGCAATAACTGTGTTTTCAGAGTAGAACCTGATTTTTGGTAGTATGATGTTTTTAGAAAAAACAAACACATGTTTCTGTTGTTTCCAACTTGGAAGTTTGAGGCTATAATTATGAAACTTTCTTCAACTTGCTACTTACGGAATAGTTATGTGGCCAGTTTTCTTTGGCAGTGAAACTGACTTGAGAAATTCCTGTCCTGCTCACCGTTGCTGCTCTACTTGCAGCTACAATTTGCTGCTCCTGTGCTGATACAGCTCTTTGAGAACTGCTCTGAAGTGCCACCAAAATGGCTAAAACTCTTGCTCCTTCCCAGCTCTGCTGTTTAACTCACTGATGAACCTCTCTTAAAATATGGCCTGCCTTGTGTTGGACTGATACAAAGGAAGGACATGAAAGAAAGTGTGAAATGCTGTAAGTGGCTTTTGCCACTGAAGAGAATGTACTGAACATTTCAGTGAAGGGGAGAAAATGCTGGCATTGCACAGTGCTGTTCTAAGCTTTTATATATGTTAATCTGTGATGGGTTTTAATTTGAGGGGCTCTTTGGAGCCATCCCTTCAAGCAGAGATGCTGACTGGCTTTCGTAACGATAGGCAACACCATGTCATTCTCAAATACTATCAGCATATGTTGTCCCTTTTTTGCTTAATAATGAGACTAAAATAGTACTTGTGACATTTTAATTCTGTTAAATGTGGTTGTCCTCATGGTCATTAGAGCAAAACTTATTTTGACAAAGTTATCAAAAGGGTCACCAGCCTTCCTCTTCATATTTTTAATTACTCCAGAATGTACTCAAGTATTTGTTAGGACAAATAAAACTGGAAGATGACTAATACATCCACACTCATTTTAGATACAGCATGTGAGTAGGGAGTAACAGGAGGAAGGAGGGAGACTTGAGATCTGTGCAGTAGTACAATGAGAGATGTGAAAGACCCAGAGAGCAAACCTAGTCTAAATGATACAGTAAGGTAGAGGTATGGGTACTGCAGATTCAGTATAATGTCTAAGAAGAGTTAAGGCACTTTTCTGCAGTTGACCGAAATTTTTCACTTAATTGTGAACATACTGGTTTTCTGCAGCATATATTTTTCATTTAAAGTGAAAATAAAGTTTGTAGCCTCACTGCCCTTTCTTTCAAAAGATAACTTCTGGTAGTTCTGCCTTTCTTTATGTGAAAATAATATCAAACAGAAAATAGTAGTTGGCTTATTTTCCACAGTTCTATTCAGAACATTGTAATTTTCTCCACCAACTAACTTGACTCATTAATTTCCACTAATATATATAAACTTACTTGCTCTGCTGCTAGTCTGGTTTGTTAGAAGGACTAGCCCCAAATGCAATGGCTGGAAAACAATAGTAGATGTTCAGTATGGAAAGCATATAAATGCAAGCCTTTCACACAGAATCCCTTTGGAGTTGGACAACAGAGGACAAAATTCACAAAGACAACAGTCAGCCATTGGAATAATCTCCCCACAGAAGTTGTGGATTCCCCAACATTGGACATTTAAGATTTTGCTGGGCTGTCTTGTCTAGACCATGCCTTTGCCAATAAAGTTTGGACCAGATGATACTTGAGGTTCCTTTCAACCTGGTATTCTGTAATTCTGGGACTTGTTATGGAGTAGCAAAGGGAGTCTGAGCTCAATATTATTTGTTGTGCAGCACTTGAGGGGGCTTATAGAAAGTGACTACAAGTTAGGGAGGAGGGAATAGAGATCAGGTACATTTCTAAGAAATAGAGCAGTGGTGAGAATTTGGATCTCTCTCAAATAGTCTGGTAGTGGTTGGATACCCTGAAGAGGGCAAGAGTTACATGAGAAGCAGTTTTGATTTCTTGTTGAATGTACATTTAATAAGGAAAAAAAAAAGGAGAAATTTAATGGGTTTGGAGAAATTGTATGCTATAGTTGCAAAAGACAGAATATCTGAAATATTTTGGGCATAAGACAATATTGGCAGTTTTCTGAGAGTCAAAGTATTAATAAATACTGAGGAAGGAAGATGAAAGAGAGTAAAGAAATAGTATTATTAGTTCCTAATAAATATTTAGTAATGATACAGGTAGCAGCAATAGCATCATAGCATGAGAAACATTTTAGCTTTTCCAAATCGCAGAACTTGTTGCTTGCTTTTTCCTTTGGGACCATCACTTCCTTGCTCACAGGAGCCATTGGATCTTCACCTGTGCTCCAAGAATATGATGAAATAATAAATCTCCCTATTTGTGATTCCATCAAGAGGTATTGAATAAAAGGTAGCATTACTTTTTTTTTTTCTGGTGTTTCATCATATGGCAGAGTGTAGTCTCTCATGAAAGATTAAATTGCAGATGCTGCTGACATCTGTTACTGTTTGGGAGGTTGTTGTTTGTTTGTATATTTGGAGGAGGGTTATCTGAATCAGGATTACTTGTCAGGTGCAGCAGCACCAAGTTTGCAGTATCCTTTGATAAGAGACAATCTGGAACCACAAAGTAAAACAATGCTTCATTTTTATAGATGTCTGTTCTTACTGGTGTGGTTTTGTGGTCTAAAAACAGCTTAATTGTCACAGCATTGGATAATTTAGAACTGAACATAGAGGACTGCTATGTGAAGTACTAAAATACTATGCTTAGAATTAGACATTGTTGCTGTTTAAAAAGTACTTACAGCTAATAATTCTTCTCAAGTACCTCTTCAGTGCTGAAAGTATTTAGGAAAGGACAGCAAAATTAGAACAATTTTGAAAAGATGTCCTCCATGCAGATATAAATCTGGTCCTTCAAGTTCTTACCATTTAAGAAGCCAAAATTGTGGTTGTAACAGTAGCCTCATTTGTATAGCTTCTTTATACTGAAGTATGTGTCTACTGTATGGATGGATGGAATTCACTTAATAACTGAAGGAAAATCTCTGAAGAAGGGGAAAAGGAAATTTTCTTCCCCATACTTTTTGATTTTTCAGGTTTGACAAAGGGAGGAGAATAACAGCTTTGTTACAACAGATATAATTATATTCTATGGAAGACTAGTTTATTGACTTTTTATATTGTATTTTGACAAATATGGTGTTGGTGAGTGATACATTTGATTTGAAGTTAGAAAAATGGGAAGAAATTATGGTTAATGTGTCAACAGTTACAGCTTGAACCATTAATGTATCTAATTTAAAATTCCGTAATGTACACTAATATTCTATAGAGTTATGGGAGATGCCACAAGGAATTGGAGGTCAGTTTACCTTTTTGTCAAGTGAAATGCATGAACGAGTGGAAATAATAGCCAGTTATTGCTCCATTTACATCTTAGTCATTGTTTTTACCAAAACAACTTAAAAGCCCATTTCAAGGGGTCTTTTAATATGCTGTGGTTTGTTATTCAGGTATACTTGTTTTATTGATTTACAGAAAAGGAAATAAAGTATGTTTGAAAAATTTATATGCTTGCAGAATTATTTTTTTTTTTCTGAATCTCAGAGTATATGGATGGTACTACTATTTGGAACAGCAGTAATTTTCATTAGGAGATAACGGTACATATGTAACCTCTCTGTAAATAGACCATAAATCACTGGTTGTCTAGTGATAGTGGCCAGGTAGTTATATTTTGTAGTTTAGTTGTCTGGTTACGGGTAGAAAAAAATCAGACATTTTTGCTCAAAGTTGAATTTTAAAAAATATTTCATTAGTGGGTAAGGGGTCTGCTTTCCTTGCTGGCACTTGCTGACACTAGTAGGGCACCATTAATTTTTTTTCATCTCAGTGAATTTTAAAAGCATTTTTAATAAATAATTTTCATTTTAAGAATCAGATGTTCTGGTATTCTGTTAGACAATATAAGTCCAATGTTGTCATCAATTCAGGTTGCATGATGCAGTATTATTGGCAGTTTATTAAGAGTAGTTCAGGAACACATGATTTTATGGCTATCGTAACACTTGATTCAGTGCTTCTATTTTAATACATGTAGCAACATAAAAAAATGTGACTGTCTTCTTTATTGAAGAGTATTTTCTGCTCTTTCCATTAAGCAATTTTAATCACAAGCACAATTAGTATTCTCACTAAAAGACTTTTGATTTGGGATGTATATTTCCTGCTGATAGGTATTTATACACAATATGTCTGTCTCTTTCTGGTTTTTGTCTTCTAAAATCTAGTATCAAAATTAGCACAGGCTCCCTAGATTGTCATTCTTACTGAACTTTACCCCTCAGATCCTGCACCTATTAAGGTAATGAGGAAGACATTTCAATTTAAAAAAAAAAAAAAAAAAGGGCAGGTGGACAGGTACATCTTTTTGAAACAAGATATCATGGGGTGCTGTTCAACTCTGTATTTCAAGAAGATATCTTAATTTCATGTTTCAGGATAATAGCAGTGTTTTAAATAGTAAACAGTGTTGTGTATTTCAGATTTAAAACTTCACATTTTAGTATTTTTAACCAGTAGATAGTAATTAAAACTTGCTTTGCTTAAAGTAAAGATTGCATTATTTCACTGTGGTTTTCAGTATCTTACTTTGCCTGGTAAGTATAGGATTATTCAAACCCCTTAAAGAGTTGTTGGTTTTGCTGCACCTTCTTGCTATCACATTTGTTGTATTATGGGTTGGATAAATTTTTAGTGATAGTGAAGGATGGAAATGCAGCTTCCCTTTTCTTGCTAAATAAAACAAAAAATCTACCAAAACTCAAAAGAATAAAATTATTTTTGTATATAGAGTGTACCTGAATAGCATTCAGTTCAGATTTGTACATGGGTGTTCCTGAGAGGAAGCAAAGACACAGGAAGAATGCCCAAGATAAAGTTTCAGCAAGCAGTGGAACATGGACTTTGAAAAATATTGAAAAGTATTTTTTTGGCTGAGCACAGCTAAAGAAGCTCTACTATTGTATTCTTAGGTTAATTTCTTTTTTATAGAGTTAGGCTTTTACACATTCTTTGTAAATACCCAAGACTGAATCAAGATAATCTGCAGAGAGCATCACCTAACATATTTCTCTTCAGATGGTGAGTGGATGATGGAAATAGGTAGCCAGCTCAGGTCAGGTGGATAGAAGTGTGCTTTTTGTGTTTGTTTTTTTCTGGACTGCCTTAGAGCTGTAATGTGTACTGCCCTGGAGATTATTTTGCTGTACTACCTAGTCATATTTCTTTGCTTTTGATTTATGATTTACTATTTATATCAACAAGCTAAAACATTAATTTTCAACTGGTGTATCAGTTTCCTTTCTTAAGGAGTTAAATACTAGTATATTTTCTCTTTAGAAACTGCTTTTCAGAGTTTGTGATCACATGCCATCAGATACAGTGGAGCAGGGGTGGGGTTTTTTTGCACAAAACCAGTGCTTTCTTGCTGCTGAGTAAGTCTGCAATTCTTACAGAGATGTGTAAGTTTTTAAAAAATTCTGGTGCAACTTTTCCACTTCTGTCAGACCTGTAGTATTCATGAAGAAAGTTTAAGCATAAAAATGAACTATTATGGTCATAGAGCTCTGATAAAAATTGTAAGTTTCCTTGCTTAGGCAAATTAAAAGTGCTATAATGGGAGAAGGCATATATTAAGCAATTGAACTTGTTTCTCTTATTCCTGTATATTTTTACTATTCTTCTTGAACTTCTTTGAGTAATTATCATACACCCACACCTCCTTTTTTGTTGCATCTTTTTTTCAAGCTGTCTTTCTTTTATGTCTTCATTATGTTTTTGTTCAAATTGGAATTTATACAGTAACACACATAATTTCAAACTATTTTCTATGGAAAGTTCTATTTGAAAGTTATTTGATATTTTAGCACTACAATGGATAGAGAATAAAATAAAACCAGTTTTCTCCCCACTTACAGTCTTTCTGTTCTAGTCACTGTGGAACAAAAAATGATTCTTCAATGCAGTATTGGATCAACTATTTCCATTGTATTATAAAGTGAAATGTTCAAGTAGCCTTGAAATCTTAGGAATTTTGACATTGCAGAGTTTTTAAGCTGGAATGCTGCAACTTTTGCTTTATTCCTGTGTTTGTTATGAGTTAGGGAAGTGTAACGTGTATATGTAACTGTAGATGTATTGCGTATCATTCAGCTAAATGAGTTAAAGTAAATGTAAGAATTAGGAAGAAATCTGAAAAGAAGGCAAGGAGAGCAATAGAACTGTTAGTCATTAGAAGTATGAAAGGAACCTGGTATTTTCAAAATTTGCCATTCTTCTGTTTGAAAACTTTGTTGAGAGAGACGCTTTCATAGCTGATCTGAAGGATGTTTATGGGAGGGTCTGCTGATGAACCATCTCTTAATCTAGATGATGCCACAAGATGATACTTGGATTTTCATTTGAATTTTCAAAACAAGAAAGGAGTAAAGAAAAAATAATGTTAAAAAAAGCACTTAAAAGGCAGGAAACGCAGAATTAAAACTACCCAGGCAACTGTATTTTAGCTCCCTTGCACCTATATTGTAAGAGAGAAAATTGCATAATCATATGCTCCTTTCTTCCCCCCACCTTTAAATGCTCTTGCTACTTTCAGTGCACATTGAGCAGTACTCATTAAGCAAGTTGGTTTTTTGTTTCCTTTATTATTTTCAGCGTATGTCTGTCTGCCTTATTTACTGCACACTGTTCTTGGGAGCTTTTTACAAAATAATTATCTTAGTATACAGCTGTTTTGCAAACATTGAGTTTACCTTTAAAACATCCTGCTAAATGAGGTTGGTTTTTTATTCCTATTTTACAAGTAGGGAGCTAAGGCACAGAGAGATGAAGGCAAATGTTGTCCTTTATTTAGGGAACCCTGTTTGTTGTAATAAAGACTTTATTTCTTGAGGTAAATAATATATTAAATCCTCTGAAGTATTATGGTGCTGTTTATATAGATTTCTGTGGCAGTTACAGTTCTTTCTTCTTCTTTGGGAAATAGGCACACAAATACTGTTTGGTCATCATGTGGGATAGAAAAGCAAGAGTACATGCAGCTGAAAATAGTATGGTTTAAAGAACTTGTCACAGTGCAGGGATAGTGTCCACTCCTCAAGGATGGCATTCAGTGGCCCTGCATTGTCAGTGTGCCCTCCTGCTTCCCAGAGTTGTGTAAATCTTTCCACCCTACACAGAGGAGCCCTACAGAAACATTTTCTTCACTGCCTAATCCTGAATGACTGCCAGGGCAGTTCAGGACATTGTACTGCAGGAGGTATCAGCAAATGTAAAAGGGGACTGTCTTGAGGTTACTAAAATGATGCTAATTCAGACCTTGTTTGTTTGTTTGTGAAAACAAAACCAAATATATAAATGTTTTTAAAACATAGTTTTCTGTTTGAAATATATGACACGGACAAGTACTTGTTTATACAGTTTGATTTGTAAATGTATTCCTATAAAAAGCAGTAGCTTCTGCTACTAAGCTTATTATCTTTATTAATAAATATTCATAATTAGTATGACAACAGTTGATAGTGGATTAGTTCACTTTATACAATGTCAGTTGAATTTCTCCTTGTTTCTTGAACATACAAAAAAGCTAAATACAATAACTTTTTCAGTGGTGAAGTTTGTAGCTTGTATGTTTTATGCTCAAATTGGAGGAATTTATTGAAAAATTTGAAAATACATGAATTTGTCTAGATACTACTTCGAGTTTAATAAAGAAGACTTGGAATTGTGAGTAGGGAATAGTAATGGTGGTAAGCTTTTGCATGCCAGAACTGTAAAGAAGTTCTTTTGCTAAACTCGGAAGTTTGCTCAAAAATCCCATTGAAAAGCTCACCCATCTGTGTTTTGTAAAGATAACAGAAACGTGCCAGGTTATGGTATTGCAGTATGAAAATTGTTTGCAGATATGATTTCGCTTTTATCCGAGGTCAAACCACAGTATTTGTTGACCTTCCTACTTAGGCTTGATGCACTGAAAATCTGGGCTGTTAAACTTGGGAGTCATATGATTGTCTAAATCCTTACTTCTCAGTCGCGATGTTCCAGAAAAACAAGGCAGAGGCAACGCAATCAGGCTTAGCAGTCCTGTTGCTTTTAACCATTTCTGAATGTCTGTTAGTGAACAGCTTTTAGGAAAATTACAAGCTTTTAAAAATTAGTTGGTGCTATTAAGCACCTTTCATCTCAGAACTGGCAATTAACTGCAAATATTTATTGAACAATTAAGTTTTTAGAAGATTTAGACAAGCAGTAATACAGTGACTTCTTATAATTACTGCAGGCTTATAGTAACACTTCTAGTAACTTAAAATAACATGTATCTTCATTTTTTGCCAGTCATGCATTTAAATTGGCAAGTCTGTTACAGAGAGAAAACTGTATCCTATTTTATAGCAATTAGTATATCAATTTACTTCACGTTCTCAAAGTGCTTATTAATTTTAGCTCAAAATAGATCAAATGTACCACATGTGACTGCTGTATCATAATACTACTTATCTATTTTTAAATCCAAATGGACTCTGGGAAAGTACTTTGCAGACTTTTGGCTTCTATCGCAGAGCAAGTTTTCTTTGTGTTTCTGAGAAAAATGCCTCCTAATGGGGTTGTGTATTATCAATTTGTCTCTCTGGCCATGTTTTAAGACTTTAATGTTTATTAATTAAAAGAACTGGAATAAAAGGTGAGTTGTGTAAATCTCTGCTCACAATGAGCAAAGCTGGAGAGTCTCCATCTTCTTTGTTTCAGTCCTGAAAATATTCTGATACTGCAAAGGAAAATGAGATGTTTGCTGTAAGTCATGAGCTTAGAGTTGTGTTAGGGTATTTTGTTTTGTAAATGCTTTCTCTGTGACTTACATTCAACACCAAAGAAATAATTGCCGTTTCCCTCTGTGTATGCTATAAGCTTTTCAAAACATACTAAATGTCTCTTATTAAAAATGCATTGATTAGTGGAAAGCAAACAGTCTTCACTTTTCTTACTCTGTAATCATGGAGTTATAGCTCAAAGATTATGTATAAGTTGATATTTCTTTCGTAATGATCAATTGGGGTCTGTGTTTCTCCTCCACATACAGTCCAGCTTAAATGTTAGGACTTCTACTGGACTCTCACCTCATCATATTATCATAGTAATGAAAGTTAATAAAGTGAGAGAGAATATCTAAGGCAGTGAAGAATTTTAGTGTTTTCTAGGTTGAAGACAGCTGTAAAACAAGGCAGATAAATCTTAAGGAGAGCAGATGAAATGTTATTCAGCTGTTTCCACTGTTGCATCTGAGTATGCAGTTGCGTTGTACACTAATTGTAGTTTGGCTTTTGAGCTTAAATCTGTCTAATCGCCATTTGCAGTAATTCAGACTGAGAGTTAAAAAGACAGAAATACCAATGACAAGCAACGCTACAGAGATTACATCAATATTTAACAAAACATGATAAAGCAACATTAATTAACTTTGCAATCTGAACTGCATTGTAATTTGGGATCCAAAGGAGTACCTTCAGGTGACAAACACTGACAAACACAATCCAGAATAGACTGGTCAGCCTATAAGCCATACAGCAGTAGTGCTGTGTGGGTTTTCTGAAGTCACTGCATGCTACAGTCTTTTCTCTAGCTGAAGAAATAGCATCCTAATTTGGAATTTCATATAAAGAAAGCAACATGTTAGTGATGCTGCAGCCGTATGTTTTTAAAATTTACACATCTCAATCAACATCAGATACAAATTAAGGAATATAGAAAAGCAGATTTAACAAAACTAGTGTGTGAGGCATGCCCAAAATGTATCTGTAGTCTGGTATTGATATCCTGTGTCAGCTATTGCTAAGTCAGAAGTTGGTAAAAATCATTGAAGAATATTAAAGAAGCGGGTGTTTCATCTTTCGTTTATACATAGCTGGCATTCAATAACTAAATTCAGTTTTCATTTCAGTTTGAGAACTGAAATGGAAATAGTTCAGATAATGAGTTTGTGTTGAATAAGCTTTTTGCCTTTGACCTTCTAAAATTAAAGTCTAAAACAGAATTAAGGTGAAATTGAATTAGACATGGAGTGTTGTCCTTTAAGTTTAAATGGCTGAAAAATCAGGGCACTAAAGGGTTAGTTTTTTTTCTTCTGCTCTATGAACAGTTGTAGGGCAGGCCTCATTTTGTCTAGAAAAAAATTGCCTGTGCTCTTGGGGACTTGCATGTCTCCTTTTTTGACTGAATCTGGTTTTCTTTAATGAGGCCATAGTTGGCACCTGATTTATTTTTTTTTTAATTATTTTTAAAAAAACAACAAAAAAAACATGAGAGGATAAAACTGTTGTAGTTATTTGGGAAAATACTGGTCAAGGTGACTTTTCTTGCTATGTACTGTACACTCAAACTTGGGTTTGGCCTCCACTCATAGCAGTTGTTTCAGATGTAGAGCCCTCATCCTGTCCTTCCTTAGATACTTGTTTCAGTTTTACCTCTGTACTGTGTCAGCTCCATAATTCAGTCTTGCATCAGGACTCAATTCCTTGCCTGTTAGCCCTTCCTCTGCTTTTTTTCTTTTTTTTTTTTTTTCCTTCCAGTTTGTTGCATCATGTTCATTTTTGACTGAGTGTCAGGGACATTCTGGTGAATTCTAATATTGTATGTTCCCTGTGTTTGCATCATAGTTTTTCCTGAAGTGGACACATAATGACAGAGAATAGGGAAGCATTCTTAATTTTAAGTTGTGTGTTAACAGCTCACTAATTATTTGTAAGCAAAAAGCACCGAAGTCTTATTTTTAAGTTAAACAAAAAGCAGTCAATTTTTTTTGGAATTGTTTCCATATTTAAACCTTACTTTTATATTACATTTCAGGCTACTAATTGCTTTTAGACTACACTTATGAATTAATGAAAACAGATGTATGATGAGAAATTTTAGCATACTGAGCAGTCAGGCTGAACAGAAAAATACTTGAATGTATAATATGTGGGACAAAATTATATCAAATGACTATTAGATTGCAAAACTGAGGGTGCAAAAGGATGCTTTGAGGAAAGGCAGAGAGAACATCTGAGGTTGGCCTCACTGCACACTGTACAGGATGTGAGTGTGCAGCCTCCTGTTTTCCAAATGGCTGTGTCCCAGTTGCATGTCTGTATGCTTGTATCTCTGGGTGTGAATTCACTCCCTTAAGAGAGTGAAACAAATAATTTCAAAAAAACCTGCCCAGATGAGATGGAGGGGGAAAGAGATTCTGGATTTCAAACCCACTGTGTAACCTATATTCATATCGTGGTGCTCATGTGAGATGTTCAGAAATAAAATATCTACCAAGAAACCTGGGCTACATTTGTCTTTGTAGATAAGAAGATTTAAAGGTTCATGCTGAGTTTGTTACCCTGCTATTTTCATATATATTCTAGGTGACTGCCAGCATTTTCTTAAGAGAATTGTTAGACAGGGTTTTGTTTGGGGTTCTACTGAAAGTATGCTTTTCTTTTCTGTTCCTTGAGCTGATTGATTTAAGTAGAACAAAATTTGTACCCGGGATATCAGCTTTTATTTTATTTTCCTTTTTTTCTTAGGATCAGTATATACATGGCCATTTTGCCTTAGAGAAAGAAGAGAAACTGTGTTTCAACATGAATGGCTATGAGGCTGCAAGTTTTCTAGCAAAGCGTAAAGCTTTGATCCTCTAGCTGAAGTTGTTGTAATTAAGGAGTAAGAGAAACTGATTATAGGTTAGATTTATAAATCTTCTCTGTGTAGGCAGGGTAGACTGTTAGGAAAGGAGCTCAGTAAGCTATATCCAAGGCAAGTGCATGTGAAGCAAATGTAAGGGAAAGCCAAAAGAAATGTGTTATGCTGTATTTGCTTTGGAACAATTTCCCAAGTCTGCTTAATTGATTCTGTGAAATAACCAATTGATTAACTATATACACTTTTAAATGCCACAGTCTTGGTGTAGGGTGGTGATGAACATGAGCGAAGTGCTTTTCAGGTCTGTTCTTGAATCTGAATTAGTGGTGTAGCTTTTCAATTGCAAGAGTAGAGTATACTGCTCTGTTCCTAGAGTTCATGAGTTGGATTATCCTACA
The DNA here is from genome assembly GCF_000747805.2 of Chaetura pelagica. Classification (NCBI taxonomy): domain Eukaryota; kingdom Metazoa; phylum Chordata; class Aves; order Apodiformes; family Apodidae; genus Chaetura; species Chaetura pelagica. The sequence continues at coordinate 5,816,243 of NW_009970724.1, forward strand.
CAAAACAAGGAGATAAGATACCTTTGGAGCTGGTATATTTTTACTGGTTTTGGAATCCTTTTCTGTGTAAGGGCTTGGTGCTGCACACAGACTAGTCCTATTGCTGATGGACGTGATTTAGAGTTACTGAAGCAGTCATCATTAATGGATTATGGATTACTATGGTATTTAATCTGCTCTTCATTAGTTCATGAACAGAGGTCTTAAGGAACATATACCTGAAGATAATCAAGGAGGGTACAGAGATGTAGTTAATTCAGTGATTGTTACAGGTCGATCTCCAGAAAGAAGAAAAAGTGAGCGGGTTGTAGACTGTTGACAGAATTCAGATGAGTGATGAATCTTCCAGTGTTGTTTTTGTTTTAACTAAGAGCAGTACAATTTCAGTTAGTTCAATTTGCCTTATTTGGCTAATAAATCAGTTTGTGATTTCTACTGAAAGCATTGTCTTTACAGAGGCAAAGGAATGGAAACATCAGAACAGGTTACCTAATAATACATAAACAGTCCTTTTCACTTCAGATAGATATTCACTTAGGCTTTAATTTCTACATAATTTAGGTATTGAGTTATTTCTAAAATATAAGAAAGGTGAGGAGGGGGCTCAGTAATTGCAATTACTAAGTTCATTATTTTTATATTTAACTTAAATGGGATGCCATGCGTTTCGTTCCACCACCACCCCTCAAGTATGGAGACAGGTGGATCTTATAGTGGTAATAAGTTTTAAAATTTTCCAAATGTGTTGCAACTGGTACCACATTTTGGCAGTTTTCTTGGGTAGAGTTTCACTTCAGAGGAATTGGAAGAAAACCAGAATCATCCCACGTGCCATGTGACTCCCAGAAATAACAACTTAGTATTGAGGTTGTTAGGAAAAGTTATGAGCATCTGAGAGCAGCTCGAAGTGAAACATGTTTATTCTTCCTGGAGGAAGAAAAGGAGCCTCTGGCTAGTTACGAAATTTTAGGCATATTTTTCAAAGTGGCTCAAGTAAATAAAGATAATAAATTCAAGAGAGAATTTGTCTTCCAGCTCTGCCACGTTGGAAGGATTTTTGCTTCCCAAAATTAGAAGGGCCTGCACGATGCTGTCATAAGGCAGACTTTACCTATTCCAAATAGGAATATTCAAAACTTTTTTTTTTTTAGTAGTAATCATTAACAGAATATCCATATCACTGCAAGATTAAGGAAAACATGCCCAGTTATTTGCAGGAATTCCCCTAAATGGTAAAGGTGTCTGTAGGCAAATTCTCTTGTTTTCCCTGTGTACAGTCAGTGCTGGAGCTGAGCGGTGAAGCTGTCAGTTATTTTACATGTGCACATTACAGTGACTCCGGACTTTTTGGCAGAGATCTCATTTAAAGATGAAAATATTTGGACATTTCTAGTTTGTCACAGTTCTCAAATTCTGACCTGTGTAGGTTTCCTGTCTGCAGTTCAAGGGGAGAGGGTTTCCTTTACAAGAGTTCTGCTCATCAGGACAAATCAAAAGTGGAACTAGTGGGATATCTTACATGAAAAGAAGCCTGTCTTTGAACAGTTGCTTGGTTTTGATGGCTTGTTTTTATATATATAGTCATCAAACAATTTATAGTTAATCTGTGAAAGGTCAGAAGAAGACTCTGAAAGCTGTTTTGCTGGGAATTGTTATCTCCTGAGTCTAGGACAGCCATTTCTTGTCAGGTAGATCTCTGTTTTTGAGACTAAGGTCAGAATGGAGTCAAAGGTGTATGTATGTTGAGGTGACTTACATTGTCATGAACATTTCATTTCTGTAAATACCAGAAATAAAAGCCAGTGGAAAGAAGATTTGAGAGTGAGTTTTAATAGTTGGTATTACTCAGTATCAAATGCATTTGATCTGTGATGCAAATGTTTCTTTACATCTTAAAGTGCTCCTTAGCTCAGCAGGCAAAGGGAGAGATCACTGCCTGGTCAGATTTTGCTTGGGTGCACGTTGGGGAAATTTCTTGGGTAACGTTAGTGTAGAAGAGTCTTACAATATTGTTGTTGAGGACAACATGGGGTTGAGTGTCAGTGCTTTTGGGACATTTCACAGCATGAAATACAGTCATTTTCAGGATGCATTTTTAATTATTGTTTGCTCCTATTTATCTTTAAAGCAAATTAAGGATAAATATAATTACAACTAATGAGTGGTAGTGTTTCTAATTAAAAAATAACTTCAGGAATATTTGCTGTTGATTTACCTGTCAGTTCACATTTACTAAAATAAATATTTTTAAATTAATTTAAATATTATTGAATGGTGGAAAGGTGTGTTCTTTGTGCAGTCTAATACAGTGAGCTATAATAGAGCTGACTAGTATAATGAAAACCTGCTTCTTAGAAATAAAATATTTTTCAACAAAATGCAGAATCATCAGACTTATTGGAATAAAGATGTTATGTGTTATCAAGCACTGATTTTGCACTAAAAGTAAGCAAAATCTGCATGTTCATCACAGCTTGTAACTTGTTCCCTGTAAGCTGGTAAAGGACATCACTGGTTTCTTTTGATCTTATTTTAAAAAATAATAAAATCTTTGATCATTTTGCCTTGAGAATGAAAATGCAATTGCAAGGTTGTGGCTGCTTGAGGATACAGTGTTCTATCTCTGCTGTCATTCATACTGCATGCTGAGCTGACATGCCATGTGAATGGTTTGATTTTGTTCAGAGAACTACAACTAATGGTGTATTTTATCCATAAAGAAATTCCCATAGCAGTTTTTAGATTTTTGTTGTTATGGCCTTTACTGTAAAGTAACACTTGGGAATGCCAAAAGATACTCTGAACTGAGATGTCAAGTGCCCCTTTGCTTACTGGTAGCTGGAAAACACATTTTTTAAATAGTAAAATGGAAATGTTTAATTTTAAATATTGTTTAAACTTGGTAAATTATTTCTGTTATATCTAAACGTACATATGATTTAAGAATATATCCAGGCTTCTACTAAATACATTCACCTTACATGAAACAAACTGAATAGAAATTATAATTTATAAATGAAAACCCATCATATGGGGAAAAAAGAAATAAATCTGTGCACTTTGCTGCTAACTCACTAAAAAAGTAGCCAGTAATTAAAGTTGCTGTGTGAATTACTTCCCCTCTAAAAAATCTGAGATATTTAGTTGTGTTTATACAACACATTACAGATGAATGACTGAGTACTTTTGAAACTTACTGCTCAGTATTACAGTTTTCATACCTCACACTTTGTTTTGTCTTAAATCAGCAGATGACTTGTGTTAGTCCATTGAAGTGCAGACTAACAGGAATTCTGTAAACCTAGTGTAATTAACTTCAGTATAGAGTGAAGAGTCCTGTTGTCTGTGCTTCTGATGCCTCTATTAATGCAAGTTCCTGTAACTGGGATACTGCTTACTTAGCACAGTTGTGTATTAGGAGCATTTAACAGACTTTGAAATATCCTCTTACACATTCTACAGCTTCTTGCCTTAAGGCCAGCAGCACTCCTTCTACTTTTCAGGGATTTCATGCCAGTTTCGCACTCTTGCCGCTGTGAGGAATAGTTCTAGGTCTTTACTAGTTCATTTTTCCCCTGTTTTGTGGAATATCTGAAGCTGAGCAGTCTGGTAGGAGTGGAGGGACCAGGGCACTCTGGGACAGTCTGTAGTTTCACGCTAAGGTGCGGGAGTACAGGATCTGTTCCTGGTACAGGTAGAGGTGTGCACATCTCCACATCATATGACTGCATGCTTTGCACTTTAGACCACACTCTGTTAAAGTAACTACTGTATCCTGATTTGTACCCTGTACTCTTTCATTCTGTGAAGCACAGTCTCTTCTGATTAAATAAATTTGAGTTTGCTTTCTTTCTTATTTGGATATTTACCCAATCAAACCTAAATGTCAAATGATTGGGGAACGCTCCAATTTTGTAGGAAAACAAATGTATTAATTTAAAATATTTAGCTCAAAGTGGAGTCAGTTGTTGTTGTTTTGTTTTTCTCTGGGGAATGTGCTGGTGATTTAAAATGCAAACAGGCTTCTTGGAAGAGATACTAAAATTATTCTAGTTACTCTACTATTTGTATCGTTCTGGTCATTTACTGTACAATACAGAATCTGATAGTAGAGTGTAGCTATTACTACAGTTGAAGTTTTTTATCTACAGTATTTCAGTTTTGGTGAGCATTTCACTACTGTCCCCTCTCTCGCTTCCTCCCATTATCCTGTATCAATAATTAGCGCTAAGCGTGACCCCATATATCTCAATTTTAATTACCATTTGTTGTGTGAGGCACAAATGACTGAGGACACACAATGCTTATTTTGTCCTGAGCAGTAGTTTTCAAACATTAATGTGCCTCCTATGGGGCAGTTCCTTAATATAAGTTGCTGAATTGAAGAAGGTTAGGCTGAACCTGCAGATTCTAGAAAAAGGAAAGCTCATCAGCCTGAAGTTTTTGGTGGCCAAGATCCGCTTCACAGCAGCTGCTTACCTGCAGGAGCCTTTTCTGTTTTGAGATCAGCCAGAATTCAAGCAGGTAGCTCCTCCTTCAAATCAGTCAGACATGAAGCAAAATTTACAAGTTTTTAGTGTATAATTCAGAAACTTCATCTTAGGTATTTTGATGGATAACCCATTAATGCTCATTATTGATCAACTATTATATTTTGTTGTAAACTAAGTGGACCAAAACATTTGTCTGTTGATAGTCTTTTCAGAGAGACAGAGTTAATAAGGTCGTATGCTAAATTTCTTCAAAATTTAACATTTTTTATTTTAAATAAGTCAATACTTTTACCTGTTTTTAATAGACCTCACTTGTCCAAAAGCCAAAGCATCTTAGTCTTGGCAGACAATTGTTTTAAGCAAGTATAACAAAAACACACAGGTCTTAGGGTACTTTCTTTTTTTACTGAGAAGTTAGATGGTTTTTACAAATCCTCTGCTTGTATGTCAGACTATCTTTAATAGTGCTGTGAAGTAACTATAGAGGGTCTTTTGCATATCTTATGTTCTGGAAGGGCATTGACCAAACAGATTTCTACCAGTACTCTCAGAAGATTTTGTGTACTTACGTGGAAGCAACAGTTTCAAAGATGGATCTTTGCTAAACTTTTATTATGAAGCTGTTGTGTAATCTTTATTCACATTCTGAACACCTCTGCCTTGCAGTGTGACAGTCCATGTACCAGTGAGCACATCATCTTGAAGGAAGCTGTAAGAAAAGCAAGGAGGGGGGAGCCTTATTAGAAAGGAGAGGAATTCCTTTCCCTGGCAATCTGGACAGCTTTGTGCTTGTAATGAAAAATTCTCTGTCCCCTTCTTCTCAGCACTGGTTTTGGGACCTGACAGCAAGCTGTTTTGACTGCAAAGTAACCAGATAAAGTGTTGATAGAAATGAGGAAACTTGATCTGCTGGCATGGTATGTGTATGTAGAAAATCACATCATCTTTGATAATGAGTTTGTCAAATTTTCACAAGAAACTGATGGGAAGAGTAAGAGCTTTTAGCTTACATATTAAAAACAAGATGCTGAATTAGACCTTTTTTTTTTTTTTCTTTTTACTAAGTTCTTAGTTATTTTTTAATTTGTTTTGTATCATCATGAATTAAAAAAAAAAATTATGCTGTTGGACCACGCAAGCCTTAATTTATGCTTCCTGATGAGACATGAAGTTATTAGATGTCTGCTGCAATTAAGCTTGTGTACAGTAGATGCCAGTAGAGGTCTACTAAGAGAAAATAAAATATGACCAGCATTTCCATAGCAACAACTTCCTCTTGGCAGTCCTATTTATAGAAGTGCTGCAGTCCCAGCCTTAGTACTGCTCTCAGAGGGGCTCTCTAGTAAGGGTTAACCTTTTTTTAAAAAATACACACACAGGTGCACTGACTGCATGGGTTTACTTTCTCATGTTTTATTCATTAGTGAAGTTACTGGTTGTGTTTCTTTTATTTATATCCAATTTGAAAAATCTTTGTTTCAAAATGGAAATCCATTACTGCTCTTCCTTCAGTGTGTTTAAAAAGAAGTGCAAGCTAGTGGCATAGTGCTGGATGTATGGTGAAAATCAAAATACACTTGCATTTTCAGGAAGCCTTTATCTGTCTCTATTTCTATCCATAATTCTTTCTGAAATATGCATGCCTGGCAAGACTCAAAATGGATTCTGTTTAATTACATAATTTCTGACAAAAATGTTCTTCTGGTTTTTTATTTATAAAATGTCTATCTGTGTACTTTGTTTTACATCCTTTTCTCTTAAGTTTTATATAACAGCTAGAAAAATAGAATACATTTCCTCAGGCTTATAGCAAAAAACATTCTAGGTTCTTTAGTATGTATTATTTAACAAATTTTAGAGTTATCAAATGCTTGCAAGTTTTTGTAATTTCTAATTAAAAATTAGATAATTATATTATTCTCTTTTTCCGAAGTGTGTTGGCTGCATCTTTTGATTTTAAATGTTTTATTGGTCAATAACAG
>NW_009970724.1:5822733-5849583 GCF_000747805.2 Chaetura pelagica
GCAGGATCCTCAAGCTCTTAAAAATGGAGGAACATTCACTAACACTTTGTATCAAATAATTGCTCACTCCTTTTGTAATAAATAATAAATACCAAAGCTGGACTTTAATTGTTGAAATAAATGATGCATTAAAGAAAAGATGTGTTTTATCAAGCTATCAATTTTTAAAGCAAACAGACTTTCTTTAACTTCTAGAAAGAAGTTTGTTATTTTTCCATAGATTACAAACCAAATAAATGTGCAGAAAATGCCACAGTACGTCTTTTTTTACTTGTGGTTGAAGGAATACAGAGCTTGTGGATTCTGTGCTTCATATATAACTTTTAAAATACTTGGTGTGGATAAATTAATGTTACATTGATTTGAAAGATTATTATGTTGGTAAGAAGAAAGATTAGCAAAAAGAAAACAGGGTATTTGGCTTTTAAAAAATGTGGACTTAATTTTAAGACATTGAAGTTCATGTGGGATGTGGGCTTTGCTGAAAGTCAGTGTGTTAGTATTTTGTGTTATCGTTGGGCAATGCCAGTCAATGCTGAAATTTTCCAAGATTAGGGGAGTGTAGTACTATCTGTATATAAACATGGCCAGTAGTTTCTTTTCGTGTTTTGTGTGTGGAGAACTTCTGTAATAGTGTCATGGCAGTAGCTCTATATAATTCTAACAAATTCAGGTTTTCTCTTAGGGTATCTTCTAACAATCCCTTTTTGCTAACTTGTTTTCATTTAAACCAATTCAATTCTGTAATCCCAGAGGATGGATATTTCTGCTTCCTATTTTTGGCATGTAATTCAGGTGTCTAGCTTAGTCACTTAGGTGCATTCAGAGCTTTGAATTTTGCTGGACAGAGTTGCTCTCTGACAGTTCCTGCATCTCTCCATTGACTCTAGAAGGTTTGCAGACTCTTACCTTACATAATACGAATTTTGTAAATTAGCCTCTTTCAGGGTAAACAAAGTGGTTCAGTTGAAGATTTGTGTGAAAGATAAGACCACTGTAGTGCAAAGACTCAGAACTATGGGAGAGGAGAGACAAGACAAGCACACCATCATACCAGGTGGTTTTGCTTACTGGAGAAAAAAGCCAAGGTTAGAGAAAATAATAGTCTCTTGGAAGGATTCCCTGGATGCCCAGACACTTGGCGTGAGCTAAGGGGTGAGCACAGCCGTATGATTCTGCCCCAGAAAGATCATCAGGCAGGGAAGTAAACATCTTGTTGTATTTCTCATACTGCTTTATGAAAGGTGCCATATAATTTCTCTATCATGAAGTATTTGGTTATATATGGCACATAATATGCCCCTTTGCGTGTTTGTGAGGCGGCGGTTCCCCATGGTCCTCATAAGCTCTTGTTTCTGGCAGCAGAGCCTTGAACCAATGGGATGTCACAGTCAGCACTGATCTTCAGACAAGGCAGGTTTGGAAGTGCCTGTTAGGAGCAATGTAGTCAAATCTGTAAAGTCTGTCTCTCCACTTTTTTATTGTTTTATCATTATCATAAGTGGTTTGTCATAATGGTTTTTTTCTCTTTTTTTATTTCCTGAAGCACAGAGCTGTTACGAAATAGTTATGTAATGTCCAAGGGTGGGTATCTGCTGACATTTGAAACTATTCAGTGAGAAGTATGGTGGTGAAAAATGAGAGGTACGTTTTAACACGTGTTGACTGTAAGACAGGAGACAGATTGTGGGAAAGTTATTTCAATCTTTCTTAACGGCATACATTTTTAAGAAGCCACATCTTACATGTGCAGAGGATATACTGGGAAACCTGCTTAATGTTTGTGTTTCCATTTTCACAAAAATTAATATTTAGTATTAGCGATTGTAGGCATGCAAAGTCACATAAGTTGCGAACTCATATAATGTAATGTTAAATACAGCTTTCCATTTTCCCTGTGTTTTGTGCCATTAAAAATTTTGCTTGTTAGACTTACTTGACAGATGAAAATACTCAAATTTCTTGCGAATTAGAGAACTTCCTTGTGCAATTTTTGGAGACCTGCTTGCAAAGCTTTTATATAAGCAATGTCAGGAGCTGGTGACCATGACTTTGTGACTCTGCTTCCAGCTGCCTTTGGGACTGGGAGAGTGAGCATGCTGCTAGATAAAGATCTGCCACAGCTGGTTGTTCTGGCAGTTTATTCCTGAAAAAATTAAATGCATTTGATGCTTGGTGCAAGTAGAACCCAGTCTGGATAACTATCATACAGTTGTGTCTGTGTGTACATGAGAATTCAACTTCTTCACTCTGTTTTTTCTCAAAGGAGGAAAACAATTCTTCCCCCCTACAATAAAATATTAGTTGATTAAGTAGTTTCTTCAAGTAACCTTGTTTAGAAAGTTCTTTAGTTGAAATAATGCAATTACTAATGGTTAGACTACAGTTGGTTATGTGTGCTGTGATGATGGTAGTACTCCATCTTAACTACAGGGGAAGAACTACAGAATAGTCACTTTTCTTTTTTCACACATGCTTGTGGTAAATTAAAAAAAAGTAAATCTACCTTCTGATCTTCACCTCTGAACAATCGATAACATAAAATGGATATTTAAATACAATATGTGATGTATTATAAAGCTGAAAACACATGCTAGAGCAATTAGTGCATACTTTTTTAGAAAAGCACTTTTCAATTGTCACGGAAAGAGACTTTCAGCAGTATAAACCATCACATTACAGAGCTTTTCTTAACAGGAAGTGGAAGAGAGTAGTGGTTAGAAAACACTGCATACAGGAAGCTCGACACATGCATAGCTCTTAGTGGCTCTGGGTTGTCCAGCTCCCTTTAGATATTTTCTCTTCTGCTGTTGTAAAAGTCACTGGTGTGTTATAGATGGCAGCTCAGAAGGAGGTACCTTGTAACCAGTGCACAGGGACAGCCACAGCGCTGCAGAGGCTGGAAGGGTTTGCTAATCGTCTTTTCCATAGACATTCAAAGAGTGGTGTGCATGAACAGAGAGCAGCTCTGGAAAATGAGAGCCAACATTGCTCTGAACTTGCTGTCCTATGGGACAAATCAAGTAAGTAGGGGTTTTTTTGTTTGTTTTATAGATGCTCGCTCTTCACTTTGCCACGTAAGTGAAGAACGTGCATTTTGCAGTCAAGAATGAACACTGATCTGTGATGCGTTACCGGGACAATTTTACAGTTCATTACTTAAAGGTATTAATTTGAAGAACAGCTTATTGCATCAGGCAGAGGGAGGTGAGGGGGCTGCTTCATGGACTGCTGGCTGGCAGGAGAATTTCACTCATCCCTTCATTTCTCTTAAAGTACAGTTGACTTGTTTTGGCAAGCCCCCACCCCAATTTTTTCTTCTAAATTACTTTGTGTATTTTCATAGAAATCAAATTAAATGAGCTACTTCAGCATAGGTAGAAAACTCATTAAAGACTATACTGTTTAAACTTTGGAATAGGCAGACATTGCTGCAGAGATTAAACTTGTAATTATAGGACTTTTTATCAGAACATGCTACAAGGGTTAAACAATATAAAATCGTGGTTTTAACTACTAAGTATTAATTTTGTGTGGGAATGCTGACTATCATTAGCTTTAATTTCTGAGTTAGTGAACAGTTTACAGTACTATTCATATGGATTAATAAGTCTCATGATTGTGTTTTGCTTAATAAAAGTGAGAGATTTCAGAAAACATCACAACTTAAGTAAATTGGCATTTGATTCTCTTTTTTTAAGCCATGCATTATTTTGTAAAGCAGTTATTGTCTCTGTGGTTAAATACTGGTTTTAAAATGTTACAATATGGTAATTGATGATAATTTTGTTCCACATTTCAGATTCATTGATGGATTTGAGATAGCAAAAGTGTTTCAGTCAAAAATAGGTCTTATTGGAAATGCTTAGCATCGCAGTGTTACCATGAAGAAAGCCACTGTTTATACATCTCCCTGCTTGAAATTTAAAATATTATATGAGTAGGGACTGAATCTGTTCTCAGAGGTAAAGCAGTAAATGTAGAAACAAAAAGGTGTTAATGTATTGACCTAAAATAGGTAAAATCTATGTCTCCCAACTGAGATGGGGAAGGATCTCATTGTGATTAGTTTTCTTGGGAAGATAAATGATGAAAGTGCATAAATTCTAAGTTTCCACTTCTCCAAAATACATTCAGCCTGGTAAAAATAGATACATAGTTATGTTTGTGTAGAAGCTCTTTTTTATGTAAATAGTTATTTGAAAAAATAGCACTAAGCATTTGTGTTTATATAACATGAAGAAAGAAATGGTATTGACCTACTGACACTTGCAAATTGTGACCTGTTTGTGTACAAGTCTCTACTATTTTTTTTTCCCCTCTATATAAGGGCAGGCTTCCTCATATGACATGCAGGATGAGGAAATGGACTGTCATGTCTCTTGATGATAAACATGGTGAAAATGGCTGTTCCTCAAATGCTATTTTAAGCTATAATTAAGCACAGAGGTTGCATGCAGGTTTTCTGAGGCGAAGTTAACTGGGCTGGTAGCTGAATGGTGGTTGATTACGTACTTTTTGTTTTAGGGTAAAATTCTGAATCTTTATCCTGAGCCTTTACTCTCAATTTGAAGATTATTTTTTAAAAACAAGAAGCAAAAATACTGCAGGTACACAGAGATGTAAGTCTACGATTCAGGATTCTCATTTCACTACCACTGTAGCTGAAGGAGAGATAGAGAAGGTAAGGAGGGACAGTGAAGAGATTATTTTCTGTCTACTACTGACTCTAAATTATATCTTCAGAAAAATGCATAATCTGAACATTCTTTGTGAGAAATGAAAGTGAAACAGGTTTGTTGGTTTTTGGGGGTTTATTTAACTGAGAGTTCGATGTCATAGAATTTCATTGAGTCACTGAATTCAGGTCATACATTAATTTCACAGTGTGTCTAATAAATATGCAGTGTTTTAGAAACATGCTGGTGTTTATCTTGTAAGGATATCATAGCACTGGAATTTATGAAATACTGGTGTAAGATTTTAGGTGAAGCTATGTTACAGCACAAATTACTCTTCAAGTTCAAGGGCGAAGTACTCTTTAATGCCTGAAAAGTTTGGAACGTGACTTCTAAGAATTGTTTGGGTTTTTAGGTAGAATCCAGTTCATAGAATCATAGAATCCTAGGGGTTGGAAGGGACCTCGAAAGATCACCTAGTCCAGTCCCCCTGCCAGAGCAGGATCACCCAGAGCACATCACACAGGAACGCATCCAGGAGGGTTTTGAATGTCTCCAGTGAAGGAGACTCCACAACCTCTCTGGGCAACCTGTTCCAGTGCTCTGTCACCCTCACAGTAAAGAATTTTTTTCTGATATTCACCTTGAACCTCCTTTTCTTTGAAAAGAAAGTTAATATGTTTAGGCCTTCTGCTGTTAACAGGTCTGTTTCTATGTATGGCCTTTTATGAGCAGTTACTGCTGAAGCTATGGGTTTAGGAGTAGGAGCTGCTTGCTTGTTGGGTGGACTTTGTGTTGTCAGTCATCTGGTGCTGTGGGTAATTTGCCATGTGGTCTATGACCTTAGGCATTTTTAGTGGTTGATTTTACAGGTAGAAGACACAGTTTTTGCTAATGTGGCTTGGATTCTCAGTTGATGCATGAAACATGTTTTATAAAATCCTCAGAATCCAGTAGGGCAGAGGTGGCTCAGGGTACTGTGGGCCTTGGAATCGGTTTTAAAAAGTTGACTGAGCACACATGTGATTCATACAGTCTAAACTGGTAACCAGGTCAGTTGTGCTGCACAGCCAAAGGATGAAAGGTATGTGATGGTAATCAGCAGAACAGTGTGTTTCATTCTTCATTTAGACATCTTGACTGTAACCATCTGCAACTATATGGAACCTACATTTTTATTTTTGTGTTGTTTTCATGGATGCTTGTTCTCTTTTAAAGATTGAAATAGGGAAAGAAAGGAGAACGAGGCTGCTTGGTTTTGAGTGTATAGAGAGTATAAGATTAGTGTGAATCTTTTCTTCTTGAGCTGATATAAATATTTTCCAAATCTGTGCATAATAAGATAACACACTAACAGCTTGGAAAACGGAAACATTCAGGAGAGTCACCACTAGTGCATCTTTCTGTCATCCTCACAGTCTCTAACTGGACAGGTGATGAGTAGTCAAAGGAATAACATTTCATCTCTAGCTAATTCAAAATAATGTCAGTATGCTTTCAAATACCATGGAATGACTTACAGATACTTAGCTGAATAGTAACTACATAAATATGTATGTCTCTGTGTGTAGAGAGAAATACATGTGAAATATGAAATAATGTACAGAATACGTTGTGTGAATTGATTAAAGCTTTAGAATAACTACTAGTTGGGTGCTAGTCAACAGATAATTCTGGTCTAAGGTTGCCATGGAAACAACCAGTGCTTGATAGAACTGAGAACATCTTAAAACCTCCTGGTGTTTGCATGCTTTTTCCCCCTGCCATTTTGAGTTGCTTTAGAAATGAATAGGTAGCATTGGTCAGAACAGAAGCAGTTAATGAGCAAAACCAAATACTCGTGTCCTGAATATTGATTTTGGTTTACTACTGAAGTCTGATGCTTCGTAGTTTTTTGCATCACAAAGGAGCTTGCAAGGAAGAACAGCTCTCTGGATCCAGCGTGCTATCTCTTCCCAATTAGAGTGTGTGTTTTTAGAGATGGAATCACTGATTTGGTAGAGATTAACATACTTCGTTTGTTGGATTAGTATTAGGAGCAATATGTTTCTGAAAACTAGCTTTTCAGCATGGATGGTAAGTCTTTTCTATTACCTTTCACACTACCTTTTTGTTCCGTCTTCACAATTAGGAAAAATCTACCAGGTTTCCCTTCTTGTCTACATAGCTGCATCGACTACAGATCTCTTTGTTTTTGTAATTGACTCGCTGTGGGTTTCTGTTTAAAATTACTAGTCTTAAAGATTGGCAGTTTTTATGAAGTATTTTTCTTTGCATAACTGGTATTGAGTACTTGCAGTTTTGTTTTAAAGCTTTCTTTTAGAAATAGCTGTTACAAATCATTAAATAAGACACAGAATCTGATTTGGAAAATTTTGCAATTGAATGACATCGATGTCGGTTCACTTAATTCTCTTTGCCAGTCATAATAAATTATTTTATGTGAATTGATACAAATCAGGCCTTCTGAAATTATTATAATCGTCGCCTAAAAATTCTAAACCGGGTTTTGTTGTTTCTCATCTGGACCAGCTTATTCTTCTGTGTTTTTATTCTCTCTGAACGATGGGAAAGCAGAATAGTTGAGGTCGTTCACAGAAGTAGGGGAGGGGATTCTCATTTGAAATAAGATACAATAATAGTTCTAGTAAACTTATCGGGCAGGTATTTGCTTTCCAAAACCACTCTGACTACTTATAAGGCACTTTGAATTTAATGGAATAATGAATTACTATATTCTTACTTTGAATATTATTGAAAGTTGTATCTAAATATATAAACTCTGTACATCTATTTTCTTAGAAATAGCCTTTGAGAATGGTTTGCAAAAAGCTCAGATATGTTAATTTCTGAAGTGATGCCTTTTTGTTTCAAGCAGGTAGTCTGGGGCTTTGGAAAAGTACTGGAGACAATTAGAGATTGCTTGCAAAGATAATCCTGTATACAGGGTTTGTGTGTGTGTGTCTGTTGGGTTTTGCTTTATCATACAAATTTAAAGGACTATTTAAAAAAAAAAATTTTCGCTTTTGTATATGTCATGAAATAAAAAGTGGGAGGAGTCATCCTGCTGCCTTATCTAAAATGAGTTTATATATACTTCTCTTACACAAATGTGTTGAGGTCATCTTCCCTGGAATGAAAAGTGTGGCTGTTGTTTCCTTGGTGTACTAAGTACAATATAAAAATGTCAAAACTGGTACAATTACATGGCTGGGTTTCAGAACTTAGTACATACATTATGGAGATTTGTGTTACAGTGTCATGGCCTTTCAACAAAACCTAATTGCATGCTGCCCCTGGAAGAGGTGGCTGAGCCTCCCTCATGTGCTCCCCGCAGCCCCTGGGGATGCTGGCCAGCAAGAGATGGGGTGGCATGGGCTAGAGCCCCTGGGAGCTGGGGTGGCCTTGCAGGCTCATGGCCAGCCTGCACTGGTGCTGCAGGGTTGCACAGCCTGGACCTGCAGGACCACCTGCCCCTGCTCAGTCTCTCTGGAAGGCAAGGGTGAAACTCTAGCCTCGCTGCACTTCCTTGGCCTCCCCTGGAGAGTTCTCTCGTTGGGTCAGAAAGTCTCTGCTTTTCACCAGTTACCAGGCTTGGGTTTGCCTCACCTTTTTCTCTCTTTCTCTTACAGTTAGATTGTAGATTTCACAGGAATTAATGTTTGTGGAAGTCAGCTTTATGAGTTTGAATTTTGCTGCTTTGCTGGTTTTGGTTTGTTTTGTTGGTTTTTTTTAATATTCTGTTAAGATGGAGTCATTTTAAGAGAAAACATTTCTTTCAAGTGAAGAAGAGGTTACACATCTTTTTTTTTTATTGGTTGCTTTTTGGGGGTGATGGTTTTTCTATTTATTTTTATTCCCTGGGGCTTTGCTCCACAATTTGCATCTGTAGATCTCATTCATTTTGACATCCAGGCTCCTGCTTCCATTAAAAATAGAAATAAATAGCTGCAACTTTTATCAAGTGTCAGTTTGCAATTAAAAGGTTCTATAATTTTGACAAGTGAAAGGTGACTTTCTACTGCTCCATCAAGTGGGAATTAGGTTGTCTTTGCTGTAAACATTTCCCCATTTAAACCACTTCTGCTTTTCAGTGCACCTTTGTGGCTGTCTTCACTGCAGCAGTGTTACATTACACCCTGTCAGTGGACAAAAGCAGATGCTCTCCTTGTGAAAGACTGTCAAGATGCAAGTGAAACCTTGATGAGAAAGTGATATAATTTCTGCAATTGCAAGTACAATTGTTTTACTTTTTTTTTTCTCCCCTAAGACAGCTCCAGTTTTACAATTTATTTATTTTTTTTCCTGGAAACACTTGAAAGAAGGAAAAACTGGGTTTTCATTTCTTTGATTTAAGCATTTTGGTTTTGACAACAAAGCATTCTTGAACAAATAAAACTGAAAAGCCAAGTAACTTTAATATCCCCAAATCCAGTTCTGAAAGCAGCTGCTCTGCTAGATCTTCTGTTTCACTAGGACTAGGCTTACTAGCCCCAAGTGCATTGTTTGACTGGTGCGTTCAAATACTGCAAATAGAAGTAATTGCTGATACAGAAATGTACACTTCTGAGGTAGTAGTTACCAAATACTGATGGATTCAGATGGAGCAGTATGAGGAAACGGTTATCAGCAGAGCTGACAGACTGCTGAATTATTGTCCAGCTTTGTGTGCAATGGAGGAGTGTTTTAGGAGTGAGGGTGAAGGGAGGTAGTGTAAATATCTTGGTTGTGTGTATTGGGAACATCTTTTAGGGAAAGGGTCAACAGGTAGTAACTAATTATTCTCACTGCTGAAAAGGCTATAGAAATTGAAGGATGCTATGAAATTTCCAGGTGCCAGACAGAGCTGTACATCCTCCTGTGTGTGTCTCATGGGACTAATGGTTTCTCCCTTTCAGAAATTTCCCAATGTTACCCATTACCATCTGTCAGCAGAGTAAGATAATATCTTAGGGGTTGACTTGGTTTCATGTTTTGTCCTCATTCTTGTAGGGTATTTTTGAAAAAGGAAAAGACAACACAAGAGTTCCTGTGTTGGTGTAGTTCTTAAAATGCATCCGTACAGTGAACAGTCCCTCAGGGTTTTTGGTGTGGAGTAGAAGCAAGAAATGATTTTAATAAAATCAGGGTTTCTTCCAAAGGAAAGGGTATTTGCTATGTTGTAATCTTGTATGTCTTGAACTGTGACTTACTTTAGTTCCCTTATGTATATTTTGTTACCAGAAATATTTTGTTCTTGGTTTTTAGTTTACATCTCAAATTGTTTATACAATTATTTGTTGCTGGTTGTCTTAAGAGTTGCTGTTGGTACTGCTGCTGCAGGCCAAAGTTCACAAAGGGGAGTTTTCCACAACAGGAGTTTTCCAGCTTTCGTTATTGAGGTTCTTATGAGCAGCTTTGTAAGTTAAATAATGTTTTTGTTGTTTTCCTTTATTCATTCTAGTTGCTGACAAACACTCCAGTCCATTAAGAATTCATGTGGTTTAGTTTTTTCAATTTAAATTTTTGCAGGGTTTGCAACTGGATTCCATGCAAGTTTTATGCCTGCCTGTTAGCCAAGTAAACACTGACTTTAACCAGTTTCTCTCTAAAGTCCCATTCTTTATAGAGTGGATAGTAAATACATTTACCTACTTTTTGCTTGCCCTGGACCTGAGGCAAACCAAATCTTGTTGTTCACTGAATGTGTTGAATTGTGAAATGTGTTTATTTACATAAGACTTCCTCATTCAGGAAGTCAGTTTCTCTGCTATTTAAGGTTATAAATGAAGTTCTCCTGCTTGGCTGGTTACTGCAGGCAACCCTTTCCTGTAAATACTGAAAGTGTGTTCTGTGGGAGAGATGTCACTATAGCAATGTGTCAGAATCTCACAACCTGCAAAAAGATGAAGAGCTATTTTGCTGATCGATCCTGCCAGCTGTGAGGATGTGTCTTACTGATTCCAGCACATGTATATGAGAATCTGTGTAGTTTTGTTAATGCAAGCGCTGGCACAAAGAAGCTTTGTGGAAAGCAAACTTAGACATGGGTGCAGTTAAGCCAGTATTGGTGTGTCTGCTGTTATTTAATGCCTTGCATGAAACGCTTGATAAAAAGAAAAAGCAACACCACTTGTAAAATGCATCCACGCAGGGAATAGCCCCTGCAGTTGTGTCATTTGAGGTATAAAGAAGAAATAAGTTTAGCAAAACTTGGGTTACTTCTAAAGAAAAAAAGTATTTATGCAAGAGTGTATCTAGTATTATGAGAATCATTGCCTGCTTGCAGGGAATTTATCAGTAAATACGCATATCAGATCAACTACTTGCAGATTTGTGATTACTGTTTCTAATAATCAACCATAAAACATACTCTTGGTGATAGCTTCCCAGTCATATTTTGTCCTTTTTAGACACTGAACCTCTACAAAGAGGGAAGGTCGGGCTGTAATATAGAAAGTTGGTGCAGTTACCAAGCATTGTATAGTGCCAGAGGAGGGATAGCTTCTTAGAGGAAATCGACAGCAGATGCCATAAACAGTTTATTTGGTACATAGTTTTGATTATAAGAGGAAAAGCTGATTATTTTAGGCATTTGTATTTAACTACTAGAATTTGATGAACACATTTATTCAAGAATGTGATACATTAATAAGGTACTTTATAGTAGAGCCCTACAAATTTTGTTGTTGGAATTCATTCTGAAATGTTGTGGGCTTTTTTTTTCCTATTTCAGTTGGTAACCATGGAAACATGCACTGCAGAAACAGAAGTGTTTGAATTTTTAACAATTTTTGCACAGTTTTCTGTTTTATTTGTGAAGTAATACCTGTTATATTTCACACAGGAAGTTGATGTTTTATGCTGTAGTTCCCATGGTAATTGCCACATTTTAGGTTACTTGTTAAGTGGAGTTCAGCTACAGCTAAAGAGGGTGGTACTGCACAGATGAAGCTTAATTGCTTACAAAGCACATCAGTGTATGATAATTGAGGATTTTATATGTTAACACTTCTTCACCTAACCTTTTATGGATTAAATAATTTGGTATGTAGGGAATGTTAAGTACTGCATTTGAAAGTAATTGTATAAAACTTAGAAGTATTAATGTACAATTTTAAGTTAATCTATTAACTGATCTAATAGAATAACTGAAGATTAACAACTTAAAATTAGTGTTCATTGCTGTACCTTCACAGTCATGTTACACTAGCACAAACTGGCATTCCTTCAGAGAACGAGCAGTTCTGTTTGCCCCACATATTTGCTCACTTCCACCTCACGTGTCCCCTCCCTCACCCTAGGAGGTGCTTTCCTGTGATGAAAAGAACTGGGCGCTTCTTTGTATTAAAATCAGTTTCCTTTGTCCTGCCCCACCTTCTGTCCATTACTTATTAATCTGGCCTAGTTCCCTGACCTGGCTTGGCAGTCATCCACAAAGATGCTTTTGCCCCTTCAAGGAAGGTTGTGACAGAGAGACAGTGACTGTGGAAGGACAGGACTGTTTGTTTTTTTCATTTGTACCAGCCCATGCTGAACACTGAACTGCAGCCTGACAAACCAAACTGCTATTTCTTGGACTTTTAAGCCTTAAAGCATGTGGATTTTTGCAAGAAAAGAGACAGATTTATGCATGTGTTGTCTCTGGCAGTGTGGAATAATTCCCTTCAATGAATGCTCCAAGGGAGGAAGCAGGTATGAGAGAAAGTCCTTTCCTTAGGCCAAAGCTTAATTTTAACATATTCTATAACTAACTGGATGCCAGTTCTAACTGGTCATTCAAGAGAAGTGGAACAACAACAACAAAAAAAAAATAAACTCCAATCAATCAGCAAAAGATTGCTAATAATGTTCCAATTTGAAATGAAGGCTTGAGCAAGAAAGAGAAGTTCCATCCTGAGGGACCAAAAGACCCAAGGGGATGGAACAGCTCTCACCCACTATCTACCTGCAAGAGGCTTCAGGTCACATCCCATGTTTGGATGTACAAGATGAAGGTATTCTGCTTGTCTACATTGAGGAAATCTTGCATAATCAATAATTTAGGATTGAAATAATAAATCCGAGCTTGTTTCATAGGTTTCAGATTGTTTCACATACTTCGGCAGAGAGGAAGAGACGCTTTTGGTGAATCAGGAAAATGTTGCATTTGTCTGTGTGTGTCGTGAAGGGAGGAATCACTTTTTAAAATGAAGCGTATTAATTTATACATTCTTGTGAACATTGGATCTGGATTCTCTTTTAGATTAAGAAAGGTTTTCTCATCTATATTTTTTAGTGGAAATTATTGAATTGGGACATATATGCATATAAAATTCTGCTGAGCTGAGCTAGTGCAAGACTTGATTGTGTTTGTGACTGAATAAATTTACTGATTTATATTATATGTTTAGAGTTTTTAAAACAGAATTTCAGAGATTGACATTTTAAGTGACCTGGTGTTAGTTGTGCTTGGTCCTGTCTCCCCATAGTGGAGAGAGTGGTCTCTTATGTTGTACTTTGGGCATTAGAGGGTTCACTGCTCTTTATAGAGCTCTTAACAGTTGCAAACTTGCTTTTATAAGATTTACAAAATACTCCCTAGCTCAAGACTTCAAAATTGCAGACAGGATTAAATGAGATTTTGCCTGTGTTCCAAATTTTGAATTGTAATGGATGAGAACAATTTGTATTTTTACAGTTGCTGCACATTGCAAATTAATTAATGTGACCCCCCCAAAAAATCAAATTATAGTGCTCTCTTCTAGTCTTTAGGCACTGCAGCTGTAATTGCTTATATATTACTGTTTATCCCATTCCTCTCCCTTTTTCTCCATGGTTTTTCCATGCCCTTTGCTTCCCCACTTCTCACAAGTCTGTCCCATTATTCCACAGTAGTGTTTACAGAGAGTATGGTTAGATTAATTAATAGCACTTCCATTTTAATGGCAAACTTGTATGCAGTTAATTCTTCTGTGATCCTTCGTTTACTAAGAACTTCTAGGTTTTGTATGCCAGCAAATGAATTCTTCCAGAACTGCTCCATATTTTTGAGGGTCTCTTTAACTGAAGGTTATTATCCACTGCAGCTGGGTAAGTTAGTTTGTTCTGCATAACCAGTTTTTAACATTAATGTTTAAACAGAAATGTAAGATCAAAACCTTGCTCTCAGGATAAAAGGTTCCGTAAATGGGATATTCAATTGATGGAGAGTTTATTAATCTAGCTTTTGTGACTTCACATCTCTTAGAAGAGAAATGAGAAAATTTTCATTGGCCAGCTTTTGACAAGAGAGCCACTAAGTGTGTCTCACTGCAATGTTAAGATTTACTTGCTCTGCACCAGGCTTATATCACATTGGACTTTCCTCCCCCACTGGTTTCATATTGTGGGAAACAAAGCATTTTGTTCTTGCTGAGGGTCTGTTTCAATGGTACCATTTTACTTTGTGTTTTGAACAGTTTCCCAGCTATTAAAATGGTAACTGGTGATCAAGCAACTTCCTCTGAGTGTATTAACAGTAAGTTGTGTTTATTTACAAGGACCTGCCAGAGTAGAAGAATCTCACTGTAAGCCTTGTGATACTTTTCCTGCTATTGGAAAGAGAAATTTAAAGATACTTAATACAACAGGTTAACGGTCTTAAGAGTGGGACATAGAACTTGAATTGTGTCTTACTTGCTTCTGAAATGTGATACCGTAACCACAGGATTCACCGAGGCATCTATATATGTCTTGATGATATGTAAGGCTATAAATACTGCTTTTATAAAATTGAAATATACACACATATTTATCAGAATGTCTTCATACAAGTTCATTTTTCCATTAAATGAAATGTGGAGATTTAATTAAATAGCCCATTTAATTTCAGACTTCAACTGATTATATTACAATTTTGGAACAGAAATTTAATTGTATTTTAATAAAGGGCATTTTAAATACCAAGCAGAGATTGGCATTTAGCACAGCAGATGGGGGTTTGTAGTGGTGCCCAATGTTTAGTCTTAATCAGTTTAGTTCTTGCTTTCTTGCCATGAATCCTATACAAATACTTTCTTTTTCTTCCTCCCCACCTCAAAAAAAAAATAAAAAAATTCTGGCCTGCTGTCTCCTGTGGGAGATGTGCTTGAGAATAACAAATACACTGCACGTGGGAGGTGGAAGAAAGGCAATTCATGGTAACTCTTCAGGACTGCTCCATCCACAGATTGGAGCCTTTCCCTCTGCTGCCATTGCAACCCTGCAACTGAGAGATCCTAAACCTTTTATTTTTTTTCAGGAGCTTTCCTCTGATTCACTCACTCTCAAACTGTGTTTTAGGCCAGAGTACTTTTTACAATCCTTCTATACCATTTGTTAATGAATTTTTTTTATGTTTGCTAACTTTTCATGCAAAAGTTAATTGATAAATCAAAAATATTGTGCATTATGTTAAATGTCCTGTTAGATAGCAAATCTCCTGCTATTTGAGGGTGATTTTTTGGGTTTGTGTGTGGTGGGTTTTTTTTTCTTTTTTTGGGTTTTTTTTTTAATACCTTCTTGTATGCCAAGGACCTCTTGATTTTGAGTTCCCCTTCCCTTAGAAATAGCTTCCACCAGACTCTCTTGCTTATCACTGTGTTGCGTTGGATCTGAGTACAGATCTCAGCAGGCCCAGGCTTCTGCCATCTGTGATCCACAAGTAGAGAGTTTATCTTGTCCAGCTGTGTGTGCACCTGTAGCATTTCTTCTGCCTAGGGTTTGAAGTGAAGCAAGGCAGAAGTTATAAACCAGCCTTGGTTCTTTCATTTGCAGTTCCTTTTCCATTACCTATTTTGTACTGCCTTTTTCTGCATCTCCCGATTTCCTACTATACGTTTTGTTTGGGGTGTTTGCATTGCATAAAACTTGCTTCTCCTGCCAATGGTTGCTCTTGCTGGTCACAAAGAGCTAGGATTATGCTGTGTGTTTGTCCTTACCTAATCTCTGGACAACTTGTGCATCTCCCACGGGTCCAGCTGTGTCCTTCCTGATGCTTCCAGTTGTTTTGAGCGCTGCTGTGGCCCTCACTGTGCCAGTGCTGCTACTCGTGCTTGGCCTTCTCTGTCCAGCACGTTCCCTTCTTGAGCAGCAGCTTTTTGTCCTTTTGTTTCAGCCTCCTTTGCTTCTGCTGTACTACTGAAATCAGCAAATAAGGTCTGTTTGCTGGTCTTTGCATATGACCCTTGCATTCTCATCTTCACTTTGCTCAGTTCATACGTGAACTATCCTTGCTCTTCAGTGCTTGCAGCAATTTGTGTATCAACAGCTCTTTCCTGGGTTCTTTTTTTGACAGACTCATACTGGCATGGTGACCATACAGGATTCTCACATACATTCCAGTTTGCATACAGCAACTTGAGCTGTGCAGTTCAGACTTCTCAAGCAGTTCTGTTGCTGTTGTTGGGTAACAGGACTGAAGTTTGATTATTAATTTTTTTGGAGACTGCTTGCCATTTCTGTGCTATCTACCACATGCTGTGCAATTCACACATGCTGTCTTTTGGAACAAAGTGCTTAATGGGAAGAACACCCAATTACAGGTTTTATTGTGATCCAGCATGATGCAATGAAGATGGATACACTTTTGTTAGCAACAGTTTCTTGGATGTGTGTGTGTCTTGGAATAGATTAATTATTAAAGGTGCCAACTTGATCTCTTGAAGTTTTGTAAGCTGTGCTTATTTCTGTGTTGCATCATCTTTCTTCATACTGAATTTAGCTGCCTTTGGTGGTTTTTTTCACCTTTCTTTGCTCAAACATTCTGTGATTTAGCATGAGTCATTCTGTCTGTGTGGGAAAGGGCTGGTTTATTATGGGGTCTGTTCTTGAGTGGGGAGGGGAAAGGGTGGAATGTATTTGTGTTTTCTATGTGTTTGTTGTGGAAATGCATAAAACTTTTTTTTTTTTTCTCTTTCTTTCCTCTCTTCATCATCTCATCTGTGTGGGTGAATGTTCCTGCAAACCCTTGGGGAACCTATAGAGACTTTTGGTATGCTCATTCCTTCATTTGTGCCCAAAGTCACAGATGCTAGGAACAGTTTAAAGACTAGAAGAGGAAACAAGTCATATTGTAAACATGTAAAGTGGCTAAAAATGTGCACTTGAAAAATTCTAAGTCATCATCTAATCAACCTATTTGTTTGCATTATCACAATAACAGCAATGGCCACTGCTATCCAGTTGGCATAAATATAGAGAAGTAGAAATGAAATATGTTCTCCTGTAGCAAGAGCTAATGTTTCGTGATTGAGATGATTTGCAAAAGTACCTATCCTGTTTTCAAATTCCAACTCCTGTTTTCAGAAGTGACTGCAGTGTATGCACTAAAGTTGCCTACATTCTGTTTGAAACAACCTGCTGAGTAAGTGGTGTGGTGTAGAAGGCCACATGACCACTGAAAATAAGAAACAGGCGCAATGTGACCCACTGTCTCATTAGAAAGAAAATGTAATTCTAATAAAGCACACCACAGAATATGAAATATTTTTCAAATGTAGCGATGTTAAGATAAGTGAGTGCCATTAAGTAGGTTTATTTTGAAAATACACGTTCAATTCTGCTTTCCAAGCAAATTGAGCAAAAGTAAAGTAATGTAGAAGTTTTGTTGAAGGAGAGGTGTTTTTTTCATATTTTCTTTTTTTCATAAACAGCATTCTTTATTCCTTAAGTAGAACAGACGGGTGACTACATGTAAATGTCATTGTAAATTTTCATAAATACTGAATAATTGTATTTCTATGCAAAATATGTGGAAACATAAAATATTAATATGATCAATGGATAAAGCATGAGGGGATGTCTAAGATCTATGTACCGTAATAAGAAGAAAAAAATGAGACCAGTTATTTCATGTTAAACTTATTCATTTCTAAACTACAGCCACATGAGTTTGAAGGCTCAGCTTTTTGATAATACTAATGATCATCTTGTCATGAAGAGAAAATAGTGTTCTTGCGACTTTTACATAAATTGATGTTTTAAAAACTTCATCAGTAGTCATCGCTTTATCAAGTCGTCTCTGTTCTCCTATAATGGAAGAAGAATCATCAGACATTAGTTTGGACATTGTTAGTTTCCCTTTTTTGTGTGGAGAAATTATTTCATGCCACAGTAAGTCCTGTATTTCTCTCAAATTTGGATAATTAAAAGGCACCCCATGAGTAACCCCCATGAAGTAAAAATAATGGAAGTATTTTTACCCCACACGGGATGAATATGTCAGACATTCTAGTGATTACCCACTAAAACATTTTTAACTCGTAGTGAGTTTTGATGCCAATTTAAAGTAGTTCCCTTGCTATAAACTGTATATTTCTTAGTCTACTTAACTAAAACTTTAGGGTAACAAGTATGTTCCCCCTCACTGATATTGCATACTTCTCTCAAAATAAAATGACTGAGTGGTTATCAGGCTTTAAACACTCTTCTAACCTTGATGTCTGCCAAAGCCTTTGACAATTTTTCTGTAATTCCATTGTATTGATGCTGCTCCATCAGAGCCAGTGATGGTGGGAGCCATAACCCTTCCTTGAGTATTTTGTGATAGTTGAGTCCCATAGTACACTTAAGGGGAGAAAAAAGGGAAAACAATATCATGGCAAGCCTTCTCCAAGGCTGCCTTTTTTTTTTTTTTTTACTGCTGCTGAAACAGTACTACTAACAGAAGAGTGATAAGAGACTTTTTGAAAAGCTCTTTGTGTAGCTACTAATATTCTCTGAAAAGTAAGAAAAACTTTTGATTAATCAGATTACAGTTTACAATCCCTCAAACTTTTTTTTTTATGGCCATTCAAAGGTAAAATACAGTTGCTAAAATATATATTTCTAGATATTGACCAGAATATTCTTGGCACATTGCTGAGTATTTTTAGAAATTGCTCATGGCAGAACGTCAGTACAGAAAATCCATTATTATTAACATTGTATTATGTGAAGTGATTCAGAGAACACAAAAACAGTATGATATTTTCTTCCTGATTCTGTGACTCTTTCAGAACCACAGCAAGGTTGAAACGTCTCTCATTTATGACTGTGCATGAAGTAATCTGCATTGATCTGGCTGATAAATGATACTAAAAAAATAGAACAGTTGAAAGATTATCTGAACAAAATATGTTGGTGCACATTTTAAACAGTCATCCAGAATTTTGCTATCATAAAATTCCTTCAATTTCAATGGAAAATAGATATTAAAAATTTATATATTCTCTGACTGTGGGCATGCCTAATGTGCAGTGTCGTTGTAGCCCTGTGCTTTGTCTTTGCTTGCAGTAATGCTGTCTATTTGATACTTGAGCTTGCAAACAGCCTTTAAATAAAGGTGATGGGGGGGAAAAAGCAATGAGATTGACATGACTCTCAATCAGTTGAAAAACATGTAACTTATATTTATTAAGAGAAATTGATGACAAGCCTGTCTCTGTGGAATGGCTATTTGTAAATGTCAGGTGTTTGTGTTTTTTTCCCAGTTGAATTAAGAAAATCATTCATCACCTTAAAGCCTGCTTGCGTGTACAGTATTGTGAGTTATTAGAGCTGATGTAGTTTAAGTAATTTGTATAGAATGATGTAGTTGCTCCAGAAAGCTTAGAGGTCGCCTTGAGATACTGTAGAAGTTAGAGGCATTGGTGCTTGCTTTTATACATGATTAAAGTAGCATATTACAAGTTGAAGAAAGAAGTTGTTAATGAAGTTTACATATTTTGCTACCAGAGCATCTCCATCACATTAACGATGAATTACAGTAAGTAAAATCTACCTTTTTTTATTTTTTTAGTGAAAGAGTTCCTAGCCAAAGCCAAAGAAGACTTTTTAAGAAAATGGGAAAGCCCTCCTCAGGTATAAGTCATTTAAGCATTTAATAATTTTCTCTATTATGTTGTTTCTTTGGTTGTTTTTTTTAATAATGTTATCAGTCTGTAATGAGCAGTGCAGAAAACAGAAATGTTTAATGCAATTTTTAAAGGAGTTTGCATTTTTAATGTAATTCAGTTTTGTCATTGAAGTTTAACAGGAAAGACTCTCAGATCTCCTCCATATATGAGCTGATTAAATGCTTGTGCTGCACAACAGCTTTCTCTTACTGAGAATAATGTTCACCCCTCACACGACAAGGCTCAAAATCAGTTGCCTTGTTCTAGCTGGCCTTTCATAATACTAAAGCGTTGCCACATCTGTAATTTACCCTCTTCATAATTTCCCCCATGGTGTTAAGGGGAATTAAGGGTATTAAGTCAACCGTGTGGGGCCTGGGGATAGGTTAAAGAACTTGATAGAGAGAAATCTTTTAGAAGTTGAACTTGGGCATTGGGTTTTGAGGAAGGGTCATTGCTGTTCTTAAAGCAGCATCGAAATGCTATGATAAATGAGTGTCTGAGAAAATTACTTAGTATGCTCTCCAGACCATTTCTATGTCTCTACAACTTGTTTTTTTTGTATTTTCTAATACTCTGGTTTATGAAACATGAGAGGGGTTACTCACCTGCATCTTAAATTCAGGATCTATTTGCTTCTAAATGTTTCTTACTAAGCATGTGTCATCTGTATGAACAAATTATAGAAATGTTGATACAATTCAGTTAAGTCTTTTACTGTTAGAATGAGTGCAGTGTAAAATCTCATCTTAAAATTTGACAGGCATGAAATGATAACAACAGTAGAGTTGGCTATAGTTGCCTTTGATAAATGTGGTTTTACTAAGTTTGCTTTCATAAATTAATTAAATTCATACTGTTAAAATAGTCTCTGGGCATTAGATTGTAAATAATGTAATTCTGTCTTGTACATGTAGAATACTGCTGGCCTAGATGATTTTGAGAGGCAAAAAACCCTTGGAACAGGATCATTTGGGAGAGTTATGATGGTGAAACATAAAACCACAGAACAGTATTATGCTATGAAGATACTGGACAAACAGAAGGTTGGTGTCATTTATAGTGGTTTTTTGTGGTACAAGAATTTGATGTAGACAAAGATCTGGTAACTGTGACTAAACTGTGTTGCATTTACTGTGTCTTTGCTTATCACACTTGGATACTAATGATACTTTAAACAGTTGACTTTCTTTTTTAGCCAGCGGACTCAGTTGTTGAGAATGTGTAGGATTCTTACAATGTCCAATAAAATGAATGGCAGGGTAGAGAGGCTCTAAGTAGTGTCCAAGGCATCGATAAAATGTTACCAGTTAGCTTGTAAGGTGGCCTGCATATTCTTTGGCAAAAGCAAAATACAGCGCTGTAGTTAAATAAGTTCTTGACATGTGATTTAAGGTTCTGGATCTTGACCAATGTGTCATTTAATTAAAGACTGCTTTATAATGGTCAGAAAAGAAGAAAATAAATTTAACTTACCCTTTTATGTCAATTCTGAATGTTTTCATTTTAAGTGGAAAAGATCAATTTTTTTAAAATATCAGCATTCTCCTATAACAGTGGTTTCTCACTTTTATTTTTTAAAATATCCAATTTAATTAAAAAGATATTCCAGCATAGTATGACTGAAGAACAGCCAAGACCATTTCTAACTGTGTCACCCATCATTACCTCAGTATGGCTGCTCAGTATAGTGGAATGCTGAAGGGAGTGTTGCTGTAACACAAGGCACGATGAACATCCAGCTGCTACAGAGAACTTTCATAGCTCTAGCTAGAAAATTATCTGGTAAAAGCAGAAATTCACATACCTAATGATTGCAGAGGACTTGCAGTAAGAGGTTCACACGATTAAAGATCTTTGTATAAGTCTTTTATAAGAAAATGCAATGGTTTTGTCTATAATAAGAAGTCTGAAGTCTTGCTTTATGACATACATGCTTTTTCAACTCAACTTAGCATATATAATTATATATTTATGTATTCTATTATAAAGATTAGTGTTACATTAGTAACTTCTATCAATTGATCAAAAATAGGAGATGGAGAACACGTTTCTATCACTTTGAGTATTATAGAAAACATACACATCTGAAATTAGACAATGTGCAGGCTGCCTGCAATTTCTTCATTTACATTTTACTTAAAACAAGACAAAGTATATTGTGTGTCCCTTTGTTATCCATGTTTTATGCTTGGTTCATCAGGTTATGAAAAAAAAAAAGATGTTGATGTAGCCAGTAGCTTTGTGTGTAGAGTTGTTATTCCTTTATTTGTCTGCCTTGAATTAGGAAGGCTGTAAGATTGCTTGGCTAGTTTCATTATGTGACTGTTTTTGGAAAGAAAATACGATTAACAAAAGCTCAGACACAAACAAACTGTTGGAGAATCTGCCATTACAAGGTATCGCTTGATCTACAGGAAGCTGTTGTTGGACATGCCCCAAGCCTGAGCTTAAATGTGAGCACAGTTGTGTTATCTGAGGCTGCAGTTTGATATTTTGCAGTGTTAGAGAGTGACTTTAGCCTGTGGTATTGCTTCTGTCACCCTCCAGTATCTAACCAGCAGAGGATGCAGGAAGGGTGGTGAAGTCTTCGCTAGCAGTGCAGCTTGAATGCTTCACAGTGTCAAACTAAAACCTCAGCTGCTTGCTTTGATGGCCTGGATGATTCCAGTACCACAGCTTTTTAGGGATGAAGGGGATGCTTCCCACAGATGAGCTGATTTGAGTAAAATTTTTATTTAGTTCTTGAAGATCTGTGATTTAGAAGAGATTTAATATTTTTAAGTCGCTACTTCTTTTGTATGACATTTACTTCAAAACAGTAGTATGTTTTTATAGGTACTACCTTTTGCATCTAGAAGTCAAATTTAAACACAGCTTCAGTCAGGTTTGGAATATCTGCCTTATTTGTTATTCATGGCTGTTAAATTTGATCTCTGAGCATGTAAAACCAGACTTGTTTTGATCAGTCTTATACATTTTATCCTTGTTTTCTACTGGGGGAAAAAAAAAGTAACTGTACTTGGAAATCATGCCATTCTCAAAAAAAAGATGTAGATAAATTTTGCAGTAAGGATTAAGTAATATGGAAATAATTGATTATGCAATATCGGGCTTTAAGACAAGGAAACCAATTGTTAATTACTGAGAGGGCAAAGATCAGAAATCTGCTGTTTGCTGCCTTGTTAGCAGCTTGACATCGTAATGAATTCTAAAAAAGTAGCATTTAATTTTTTTAATACTTTTGCTTAGCAGTTGGCTAAGCAGAAAAGCAAAATGCATTGAAAGGTCTGGCAGAAGTAGCTGTGGTTTGTAAGAATGGAAAGTTTGAATTTGTATTCTCTTAGTCTTCTCCTTACTAATGTGTGAGGTATATAAAATAAGTCAGTTTACTCCCGCTCACTCGTAACAAAATTCATAATTACATGTCTTACACAATTTCCTGCCTTTCTTAGCCAAGGTTCTGAAGATCAAATGGATTTTATGGAATTGTCATCTTGCTGCAGAAGTATCTCCATTACAAACAAAAGTGATTCTGAAGAAAATGTAAACAGATGTTTTCCTTGCGATTCCTATACTCAGCACGTAATAAGACACACTATTCCTAGAATTATCAGCAAACACTATTGCACGAGTATTACTTTTTAAAACACTGTTAGACTTTTTAAAATCTCATCTCTTTTACTGAACTAGTAATATCTGTAAAATTACAAGCTTGCTTTCAGCTATATTTTTACACTGAAAAATTTATCAACAGCTGTGAAGTCTTGTAATTAAATGGAAGTTTTTTTGCTCTCATAGGTTGTCAAACTGAAGCAAATAGAACACACACTGAATGAGAAGAGAATATTACAAGCGGTGAACTTCCCTTTCCTTGTAAAACTGGAGTATTCATTTAAGGTAACCATAATTTTGAAAGTGGTCGTTTGGGGTCCAGGAAAGTACATGCTCCAACTTCAGATATTAAAACATTTAACTTTTGCCGTACAATAATTTTAAGAGTCTTTGTTTTCAAAGTTGCTTCACTTGAAAAAAAAAAGCAGGAATTCCTGCTCATATGGACACACTTGCACACACCATGGTTCACCAGATGATGACTGAAAGGATAATTCCAAATAAATTAATAAAATTAAATTAAACTCTTAGAGATTTCTCTTGTTTTGGAGGGAAACTGGATTCTGTACAGCAGGGACATTTTAGACATCATTCTGTCTTTGAGAGAAACTGAAGGATGTATTTCTATACCAATATTTGGAATGGTAAATTTGTCCTTGTTCTGCAGATATTTTGCATGAGATGTAGATTGAGATAGGTCTTAATGACAAACGTGAAAGAACAACTTTGAGATTAGCATCTAAGTTAATGAATCATTTCAGTTTTGAGATTTGGGGCTGGGGCTGTAGGGGACAAGAATACCTCAGGCTGTCAATTCTGAACTGTTAAGAGTACAGGTTCTTGTCTTGCAGTAGGCTTCTCATCCTTTAGGTCGCTGACACACTATTCTGTGTCAGGAACTCATTCATTACCTTCTTGAGTTACCTGGAGCTCCTTTTGTCACATGTCTTCGAGAATTTATTCCTGTGTCACTTTGTATTTATTAACATAATTGGATGGCTACAATTTTTCATTTTCATTCTTTAATAAAATATAATGTATCTAAGGAATTATTGAGACTATAGCATGTCTGATGTGTTTATGTGTCTTTACTTGTTTCCTTAGGACAATTCTAATTTATACATGGTAATGGAGTATGTTCCTGGTGGTGAAATGTTTTCACATCTAAGAAGAATTGGAAGGTTCAGGTAAGAGTATTAATGACATTTCCCTTTAGAAAGGCTTATATTGCTAATTTAGGAAGAGGGTTTCATAACATTTATTACTATTGAGGAAAAAAATCCAATCCTCTTTCAGAGGGCCTAAACCAGTCAAGCAATTAAAAACTTGTAATTATGTTTTATTTTTCAGTTAGTTAATGCAGGTGTTCATGAGCTATGCACAATAGAATCTTGACATTCTTATGCATGGTGTCACTGAAATTTATCATAGTTTCTAAAAGTAAAATTTAAAGTCTAAACTCTGTATTGTAGGATACCTTCATCTAGATTTGCATGTGTATTTTAAATGCAAGACTTAAATTAAATTTAGGGAATGAGGGTATCAGTTATAAAATGTTTGTTGTTTGCCTTTTTTTTTTAAATTATTATTACCTTGTTATGCTGTAAAAGAAACAGTTAAAAGATACTTAATTTGTCTATCCCTTGCAGTTACATGGTTGTTTCAGTATTTAGTGTAGCCTTGGGGTACTACTTAATATTCTTTTAATTCTTCACAGTGAACCACATGCACGGTTTTATGCAGCTCAGATAGTGCTAACATTTGAGTACCTCCATTCATTAGACCTCATCTACAGAGATCTAAAGCCTGAAAATCTTTTAATTGATCAGCAAGGATACATCCAGGTATGATATTCTTCTTATACTTAGGGAGTGGAGTCTTGTCTCACAGCGTAGGCTTTGGTAATTCTAGCAAATGTGTTTAGAATAAATGGTCTGAAGCTGGTTGGCATATCAGCATGTATTCAGGGAGCATTAAAATGCCCTACTGCTTAGTTACGGTTAAAACCATTAGATTGTACTTCCTCTGACTAATATTAGGTATGCACAGTGGAGCTGTCTGCAGTTGAGCGAGTTGTCAAGATTTCCCTTGGGGTCTGTGGTGAGAAGTAGGTGATTACATGGTTCTGTTCATCTGACCTATTTTATCTGTCTGCCCTAGAACTAGACAAAAGCTGCCCTAAAATGTCTGGTTCTCTCCATGGTCTGTATAGGTACTGTAGGATAACCAGGTTAGATGTCAACATGGACAGTACAGTACTTAATTTCAGTCAGATGAATCCCAGATGAAACCCTTGGAGAGTCCTAATCTTCTCAGCATATCTGGAGCAAGAGCCGAGTTGAGATCAGATCAGAATTGCAGCACTGCTGATGACAACTTTGTTTTTACAGCAGCCTCTCAAGGCACCTTTTCATCTGTAGGTGCTGCAGAGTGACAAGCAGTCCACAGTGCTTGGCACTCCTTGAACTGTGGCAACTCTCATTGTGTTGCCTTTTGCCGTAGCAGAATCTAACAGTAGAATACCTAACAAAAATGTTTGGGAAAAATGCAAATGACTCATATCTTTTGTTTAAACCATCAAATAATTTTGCATGGGTGATAAAACAACACTGTAGGGAGAAGAGAAAGACAAGTTTTATTAATGTGGTTGGGTAGCACCGTTAATGTAAAGCTATGGAAAACTTGCTCCAGAATTGGCGACCTGTCTATGCAACAGTATGTTTTTGTGATGGTAGGAAAACTGCAAATGATAATGGGTCCAGCAGTCACTCTTCCCATGTGAGCTTGGTTCACTTCTGCTTCTGAACAGAGGGAAGAAGGTTGTGTTCATATATTGATACTGCAGCTCCAATTAAGTTTTGTTTTGAAACTCCATTCATTTTCTTTTTGAATTTTAAAGCCATTACAGTTTATGCTGTGTCAGCAGTGTCTTCTTGCATAGACTGATGTGCATTCACAAACACAAAAATTATCTTTGCTGACTGAAGCAGATCTTTCTAGTCAGCACGTCACCCTCTGTTCAGTTCCAGCTGTGATTGCTGTTGTTTCTACCAAAAATGAACCAAAAGCTGCCTTGATAGTTTGGAGTTTGTCTTTTTTAACTGGCACACTAGTGTATCAGAAACATCAGCACAGGCTATTGAATATTTAGCAATGATTATAATTTAGGTACAGTGTGTTTTCTCAGAGAATGGATTGAAAATGATACCAAGAAGGAGGAAGGAAATAAAATTGATCCCCAAACAAGCATGGACTTGATATCTTGAAACTCATCCCAAAATTCCACGTGTGCCTCCCTGGCTTTCCCTGTGTATTCCACAATATAGTCCAGGAAAATCACAGATAGGATTCTCCCCTGCACCCCTTCCCAGTCCTCAAATAAGCAAGCTTCACTCTGGAGATGCTTTCAAAGATGGTCAGAAGTTCCCAGAAGACTTCTTTTATGTTGTCTTATTCCCACACTAGTTTTATAAATAACCTTTATACACTTACACTGTAAACTTCTGAATTTACAAGACCAGTGGATATCTTGATTGTTTTTGTGATTCCTTTATTTATAAACTAAAGGAAAAAATAGATGTCTTGCTCTTTAAACTTTCAGCAGTATAAACAGTCTGATGTGAAAGTATATAAAAAAAAAAAGTTAATGTAATTGCAGTAGATGTGGAAGATTACTAAGCAATAGTTCCTGCTTATTTTTT
>NW_009970724.1:5849677-5850828 GCF_000747805.2 Chaetura pelagica
CCTGCTGATTTTTTAAATTATTAATAGAAACTTATGTGAGAGGGGAAATAGCTATTTTGTTACAAGAAATCTTCTGTCTGTCTGAATTAGAAGTAACAGAACTAAAGGCTGCTAAAGGTACATCTGCCTATATGAGCCTTTACCATCTGAGAAGCAAATTTTTCCTCTGTATAAAGTAGCTTTCCAAAGTATTTCAGAAGTACTTAATTGTAAATTTCTTCATAGAAATACACTTACAGTCAATTTCTTTCTTCTCTTGACAGGTCACAGACTTCGGCTTTGCAAAAAGAGTAAAAGGAAGAACTTGGACGTTATGTGGGACTCCAGAATACTTGGCACCTGAAATAATTCTCAGCAAGGTACTTTGTCTTGCTATTCAGATGCATTTCATGTAGCTAAAATTTAGCACCCAGTTTTTAAACTCCAAGGAATAAACAATTGCTGATGCTTCCAAAAATCACATATTGACCAGTCAGCTCTTTATAAATTACACAAAATGCAATCGTTGCATTGTAAATTTAGTATACTAAAACTTACTTCAAAGCAGGGATTCTCATATAACTGTATAGATTAGGTTATCAGAGCAGCACATCTGAGTGATTATGTTCTGAAATGTTAATGGGCTAGAACAGGAGCTCCAGAGGTAACAAGAACCATGTGATGAAGCAGTAGTCATTAAATAACTATTTGCAGAGTATCTTGGGTTTAAGGCACTTTACATGAAATCAAACATGACACACCTCTGGTTTTACACATAAAGTATGTGCAGTCTGAGCTTACTGTTGATCATTTTGTGTCTAGTACGTTCACTAAGTGTTTGAACATAAAATAAATATTATTTATTTATCATATGGCTATTCAACAGGAGCCCTTCATATTTTGCAAGCAAAAATACCGTTATGGTTTATGGAACTGCTTGTGATATAAAGAATCATAATGCATAATGTAAAATAATGCATTTAATATGTGTTTTAATGAAATACCCTTTGCAAGTCACTAAGAGTAAACAGAAAATACTTCTATTTGGGGAGAAAAATATTAGCTATTTGCAGGTTTTTTGCCCCTATGCAGCTAAAGCAGCAGAAGACATTGCAGTGCATCTATTACAAATTTTCCGTAGTAGATTTTTCAGGAAAGAGTTAGTCTTAGCT
>NW_009970724.1:5850864-5856934 GCF_000747805.2 Chaetura pelagica
GAAAGAGTGAGTCTTAGCTCTGAGTTTTATAAAAGATCTTGGAGAACACGTAAAATGGATGCAATTGGTGGAGTTTGCTGACTTTTTTAATATTAAATAGGATTTAGTAATTATTTTATGTCCAGGCATTAAAAATCAGATCATAAATTTCTTTCATGATCTTGTAGCTAGATAACGACGTACGAAAATGAATGTTCTGATATGTGGATAATCAAGCAAAACGTTGATCCTTTACAATATAGGAAGTACGGTTAGATTTAATGAAATTTCACTAAGCCTCAAAAGAAGTTTCAATCACCCTGTAATATTATTTTGATTGTAGGTAAATACATTGTGCTCATCGCTAACACTTAGGGAGTCTTGTCACATCAGTGTAAAGACATCACTGATACTCAACACAGAAATATGTGCACAGTATGTCACTTCTATCATGGTTTCACTGTCATCACTGCATTAGGTTTTTAAGTGTATTGCTTTTGGAATCCATGAGCTTCAGTTTGAGCTAGGTTTTAAGTTCTGTATTAAACAAGCAGTAGTGCATTTCCTTTCTTTATATTCCATCAATACCTATTGAAAAATCTTAAGCTGTGTTAGCAATGATACTAACCGTAGTATTTCTCATTTTATCCAGGGTTACAACAAGGCAGTGGATTGGTGGGCATTAGGAGTGCTAATCTATGAAATGGCAGCTGGATATCCCCCATTCTTTGCAGATCAGCCCATTCAAATTTATGAGAAGATTGTGTCTGGCAAGGTGAGTGAAGGCTCCCTGCATTTTCAAGAATTGCAGATTTCTGTCTTTGCAGGTTTTTGTGTTGAGTAGATGCAGAATTTGCTGACTATTGGACAGTGAGCAATTTGGAAAGAATATGGGAAAAGTTTGTAATGTATACTTCTTAAGTACAGATACTGTTACAGTAATATTAACAATCAAAGTTCTAAAAATCTGTTCCCTGCCTTCAAATTTAAAATGCAGTTATTAAATTTGCAGACATTGTGATATTATATTCTATTGTGCTTGGATAAAACTGATCTAACAACTGTTTAGCTGTATGCTTAATTTGGCTTGCTATTTTCTTTTCTAGAAATATTTTTGCAGCTTTTGAGAAGCTCTGGAGAGTTTCCATAATTCATATTAGGTTTCTTCTGCAGTTCTGTAATTCAAGACATGTCTAATGTCGTGTTCAGCTTTCACTGTTACATAAATTTTTTTAAGTGTTTCCCACTTTTTTCTTTTATTTTTCATTACTATATCTTAGTGTGCCAGATAACATGAAAATGTGATCATTCTGTTGTTACTCCTGCCAGACAGTATTGTCTCTTCATGCTTCTTTGTATTCACTTGATTTGTTATGGTTCTTCTCCTCCCTGTCCCTACACAGATAATTGCTGTGTCACATCTTACTTCTGTAATTCTAATCAAGGGAATTGCCTCAGTGGGCCCTGTGGTACCACTGCAATGGGATAGAGTCCTGTTTAGGACCTTATTTAAATCAAGACCATGGTTGCTTTTTCAAAGTGTAACACCATGACCCTTCAGCTGTCTCCATGAATATATGGGAATTCATTTATGAAAAGACATTTTTTTTAAAAGAAATAGATACTATCTAAAAAATATCTATTTTTTTTCTTAAAAAAAAGTGGGCATTTTAGTAGTTGCATCTAATTTGCTCAACATTTGTACTGTTGATTATCTGCTTTTTACTGATTCCATAGATGGATGGTTGCAGAAACAGCATTGAACTTGAACTCTGAAAACTTAACATTCAGTTCTCAGCTAGCAGTATGTTTCTTTTATAACCGTAAGACTTTCATTTAATCTACCTCATGCACTTAGTTCTCTATTTTATAAATGGAATTAATATTTCCTTCCCAGCTGTAGGTATTTCAGGTAAACTGAAGCAGTGTCCTTGATTATCAGATGTCTTGATTTCAGAACATGTTTTTATGTTAAACAACTCCATGTTCTACATTTACATCATAACTGAACATAGGGAGTGTCAAACACTGAAAATAGGGGCATGACAGATCCTGCTTTCTGCCTGTTCTTTTCCCCTTTCTGCTCTCCCCATCTCAAATGGGGATCAAATAGATATTTTGCTAGTAAAACCTTATGTAACTGCATCCCATTAATCATCTTCAAATATTTCTTAGCCAGCTTTGAATGAATTGGCAAGCCACTCATTTGTATGCTGTCTTTAACTAGTGCTGTATTATTTTTTATATAAGACTTTTGGTGTTCGTATTATCAGAAACAGAGTGCAGTATGGTGTAAAGTTTCAGATTGAATTTTCATAAATGGTCACTGACTCTTCAATTATTTTAGAGCATATATATTTATAGGCTATAAAGCCTGTCTATATATACATGTGCCATACTATCCTATACCTCCTGTGTGCCTCTCTCTGTGTGCATATGTAGATATGTTAAAATGTAAGAATTTAGTTCTAGAAAACAGTTTGAGAATGTCTCCAGGTGATGATGTGTTAGTGGAGAGCCAAGTTAAATTTAGCTATTATATTGTTATTACAATTAATTATTAAATTCACAGTTTTCCCCAAGTCAATCAGATCTAGAAATTTTCACTTCAAAAAATGGTAGATATGCAAGGTAATGCTGTTGATAAAGGTGCTGTGAAACAGAAACAGATGTGCAACAATAATCATCCCTCTTTACTATGGAACACAATGCAGTCAGACGCACATAGATAATGGCTTCAATGTTTCCCTTTGTGTGAACATTGTTTTACTTCACAGGGGGAAGAATAAAATTTCTATATTGCTTTTAATGTTGTGGATGTATAATTTTAGGTAAGGTTCCCATCACACTTCAGTTCAGACTTAAAGGATCTTCTAAGAAATTTACTCCAGGTAGATTTGACCAAACGATATGGAAATCTCAAGAATGGCGTAAATGACATAAAAAACCACAAGTGGTTTGCAACTACGGATTGGATTGCCATTTACCAGAGAAAGGTAGGACCCTTCTTGATCAAAACTATTACAGGTCTTTAAGGGATTGAAGTAAAATTTCTAATTATTTTATTTTTTGCTTTCATAAATC
This sequence comes from Chaetura pelagica, assembly GCF_000747805.2. Classification (NCBI taxonomy): domain Eukaryota; kingdom Metazoa; phylum Chordata; class Aves; order Apodiformes; family Apodidae; genus Chaetura; species Chaetura pelagica. The sequence goes on from NW_009970724.1 coordinate 5,853,928, forward strand.
TGTCATTTTTAGTTAAACAGATGAAAAGTGAAAGTGGCTTAATCTTTAAGACTCTGAAGAGTATATATTGGATGAATTACGTTTGTTTCTTGTTGGTGTTCTATCCTGGACCTCTGTGTTACATTTATGTTCTCTTAACATGTGCTCTGCTTCAGTCTATTTCTGTAACATCTCAGAATGAGCCATCTCCTGCCTCTGTCGCTTTTTATTTAACCCCTGCTATAGTGCCATCTATAAATACTGCTCCACAGCCGAGAGGAATCTGTTTTCCTTTCCAGCTAGTTCTTGGCAATCAGACTGTGCTTCAGTGTGGGTAAGCTGTAGCCAAAGATAGAGCATTTATTTTTCTGTAAAAGAGACATGCTCCATCCTTCTTGCTTTATCTGAGACTGGGCTGGGATCAGCTGTAAAGGGTGTCCACTGAGGAGTTTTGTCCTCTGACACTAGGCTTGAATTGACTGCAGTTCCATAAGCTGAGGCAACGGGAAGAGCCCTGATGAATGCTTTTTTCCTGGCATTTTTAGAACGGTTTTTTAGACCTGCCGGATCAACATGACTTCTAATGTGTTTCTTAGAAAGGCCATGCCCAGTCTGCACTGTGAGCTTTGGATCCGTGTAAGAAAGAAAGCAACAGAGACAACTGGGAATATTTGCAGCACACAGGCAGCCATTAACATATCTGTTAGAGGGCAGCATGTTAGCAGCTGCCAGGATGAGTGAAGCAGAACAGGGGAAGAAGGCTGGGGAAAGGGATGAGGATTATGACAATTTAGTTTAGGTCTGCCTTCCAGTAGCTCGAAAGCTCCATCTTCCCTTTAAGGTGGAGTCAAAGTTAAGTATCTGTAGATTAATGAGTTACTAGAAACAGATTCCTAAGAACTTAGTTGTTCTCTTAAATGCAGTCTCCGAATTCTTGGATTCTCAATAGAGAACAATAAAAGACTAAAATAACTCCATTGGTGTTGTCCTAGATGGCTCACGTGGAAAAATTATTTTGTGTCTAGATATTGGTGAAGAGGTTAGAGTTAAGTGATAACACATTTGAAGGAATTGGTTTACATTGTTGTAATGCTAACAGTCTATAGAGACATGAACTTGCTGCTATAACAGCAGTATTTTAAAGGCCAAATCTAAGTACTAACAATAGTTTATAAAAAGAAACTGGTTGTTTGGCTACACAAACTGACAATATGTTTGTTGTAGTATTCACTGATGTATTAATTACTAGAAAGCAGTGTACAATTATCACATCCTGTGTTCTTTGTATTAAGTATAGATGATTTTTAAGAAAAGATTCCCCATTGCAGAATTGTAATTATCTATTCTTTGCTTTCTTAATGCCTGTTTACAAGGCACATTTGTATGCACTGAGTTTCTCCCACTGGAGACACCCAGGCCCCATAGTATTAATCAGATATTTTAATACTGTGCTAAATATTCTTGGGGTTTCTAGTGCACTTCTGTAGATAATTCCTTTCACAGACATAAGAAATATTTTAAGACGTGAAATAGTAGTACAATCAGAATAGCTATTACTAGTTTTAAAGGACTGTGAAAACTGATTCCAAGTAAGTTTAAAGCTTCTAATTTTAAGGAGTAAATACTGTACTGTTAAAGGTCTGAAACAACAGCATGGATTACAATATCATTTTATGCAGTCATGGAAATACTGCAATAAATTTTGAGTTTATACCAGGTTTTCACAGTGGCTGTGAAACATTATGTTACCACATAATGTATTTTCTTGAGTATGTTCCTTGACAGCTAATGCAATGTAAATAATTTGTTATGCTGCAGTCATAAGGGACTCAGTCTATTACTTAGTATTTCAGATAAGATCAACTCTTGTTTTCTTCATACAGTTGCATAGCTGTTTATTGAAATACGGCCTGATAATGTGGTTGTACTTAGGGCCAAACAGGTATTTCTACTAAAAACCACTGTTATCTCCTGCCATCTCTTTTTAGCAATTCCCTTAGTGAAGATAATAGGAACGAGTCTGAGGTGTTTCATTTTAACATGTTCTAAAATGCCAGCAGTAAATAAGGTATTTCTTGTGCTCCAAGCTTTGTTGTAAGAGAGTAATTGAAAATCAATTTCAGAATGCACAGAGACAATTCAGGTGATGGTAAATGTGTGGCTTTGTAGGCTAGATATGTCCACAGAATATAGTTTATTTAGATGAATCACCTAAACATGTATATTGTTTTAGGGACAAAAGGATACGCATGTGAAAGTTGTAGCACAGTCTTTAAATGCAGATAGTTACTGTTATTTTATAGGGGTATACAGTGTTATCACCCAAAGTCATCAGAGTTTAATTTGTATTCCTCTGTGCTGTACCTCTTTAATTTACTGATTTCCACACACAAATCCCTCTGCCATCAGTAATCTACCTGGGGCTCTGAGCAGCTCCTTGCATGCAGTGTGATCTGATCCCCTGCCTCAGCTGGAGCCATGCTTGCCCTGCTTATCTGTCTCCCCACTGTGCTGCCTCTGGCACACATGCTCCTTGGGAAGTCCCAGAGAGAGATTTCCTAGTTTAAATTTGCCTCACCTCAATAATTTTACTATAATTTCTTTTGCTGTAAAAGCGAATAAATTGGGCACCTGTAAAATGAAAAATAGGAATACAGTACTACTAATCATGTCTTCATCTCCAGTTTGTCCTAGACGTGTTGCAGAACAGCATCTTACCTTCTCCCTGATCTTCCATTCTCTCTGGTTCCCTTCCTTCCCATCCATTCCTCATCACTGCCTCCCATCAACCCTAAACCCTGCTTTATGCCTTCTTTCAACATGCAGTTGATTCAATAATGTAGGTTATTTTAGGAAGTAATTAAACTTAATTTTGAACTTAGAGGTGTGATAGACTAGAAGGATTAAGAGTTGAATTAATAGTAGCTGAGTGAAGGTGGAATTTAGTAGTCTGTTCCCTAAAATAGCATTTCAGTGTCTGCAAGTTGGGAGCAATTCCTTTGAGGTTTGTGGGTTTTTTATTCCTGCT
>NW_009970724.1:5857412-5870925 GCF_000747805.2 Chaetura pelagica
TCCTGCTGGCTGTGTAGGGTCAGCATAAGCTGACAGACAGTAAAAATGCAGGTATGTCCCTGTGCAGGCCTGTATCTTCATTTAATGTCATCTTCAGTTTAACTTCAAGATGAGCAGAGGTTGAATTGCACTAAATTGGAAGAGAAAGATTGAGAATATCAAGTTGGAGCCAGACCCAAGGACTTTATTGCAAGGTCAACCTCAAGAGGCTGCAGGTTCCCTCAATTTTAAGCAGCAGCACTTTAAAGGGTCCTGGGAAATGACTGGTTCAGCACCTGAGTATGAATGGCTTACTGTCATGCAGTTGGCATGAGATGCACTGTATCTCAAGGCTAATCGAGTATATATGTGGGTGTGAGAGGATGTGGAGGCAGTCTGTACCCAGAAGGGGTTTTCCATCATTAATTAGAGCTGCACTGGCTTTCTGTAAAATCTTCTACTGACTCCTTCAAGTCCCTGCTGGTGTCTCAGTTGTGGTCTGGTTTTGAGAAGGCTTTTACTTCTTTCTTACAGTTAGGTCCTAGGAGGAACTTCATAGGAAGTGCAGAACAAACTGTTTTAAACTTCTGTTAGGTTGGGTTTTTTTGGAAATAGAGGATTGTTGTTAAGGAGGAGGAGACGGGTTCCAAACTGCCCTGAGATTTTTGATCAGTGTTGATGGCAATTATCTTCTGTGCTTCTGCCGTGACCATTGCGTGCAGCCACACCACGCAGCGCTGGGAGCAGGGTCTCTTCTGCAAGAACAGTACTAAACTTTGAAGTGTGAAATTGATTATTGTTGTTGTTGTTATTATTGTTGTTGTTGTTATTATTGTTTGCTGGTGAGATATTAAGTCTTTTTCAACTCACTTTCATATATTTAGGCTTGCACCTTTTTAGGCTGGTTTTATTTATGTGCCACAACTTTAAGGTGGTTCACTGTAATGTCTGGATTCTTGGCAGGATATGAGGGCTAAAGGAGATATTGTTGTACTTACAAAAGCATATTTAATGTCCTTTTTTTTGTTTCCCAAATACAGGTAGAAGCTCCGTTCATACCAAAGTGCAGAGGCCCTGGAGATACCAGCAACTTTGATGACTATGAAGAAGAAGATATTCGTGCGTCTCTAACAGAAAAATGTGCAAAAGAATTTGCTGATTTTTAGTAGGAGTAAGAGGACAAGATGACATCAGGGCTCACATTGGGATCTTTGCACTCTGTTAACAGATGAGGTGGAGCTGAGACCATCATATGTCAAAACAGTTACCTAGTTACTTCATTCCACAAAGCTGACTGAGGTCTTTATTGCCATCTTCCATGTGTGCAGTTTGCACCAACCCTTCTAACTAGGCACAATTAAGCAAGCACTGTTTGTGCAGTAACACAGAATAATAGACCACTTTCCTACTTGACTTTGGTTTCTGTCGTTCTTTGTTTCTGTGTATTGTTCATTTTTCCCCTTTAAAATGAAGTAGTTTTTTACCCAAGAATGCTCCATTTTATTTTGAATAATGTATTACTTGTGTGAGTGAAATGGAAGGTGTTGCGGCTAGTGTGATTTAGACTGAAGTGAAAGATAAATGTTGCTTCTAGTCTGTGCCAGCCAATAATTCTTGTCTGTCTTGTGTCTGATGCTACAATTTATAATTTTTAGTAGCTCAGACTAAACCTAGCCAACATTTTTAGCATTTTTGAAGGTAGTATTTATCGCCATATAAATGTCTGCTAAATTAACTTAAAAACATTTCTTCCTGGAAACTGACCAAAATTCAGTAGAGTCAATTGGATGGCTTAAGTAGGGGACAGTAGCTAGACCCCGTGCCTTGGTTTTCTACATCCCTGCAGTTTTCATCACTGCCTTCTCCCTGTGTATTTCCCACCTAGGCAGCAGGTAAATTGCCGTAACCAGACTGTACCATGGCAAGCTTACAGTCTCATCAGAGGGAGTAATTCCACCTGGTCTGGATTTTGGACCATATTGAACCAAGTCAATTTACCAGCATTTCAGTTGGCAGGTATGAAATGGCTTTTTTAAGAACACGAACCCTAAACTCTTAAAGGAAGTTTTGGTCAGTATTGTAGGGAATCTGATTCATTTTGATTCACGTTTTCTTTTTTTTAACAGCAACAACAACAACAAAGAGCCATTGTTTGGGCTCTGAGATTCCTTGCTTTGAGCCTTTTTTGATTAAAAGGGGCATCCATTAAAATAAAAACCACCACACCACAAAAAGCAAAATGCGCTCTGCCAGTAGCTGTGAAAAACAAGTGGTTTAGCAAATGCAAAATAATGTTCCAGATGCATCGCTGGATGAACACGGTTATTTTTTGTTAGCTGATAAGAGCAAGAGGTTATTGCCAAGTTTTTATTCTGGTATACTATATTAGTAAACTGAGGATGGAGTACTGCTACAATCATTTTCTTTTTAATTACAGCACTTCATTCATGAAGAAAAGAGACAAAGTTTAAAAACTGCAACAGCTGGGTTTATTTTAGTAGTGTGGTGTCTACATTTCTAACCAACTTTCTTTCAATCAAGCAGAATGTATGGTCACACAGATACAAGTATTTGGGCTTAATTATGTTTTGTATACTCTCACCAACTGACTTAAAAGATACTGCTATCATGTGCTAGCTTTGGGCACCTTTACACATTTATTTCAATGTTAATAATCAGTGGCTCAGCACTTTTTTGGGGGTTGCTTTTAAACTTATTCATAGTAGTTTTATTTGTACACTTTATTCTGGCTGCCTCAGTGACCTGTCTTAAAACAGCACATCTAAACAGTTTAAACTAGACTCATATTTTATGATAAATTTACATGCATACAAGGATGAATTGTTTTTAACAAAAACAAGCTATATTGATACATAGCCATTGCATTTGTTTGAATGTCAGTGCAAATAAACCACTGGCATTCCTTCCTTTTAATCTGTATGACACTCCTTTAAGAAAAGCCTTTGTAGACATTTTACAAAAGGGTATGAAACGTACCATCCGACATCATGTATGTTTAGGTTGTTGAGCATTTTTGCACAACGTCATGAGGAGGCTGACACTGAATGCAGTCTTTGTCCACCCATATTTACATACGTGCAAGAAAAGTATAAGATACTTTGCTGTAGCAAATTTTATGTAACAAAGATATATCGTCACATTAATAAATTAAAAAAAAAATCCTTTGTATGAAAATGTTAAAATCTTTTGTATTTCATTTAGACCAAGGACATGCTGCTGTATGCTAGCTGTATGCGATAAATTCTACAGTAACTTTGTTGTCGTTTATGAACTTTAAAAGATTTTAATAAATGTTGGAGATCACTATTTGATTCTGTTATGATTTTAATTTTTAATCACTACATTGATAATTCTAGCAAAGTTCAAAGATTTTTCTGTTGTGTAAAATACTGTAATCATTCATCTTGCGTGTACAATAAGACAAAAGTCTAGGAAATTGGTTCTGACATGTCTGTCTGATATCCAGATTAAATTCTATGTGGGCATAAGTGGACGAGTCATCTTAATGCCATGATATTATGTTATTTTTTAATTTCACAAAAATCATGTTAGGAAGTAAAATACTTTTCCAATATGGCATAATAGACTTCAGTATGGAAATGAGATTCTATTTTGGAAAAGGAGGGGAAGTGTGCAATTTCCAAGGCATTAGTGAGTACATTTGACAATGTGAGTATTATACAACCCTCTCATTTAAACACCGTCATAAAATATAACTGCAGAATATTATGTTACCTGTATTTAATTTGAAAAATCCTTTTCACAATATGGAAAAAATGTATATCTATGACAGTAGAAGCTTGTTAATTTTACACATTTGAGGAATTAAGTGTTGAACTATATGGTATATTTTAATTGTACTCTAGTTGTATGTAACTTTCATTTCCAACATAAAGGATTGTATCTCATTAAGTAAATTGCTTTTTTATTATCTTGTCAGTTGCATTAAAACCCTTATTTTTAAATCCTTTAAAGTATTTTACTAATTTTTGCAAATAATTAGATGTTTTTAAGTGCTGCAATAGTGTGCAATATAGTAAACATTTATATACAGAAGTGCAAATTAAATTATGTACAACACTTGTGCTGCTTCTTTGTGAATCAGAATGTTGTATGATGAGAGTTGTTGCATCTCCCCATACACTGCAAACAGGGTTTGGAAGCAATAGGAAAAGGTTATGAAACATACTGCACATATTAGTTGGGACCCATTAAGCTTTACACTAACTAGGGTGTTAAGAGAAGATGGTGTGGAGAACACTAAAGGCACTATGAGAAGTCAGTGAGTTGGACTTCTTAGACAATCAAAGACAAGCAAGGTGATCTTTAGCTGCAGTATTGTTTGTCTTCATATTTTCACATTCAGACTCTGTGCTTTTTATTAAAGATAATTGCCTGTTTTTAAACTGTCTGCAGATCCCGCTGTACAAACTTTGTGCTGTGTCTTCATTGTGCTGTGAAACTGATAGAAGTAAAGACTGTTCATGGTCTTGGCATTGTCTGTCTTGAGGCTTTTTCTGCAAGTGTTCAGAGAGGCTCTGTTCCCCTCTCTAACGCAGCTCCTCCTCCTCTTCCTGCTTTCTGGGTGGAGCTCCGACCCCTTTGCTTCTGCTGCTGTACCTCTACTGACTGTGGTTTTCTGTTCTTGGTTTCATGGTACAAATACTATATCCCATTTTAAAGACCTTTGTACTTTTTCTAAAGCTGAGCTAAGAAACTGCAGAAAGACTGTCTTCTGCTTTGACTGGAGCTCCCATTCACACATGGCCTGTCGAGTAGCAGGTTTGAAGGTCTCATTCCCATCTGCTCTTCTGATTTGCCATGTGTAAGGAGGACTTGCTCCAGATAAGGCTTTGACAACTATTCTGTAAGAAACTGGTAAAAAGATTATTTTATTTGGAAGGTGGGGGTTGTATAACTGATCTGGATGTGTTTGACAAACAAAACAACAAAAAAAGATAAGCTGTAGGACCACCATATTTTATAAGTGTGGGTCTTGAACACATTTTAAAAATGTTTTTAATAGACAGCTTGAGGAACCAAGTGATTTGAGGCTTCTGACAGAAGTAAAATAGGAGCATCTAATGTCAGACTGGGTAGTGGTCACTTCCAGCAGAAGGATTAGAGCTCCATAAAGATGTTTGAATAGATAGTAAATATGTGTTGTCTTACACAGGAATTATGTAAAGGGCTTATCAGAAGGATAACATGGGTATCTCAGGACAAGATAGGATCTCGAGATACCTTCACTGTAGCTTCACTTCCTAAGTTCTGAGTTTGATGAATAGAAGTTTGAATCAAAGCTGAGGTCTAGCCACATTTTGACCTTTTGTTGTTGCTTGCTTTTTTTTGCCTTCTTTTTTTTTTTTTTTTGTATGCTACAAAAAGGGATGCCTACCTAAAGGAAACTTGTGTATGTTGAAAATGTAGTTTAGTCATTGGAGTGAGTTCCCAATGACTTCCCAAGAGTCTATTTCAAACAGTAAAATTTCCTCTTGAATCCTTACAGTCTGCTTGTGCTGTTCCCTCCCTCAGAGGGTAAAATACAAATGTATTTGCAAAAATGTACTTGCAAAAATTGTCTTTATGTGGGTCTTGGTATTTGTGATGCTCATTTTCATTCACTCATGGTCAGTGAAATATGTAAGAAAGACCCAGTGACAAATTTTCCTTATTAGTGCTCAGTTTACAAGACTTAGATTTTGATAGATTACACAGTAGCAATCTAGTACCTAACTGGATATTCTGTTCTGCAAAAGCAGCCTGTCTGAGGATGAGGCATCTTTTCTAAGGATGAGATAGGGGAAACACTTTGCCCAACACATGGACATGGTTGCAGCACAAAAGCTCTTCAGGGATGAAAAGGTTGTTCTAGTTGGAAGGAGTTTGAGGACGGAGTCCAGTGATCTGCTCCCATGTGTATGCAACCACAGTAGCAGATACTTTCCTTTGCTGGGAGGTAGGGGTCAGAGACTTTTTCCATTGCCTTTGCTTCCAGGATGCTGTGGAAGACTGGAAAGGACACAGCTGTAGGTATATTGACTCAAATGGAACAAGGTCTCAGCAGCCTGGCGTGTAGTGACATATGTTCAGGGTGTCCAGTCAATTACAGGGAGAAATAACTGGTCATTAGTTACTGGTTCTCTTTCTGTGAAAGTCTCTGCTCGGTGGTTTAGGACATAAACCGGGGACTTGGCTCCAGGAGAACATCCACGTCAGAGAGCACCTCCCGTGGCCAAAGCACCCATGGCTCATTCATTCTGGAAGAGAATTTCCTAACGGGGCTGCTCAGCTGCAAGGTATGTTTCCTGCCAGAGGTGTAGTGCAGCGAACGCTGGGGGGAACTCCCTAAACTCTCATAAATTATTTGGTCTTTTTTAAAGCCACACGAGCAAACTTGAAACACCAACACAAATGCCTTTTTTCTACTAGGGGTTTGCACAACCTAAAGCTATGCTTTTAGGTATTCATAGTATTATGTCTAAAGTTATTAAACTGATCCTATTTCTGCAACTGCTTGTTGACGAACAGAACTCAGCTCACATTTTTCTTGGGCTTTTTTTTTGTGTTCCAGGCTCGAATCAGGATCCCACCTTCACCTACAGCTTCTCTGTAGCAAAAGGCTGTAGCTGCATTCCTTTGCCAGTAGGTGGCACATTGACAAGGTGTGGAAAGGTGTGGAAGACGTGGCAGCTTCAGAGCTTAGTAAGAACTAGAGTTGGAAAATATTTAAGAGCAGAAATTTGGACTGTATCGGTCACTTACTATGTCAGATAATACATGCAATGCTAACCATAAGTATTTATTTTTTATGTATTAGTAGATTTTCACTTTAAACCCTTGAGTTAATTATTAACACTTGAGTTAATTATTAATACATTTTTTTCACTGGTTTTCATGTCAGTATCAGCAAAACAAAAAAGGAGGTTTTTACATTAATTTGAGCAAAAGCATTTTCTTCATAATATGTATTGTTGCACAAGTTGTATGAAAACTCCCCTAAAATTCCCTGACTCATAAATCCTATTTTCATTAGAGGCTAGAATTGGGGTGTCTGTTTTAATATCACAGTCACATTTCTATATTACGTGCATTGGAAGTTCATAAATGAACTGCTTTTAATCAAAGATTGTCAGAAAAAATACTGAGAAGTGCTTCTAAGCTGATTCACTAAATATATAGTATTTATAGTAGAGAGGATATACATTTTTAGAGTTGGATGCTGATCACATTTAGATGTATCTCTACTAATTATAATGTTTACAGGCAAAAAAAAATGCTGTTAAATATTTATCTGAAAGGCATGACCACCAGAGCAGTTGAGAGAAAGTAAAGTTATAGCAAATGTGGTTTTGAGAGCATCTCTGATCAGTCTCATCAAACAATTTAGAGCTGAGCAGATTTTTAAAAGGTCAGTATAACTGTTACAACTTTAATGCATAACTTTTAAAGGTCATGTCTGCTCATGTTCAGATGTGAGTATCTGTTTGGTTTGATATCAAAGGAGATAATAGAGAGGAAAAACAGTCATCTCACGTGTGACTGGAACACTGACCCTGCTGTGACAGTGCTTCCTTTCTTGCAGTCCGTGGTAGTGTTTCCTACCACGTTCTGCCAGACAACATGTGCATCCTTGATCTTTCATATTTACATACAAAGCGCAGGGTTGCCATGATTTCTTGGTGTCCTGATAATTCAGTGTCTGCAAACAGAGAACCCATAAGCACCCCCCGCACCCCCTCCTCCCAGTGACTGAGAAATGCAGAACACAACCTATTCTTGGGTGCTTTCAGTGGGCTAAGGAGCATCCTCCTCCACAGCTGTTCCATGTCATGGAAGAAATGCTGTGTTCTGGTCTTCCATCCTGCTATCAGTTCTGGCAGCTATACCAGAACTGTAACATGTTAAGATGCCAGTGTTTACCAGGACATGGGTGCTTGACAAATATTAGAAATCTGGATGTTTCTAAAGCAGGGTAAAACTGCCTGCTAATGGCTTACTCTGTCTGGGTATCTGGTGGAAAACTTCACCACCCTAGAAACTCACTGAATGGTCCACCTGAACACCATTGAAATGTGATGATTTCCCAGAATGGCTATGGCTAGCAAAGGTAGACACCCTTCAAGAGCTTGCCACTATCCAAGTGTTGCATAGGTCTTTGTGCATGATAAGAATAATTTGTTAGAAGAAAAATATTCAGTGGGCCACCAAGGTGTTTTTCAGTGATAGGTAAGTTCTTTGCTCCTGGAAAAAAATGCTTTCCAGCAAAGTGAGGAGAAAAAAAACAAATTAGCACTAACTTCTTAATCTAGTATTTGAAACACAGCTTGTGTTTTAGTGACATTTTTCTGTCTGTAATTGTGTTTTTCTATTATTGTGTTTATCAGCATGTTGTGCTTTTCCATTTGCCTCACTTCATATAACCAAAGTGCTACCTCTTGGATTTCCCACAGATTTAAGTTATTTCACTGAGATGTCTGAGCCATATTTATATAAAATATTTTTATTAGGCTGGATTCTGTTTTACAGTGTTGGTATTTCATATTAATAATTTTTATAAGCTTCTTGCTACATTATCACAAGCTAAGCAAATATGTGGCAGGTACTACTGGTAGTATGGGCAGAATGAGTTGTGTTTTATACAATGTTTGTTTGGATATAAAGTATAAGCTTTAAAATAACAAGGGTTTAAGTCTTGACAGTAGTTTTATTAAATATGAGCAGCTACCAGAATCAGAAGGAGTACAAATTAAGTAGGGCAGGAAATTCTCAGTGAAGTGGATATAATTCACGTGCAGGAAGATTTACTTAAGCAATTCAGTCTTGAAAACCGGTGGAAGCAGAAGCAGAAAGGTACCTCTGGCTTTGAATTGTAGTCAGCTCCTGCACACATTCAATTTTAGCCTGGCGTGAGGAGGATGTAACCCCAGTCATGTTATTGGAGCTTTGTATGATTACAAAAGAAAAGGTTGGATAATGCTTATTGTGTAAAAAGGACCTTAGCATACTAAGGCACAGATTTAAGGGACTCCCCTTCAAGGCAAAACAAGAGGGCTTTTGCCATGCTGTTAATTACTGCCCTGTCAGTAAATCCGAGCAGTGCTCCTCCCCTCCCGGCTTGCAGCAAGAGAACTGTGCTGCTGATTGGGCACCGTGGGCCTGCAGAGCTCCTAACCCAGGCGTTGACCCTGAAACCCAGAGCTTTTAGAAAACTTTCTGCACATCTGTGGTTTTTACCTTTTAAGAGTGTACCCAGGTAACTGCATGGAATATAAATCGAGGCTGACTGTTGTGCTCTGATGTAGTATTTTAATGTATCCTTCAACTTAATTGCCTTCAAAATTAATGCCAGGTTAGTACAAAACACTCTGCTGTATTCTTGTTACAGGTTTTCTCCCTGCCTTCCCTCTACACTTGCTTTACACCAATGCTATCTTTGGCCTTTTGTCTAGGGTTTGTGCAGAACTACAGAGCAATGTAACAATGCTCAGGCCTGCAGAAAACCCTGACAGGTCAGGAGGGGACTCTTAAGAAGACACAGCACAGCTTTTGGATTACCTTCTTGGCCAAGGCAGGATTTGAAGAGAGGAGCTTCATTGCTCTACTCCATGGGTGGACTGGAGTACCTTGCAGAGAGCTGTCTCATTCCTCTACGCAGTGCCTAAGTAGGGAAGGGAGAGACAGACAACAGGTATTAAGCTGTGAAAGCAATGGAGCAAGGTAAGTGGCAAAATTCCATTCGACCAAACGTGAACTGGAGTGGAAAAGACCTTAACTGAGGAAAGAGAGTTTTCTGAGAATAAACTGTTAGTAATATGCAACCTGGACTAATAACGGGGATTTTGCCCTTTCTGGGTGTACAGTAATTGCCATGGACTGTGGAAAAGACCCCAAGGTGCATAGCAGTCCTGGGATGTCTGAAATAATCAGTGCTGTATGGGTGTGATAAAAGTCCTCCATAAGCGTAGTGTGGAGCTAAGGGCTCTGCAGAGAAGAAAGGGAAGGTAGAAGGTACTGCTGAGACCCTACAGCACCTCAGGGCACAGATCTGCATGTCTGCTCCTGGAAGGCCAACACACACCAAGAGGAAAGGGAAATGGAGCTCAGAAAATGCAGAACTTGTTACAGAGAGAGTATAAAAGGGCTGTGGTCATGGTCATTCAGACAGCTGAGTAAACAAGCAAGAAAACTAGAGAAACAGAGAAGTAAACTATTAGCAATACTGTTACAGGAACAATAGGTATAAACTTGTGTGTGTGTTTTTCAAGTTGTAAATTCGAAGTTCTTAAACACCAGTATAGAGGAGCGTGATACAGGCTTTCTGACTGGAAAAGTGGGGTGAGATTCCTTATGGGCTCAAACACAGCACTAGATGCAGACGTGCTTGTGAGGATCTGGCCTGAGGGCAGGAGATCAAACTGCACGGCCTGGAAGGTCCCTTTTTATCTGTGTATTGCTAGGGAGGAAATTATGCCAAAGGGATTTTTAGACTACTGTTATTAACAGAGTGAAAATTGCTAAAAAATAATTCAGTTTGGGTAGCAAGCAGCTATGTTAAACCTGTGTTGCTTCCACATCTGTAGTAAGATTTACTTTAAAACATTCTATGTCCCCTCACCATTTCCCCTGCCTTCAGTGCTGCTCATTGAGAGGAGCCGATTACTTCTGGATGAAATCTCTCTGCATTTTTGCTCCCTTTGGTTTACTTTTCCTCGCAGTGAGCAGCATTTTCAGCCTGGCCAACCAGGAGCCACAAACTCTCAGTGCCAGCCCTGAAATGTCTCCCTGAACACTCAGAGGAAAAGCACAGCCCCTTCCAGCGTTTATTCCGCGCTGCATTTCAGTCAGCACAGCACGGGTACCACATCCCCGGCCGCTCCCCGCGACCCGTGACCCGCAGGCGCGGGGCGGCCATGGCGGGGCGGGGCGGGGGCGCGCCCTCGGGCCGCGCTGCCGCCTCTGGCCGGGCCGCCCGCCTCGCCTCAGGCTCAGCCCCGTGTGCAGGGGCGGCACCAGCCCGTGCAGCACTTCTTGGCAAAGAAATACGTATTTATACGTGATGTCATCCCTCCTACCCAGCGTAAGGCGAGTGCAGCCAGAGGAGCTTTCCTGGCTTCCCTCAAGGTGAAACCGCAGAACTCCTTAATTGTTCTCCCACTGAAGTTTCCCTATGGAAAAGTTTAACCGTGTTTATTACCCCTATGAACGGGTTTAACTATGTTTTTACCCGAGACTCTAGGATAAGGAAGGTTTAAAGGGCTGTACATTGCCCTGGGGAGCTGAAATTCAGCGCTGCTGCAGAGCTGAGGGTGCCACGCGCTCCTCTGCTGCTCGGGCAGTGTTTTGTCTTCATGTACTGCTGGTGCTTCCAGGGACAGGAAAAAAAAAAAAGCTTTTCAGTAGAAAACTGGCATTTTCCAATACCCAGAAAACAGAGTCAGCTGGTGACCAATATTTACACTGACTTCTGTGTGTTTCTTCTAGTGTATCAGCAGCAGCAGCTCGGAACAGGCAATGTTGACCCCTGAACCTGGATCTACCAACCCTGGTCTTGCTTTGTGGCCAGGAATTTATTTATTAAATTTTTTTTTGCCAGAAGTGGGATGCAAATGGTCAAACAAAAGTCTAATTCACTTTCCTGCTTTGTCTCCCTCCAGACATTATGTCGTTTAAATTACCTTACCCCAATGAATGAATATACAATATACACAGATCATATTCCACGTTGAATTTTTCCACAGCCTGTTTTCTTAAAATTCCTCTCTCTGCTGTTCAAGGTCTTTTAGATGGAATGCACGCACTGTGTGAGCATCAGTCTGGGTACTCTAAGGATTAATTGAAGAAAATTATGGAAGGAAGGAGAAAGTGTGAGTAAAATAGCTGGTTTATATTTGTATCCTCAAATGTCAGTTCATTACCAAAGTTAGAAATCAGCTGATGCAGAAGACTCATTATAGCCTCATTTAGAATGCTTATTTCTTGAGAGACAAAAAAGAATTGCCTCACCTGACTTGCTTGTCCAAGGCAAGTATGTCACGTTTTACAGTACACTTTGGGATGTGAAGAGGGTTTTCTTCAGGGTGCAGTATGTTTAAATACTCTGTTTAACTTGTTTATCTGCATTTATTTAAAATCTAAAGCAGTGAAGACTCCCGCTGTCTCCCTTCTCAACACTCCTACTCCAGTCACATTACTTGCATAGTTTTTGCAAGCTTTGGTTATTTATTTGTCAGCATCTAAGTCAAGCAAAATCAAATGGTCAGGGAAGTCATGTCTACAGTCCTTTGCACAAGTACACTTTTCCTGTGATTTTAGTGCTTGTAACCGTGTCCAGGTAGCAGTTAGGTGACTGATCTCTGTTCACAAGCTCAGCCAGGATGCAGTAAGCTCCTTCTGGGAATGAGAGAGATGCAGGATGCCTGGACAGCCCTGCGTGCCTGCTCTGCTGACCAGCAGGCTGTGTCTCTCAGTGCCAGGTGGGGTACTCATGTCATGGAGCCACAACTTGCTCTGCAGAAATCAGGCTGAAGTCACCAGTTGGTTCTTTATGAATCCCCAGGTGGCTTGTGACGTCCTCCTTGCCTCAGAGTGAACAGCAAGGGTGCAGTTTGAGTGGTTTGACTTAAAAGAAAATTCTATAAGTAAAACATCCCACAAATTTGTATTGATCCAGACTGTTAAGGATGGTCCAAAGGCCAAGTGAGTTGTGGTTGGGACACAGCCCTGGTGCTGTGAGGAAGTCTGCCAAGCATGTTGGTAGGGAAGGCAGGGTATGTTGGTTGGTATTGTTTTAGTTTCCCTAGCACTGACAGCATGTCATCCATGTAGCACTTCTGTGTCATTAGGAAACATCCTGGATCAAGGGAAATTTGCAAGAAAGAATTAAAAATTAGTGTAATAAAGAAGAAAAAAAAAAAAAAAAAGGCAGTTCCTGGAGAAAGTTTTATTGCCAGTGGGCAATAGTGACTTGTAGGTACCTGGAGTTGTACATTACCCACGGGATTTGCTGTACAGCATCTGTGGGTCTCCTTGTGAAATAAGGTGTGGTGCTCACACGAACAGGAGACGCAACTGTCCCCAGGAATCGCTGCCACATCTGCTTTCTGCTCCTGGTTCTAGGGTGGCATAGGGGCACGGCTCTGCTGTCCCCAGTCACTCCTCTTTCCTGCCCCTGTCGATGCCATTCACCTGCGAGTTGGCAAACACATTCTACAAATTAATTTTATGTAACTTTATCCATTTTCCGAAATCTGGCTGCTCCTATCCCCCACCTGGTGTAAAATCTCCTCGGATAAGCTACTGCACCCATCAAAAAAATGCGGGTATTTTCCCCCTTTCCCCCCACTCTTATCGTTACCACGCACACCCCACCTGGCAGGAGGAGCTGGGCTGTTTGCAAGGAGGTCCCAAGGCACCCAGGCCATGCACCCGCGGTCGCGCTCCTCCCGGGCCCGGTGCCTCGCTGGGCTCCCAGCCGCCCGGCCCCGGCTGCTGCACAGGTAAGCGCCGCGGG
>NW_009970724.1:5871286-5894403 GCF_000747805.2 Chaetura pelagica
AGGTGCCGAGCCCCGAGCCCGGGCGGCAGCCGGAGCCTGCGGGGCAGCCGGGGCCAGGGACCTCCGGCCGGTGCGGGGGGTTTTGCGGTCACCTCAGGTGAACCGAGGAGCGGTCCGAGAGAATGCGTGCAGGTATTTGCTCAGCGGTGCAGGAATCGGCGTCTTGTCGATGAGTTTGTTACTGTTCTCTTGGTGCCTTACATGCTGCTAGCTGTGTCATACAGGGTCTGCTTTCTTTTCTGCCTTTTTTTTTTTTTCTTTTTTTTGACAGCAGTATTAATTGCTGTCCTCTATTTTTGCAAAGTTTTAGCTGAAGGGCAGGATTTCCCCATTCTGCACTTCCCAGATCTGTGTGACATTTCAGTGGCATCCATTAATGCTACAGCTGGAACATCCTGAGTCCTTGGTCAGTTCTTTGGTGCTGTCTGAAACAGAAATGGCTTACTTGAGAAGGAAAAGGCTCGAGTCACTTTTGCATGTTCTGCAGAGTGGTAGAAAAAGCTACATGGTAAAAATACACTTCTCACTGTTAGGAGAGAAACAAACTGGATTTTCTCCTGTGTCCTTCGTATGCTCCTTTCATTTCCAGAGTTCAGTATCCTATACCTACAGAAGAAGATGTGCTAGTGCAGGAGGGATGGTCGTGCAATACTGATCAGATACTGATTAAGGCCTCAGGAGTCTGGGGCTCAGTTAGTCACTCTGCTTTACCAGCTTTATGTGTGAGTTGGGTATAAGTCACTTTGTGCTGATCTGTATCTCAGGTTCCTTATTTGTAAAACAAGGCTATGGATTTCAAAACCTAAGTAAGGGTAAGATCTTTTTTTTGACAGCAGTATTAATTGCTGTCCTCTATTTTTGCAAAGTTTTAGCTGAAGGGCAGGATTTCCCCATTCTGCACTTCCCAGATCTGTGTGACATTTCAGTGGCATCCATTAATGCTACAGCTGGAACATCCTGAGTCCTTGGTCAGTTCTTTGGTGCTGTCTGAAACAGAAATGGCTTACTTGAGAAGGAAAAGGCTCGAGTCACTTTTGCATGTTCTGCAGAGTGGTAGAAAAAGCTACATGGTAAAAATACACTTCTCACTGTTAGGAGAGAAACAAACTGGATTTTCTCCTGTGTCCTTCGTATGCTCCTTTCATTTCCAGAGTTCAGTATCCTATACCTACAGAAGAAGATGTGCTAGTGCAGGAGGGATGGTCGTGCAATACTGATCAGATACTGATTAAGGCCTCAGGAGTCTGGGGCTCAGTTAGTCACTCTGCTTTACCAGCTTTATGTGTGAGTTGGGTATAAGTCACTTTGTGCTGATCTGTATCTCAGGTTCCTTATTTGTAAAACAAGGCTATGGATTTCAAAACCTAAGTAAGGGTAAGATCATATGTCTGTTCGGATCCTCTGTATAGCAGGGTGACTGAAGGCAAAATAAGCCCTCTTGGTATCTAGCTATATATTTCAGATCAATCTCTGTGAATATGAATGTATAGTTTGATCAGAATTGTATTGGTTTCAAAAAGGATCACATGTGACATTACCTTCCTTGGTTTTCAGGCCTGAAATATTTCTTGTGTTTGAAGCACTGGTCAGCTTTTCCTAGTTCACTAGCTATTATCAGCTTTGACAGGCTTCTGAGGAAAACGGTCTTTGACTGCACCTTTGCTTTCAGGTGGAAACATGGTTGTGTCCCTGTACAATGCTTGCTTCTGTTGAATTCTGTTGCTTATTTCATACTACCAATAATTAAACACAGATTTTTTCCCCCCTATTGATCAGTTGCTGAAGTAAAAGAAACCTCTATCCTCCCCATGCTAACTGTTGACATGGAAAACAAGGAAAATGGCTCTCTGGATGTCAAAAAGTAAGTGAATCCATAGTGTTCAGTTTATATAAACCACACATGGATCGTGACTCTCGTTTTCCCGTGACTTAATTCAATTGGCAAGGGTGGACACTTCCATTTTCACTCATTTCAAACTTTCCTTGTTCTCAATTACTTTTATTGTATTTCAGCTTTGAAATAGAAGAGCCTTGGGCACTGAACTGATAAAGTGATATGTGGGAGGTCTATAGCAATGGAGAGTTGCAGAAGTTAGTGACTTAAGTTAGGGGGTATACCTTTCTCCATTGATTTCTCCTCTCAAACAGAGAGTAAAGCAAGTGATAGCATGGAAAGCAATGCTCTGCCTCTGCTCACCTGTCTGCTAGTGGCTTTTGCAGAACCAATGCCTGATGGCACGAAGTGTCCTCTGTGGAGGTCTTCTCTCTGTCTCTTCCAACAAGACTTATGTCCTTCACTGCTGACTGTCCAGTCTTTCAGAGTTGAAAAGTAGTAGCAGCAGCGGCATGTGTCTTTGGTGTCAGTTCTCTTCTGGAACAAATATTTTAAGGTGTTTGCTGGAGAAGCCCTAAACTGCTGGGTTTTTACTTCAGACCTGCCGTGGGAATAATAAATGACGTGGTATGCACTGCTCTATGATTTTCTTTAGTGTGGTAGACTGCAGACAAAGGGATAGGAACTGTTTTGAAGGCATTTCCGTATCCTTAAAGGTCAGCAATTCTTAGACTAGGATGAGCAATTCTAAATGAAGTTATGATCTGAGAAGTGGAGTTCTGGAAAAATTTAGCCTTGCAGCTTTAGGGTTATAGAAACCATGCTCAGTTAGATTTATACATATATAGATCTAGATCTGTATATTAAAAAAAATCCACACAAAGCTCCTAGAGAGAGTTCTTAGTCTGTCCTTTCAAACTGCAAGACTTATGCAAAACACAAACTGCACTTTTGCAAAGTTGTACCTCATTCTTCTCTTTCTCTTTTCTGTAAACCTCCCAAGAAAACTTGACAATGCTTAGGTTCCCAGGCACTACAGTAATATAAATAATAATAATGGTTACTTCAGGATGCTGATTAAACACCCAGTTATGATAAAAAGATTGGGTGGCAGCCATTAAAATGAGCATGCTCCCCCTTCGCTTGAGACATTGGTTACAACACATCAACTTAAAATGCATTTCCCTATTCAGTGACTATAAATAGATTATACCGTGTATGTCCCTCAGAAGCCACCTTCAGTTGGCAGTCTTGCTTCTATAGTGAGGATGCCATGGTTGGGAAGAGAAGGGAGGTAGTCAAAACAAGGACAGTTTGTATTTAATTATTTTCCCCTAAGGCTTAAGTGATAAAGGCTCATCTATTAATTGGGAAGGTGGCTTTTTAAAACTGATGGGAATTGTAATTAAACTGATCCAGAGCTGTAGTTTCTAAATTAATGTATACAGTATCTGTGTGTGCATATCTACAAAGGAAGTATTTGGCACTTTCTTCAAGTGGTTATAAATAGCTTGGATAAAATCTGTTTGTTCACAGCCATATCCTTTCAGACCTTGCTGCTTCTGCCACATGATGGCAATAAAAGCACAGGGACAGAGCTGGAAAGCAGACAAGCATAGTCTTTATTCCTTATTAGTGCATCTAGTATCTTGTTAAAAAGCCTTAAATGCCAGCCCTCTTAAGATATTACAGTATCCAGGATGTCTGTCATAAACCGTTGATGGTTGTTGCATATTTCCTTTTCTTGTCTAAAGAATGGAGCCATGTAAAACAGCAGGGCAATTATACTGTTTAAGTCTAGAAGCCAAATGAGCATCTGTGTGAGTAGATGGGTTAAAATCCAGCCAGTCTCCAACAGTATGCCACATGCCTTCGAGTTTTCTGCAGCTGTAGTAATTGGCTTCACTTGAGGTCCAGCACGATGCTATTCCTTGAAGCAGGAACTTGCATTTATTTCCTATGAATAGTTAATGACTAAGGTAAAGACCCTGAAGTCATTGCAGTTGGGCCTGAGATGTGGCTGGACCAAGTTGTTGTTCCTTAGTGGTAAAAGAGGAGATACATGAAAAGTAATGCACCTCAGCTGAAATACAAAATTATGGGAAGGAGGGTTTGGGATCATATTTAGTTTGAAATCAGTGCATTTTGGGAATTATGCAAAATACTGTTAGGAGGTATTTTTACAGATTGAAACTTTCTTTTACTGCTTAGGAATAATTAAATATATTTTAGGTTTCATTATTTTTTTTTAAAATACCAAGTTGTTGGGATTTTGTTTGTTTAATTTTAAGTGGAAGATGAGTAATTGAAAGTGAGTCTGTGTCTTGAGAAAAACGCAGATTTAAATATAATTCTCAAAATACTGATGTTACAAATATGTATAGGGTTTTTTCTGGTTCTGTCCATGTTTTACTACTTAGTCTTCAAAATCTGCACAACACCAAAAATCTTAACTGAAAGGTGCTCTTTGATTAAAAAAAATTTTAAAATTCACCTCAGATAAGGCCACATAGTCTTATTTTCAGTTTTGCTGAGTGTTGCCTTTCTATTTCATCACAGTCAGTGAAGGGATTCATTAAGTCAGTCATACTTGATGAGCAGATGCAAGAAACTCTGACCCTTTGGTCATTGCTCTGAGATACGTGTATATTCCATGTGGTAAGGGAAATAAGCTGCTTTTAGAAGGCCACCTGTAGCATAAAGCAGGATATCAAGGTTGCAGTGTGAGTCTGTAGGGCCAGAATTTTGTTGTAGTATTGACAGGTACATTCCAAGAGTTAAGGGGAGAAGCAAAAAACATTGTGTTCATAAGTCCTCCTTCCCAGGGCTCAGCTAGTTGTAGAAATGGGCATGATCTAGAATAGGTGATCAGAGGCAGTATATGTGATTCTGTTCACTTCTTTTCATGGCTGGTTGGAAAAAATGGTTGGACCTTGATTCACTCAGTTGTTTTCCTGAGACATACAAGTCTAGGCAAGACAGAGGTGATGACAGTTGGAAAAGAAAAAAATGAAGGACAGAACAAAAATGCTGCCAGGAGAGTATAATCTGTGTTTCTTTTCCAGCTGGTGCTGTTGAAAATCAAAGCCCTGCCTCTAAGCTTCAGGACCTGAAATGGACAGGATTCTGACATCTGCCCTGATCTGTATATTTTTGATATTTCTTCATTAGCATCATGGTTAAACATGCAGAACAGCAGAAAATGTTTGGCTTGAACTTTATGATGTCTAGTTGGAGAAACTTGTTAATGAAGTTCATTCTTTTGATGTCTTGCTCTTCATCCTCCTAAATTATCTTAGGAAAGACAATTAAGCTTGCTGTATGTCTTTTTTACCAAGAATTTGCAGATACATAAAGGCTGTCTGAGAGAGGGTAATGGCAGGCTGAGGATAAGTAGTGCAGGAGGATAGTAATACGAGTCATTGGTTGGGTTTGCTACTGTGGGAAGCAATTGCCTGGGGTCAGTCACTGAAGTAATTAATTCTTACTGTGTTTAGCAGTTGTTTTCTCAGATGCATAGCTATTTAAAATGTCCATATATTTGTCAAACCTTGTTGTTACCTTTGGCTGATGTGAAGATTCATATACATTCTTTTTTTCTGAAGGGAGAGGTACCTCAGTTCTCCCCATCATCATCCAGTTTTTGAAATGAAAGAGGAGTGCCTGTTCTTCTGTCGGGGCAGGGGGAGGTGTGTCGAAGGATGCTTTTCCTGTAGGAACAGGGAAGGAGGGGATGTATGTGGGATATGCGCAAAGAAACAGAAGAGGCTCTGCATACGCTTCATGATTCCTTGTCTGGATTTGCACTTTGCAGTTCAGTAGAGAATGGGAGACCTCTGGATCCTGCCGACTGGGCTGTTATCGATGTTGTGAATTATTTCAGAACAGCTGGATTTGAAGAACAAGCCAATGCTTTTCAAGAACAGGTAAATCTGTTAGGAAACACCTTTTGACTGCCCTTAGTTTCTCACATTGCCCATTTTTGCTGTGGACCTGGTTATGGAAGTGAAAATCCCATATTAGAGGAGGGGGCGGTTTGAGTCTGTTAGTGCGTGAAAATCCATGGGACTATGATCTCTGAGTAATAGTATTGTTCTACAAGGTGTGGATAATGTGTTGGAGTTTCTTTAAAACAGTCATCTGAAAGGTGAGAACTCTAAACAATTTTTCTGGCTTGGACTCAGTGTCCCTATACAACCCACTCAGTTTCACTATCTTGTTGTTTAAATGTGAATGGTAATTCCCTTCTTCTGTAGTGTAATGTGCAAATATACTCATGAATATTTATAAAATCCAGAGCTTCTAAGTAGCAAGTTGCTTTTGAAGACCTAAAGTGAAAAAGGGGCTTCTGTGTTTCATTGAACTTGACAGGGAAGGACAAGCTGGCAATAAAGGTGAAGAATCTTTTTAGGTGCAGGAGCAGCTTGGTTGTAGGACTTAGTCGAGGTTGGGTTTTAATTTCTGGACCTTGTAACTGCTGATACTAATGGATGACTTGTTCTGGTAGTTTTGATCAGCAAAGGGCTTAACAGTCATATGGTCCCAAGGTGTGTATAGAGGAGAAGCACTGGGAGGTTGGCTAACTTGGCCTATAGGTCAGCCCTTCCTTAGAGAAGGAACTTGTATCTCCAGATTGTCATTTCAGCATCTTCCCTAATAAGTCTACAGATTTGTGTGAGACTACCAGGAAATTAGATACCAACACTTGTATTTAGTATCAAAGTAGACTTGAATTCCCAGGGCACTGAGGTAGTGCAAGTTATTTTCAGCTTTTCAGGGAAACCGTACATCTCACGTGAAATAATGTTACTGTTGGTCTAATTGGCCTTGCTGATCTTCAGCACCTGGATGGTGAAATCCCATCTGATTGTAATTAATTACTGTAACAGAGTATCTAAATTTAACTCTTTGTTCATGGGGGTAAAGAGCCTAGGGGTTGGATGATTGGGAGCAGAGAGAGGCTTTTTCTGCCACTGCTACTAATTTGTCAGAATTTCAAGATGGGTAAACAGGAGGAAAAAACAGTTTAAGTGTATCCATTCCTTAATGCCTGTATCTATGTCACTTCAACAGCTATGGAAACATGGCTTGAAAAAACACACAGGCGAAGTAATTGCAGCCTCTGGGGTTTTTTTCCTCATACTGATAGATACCTCTGACTTTCATCAAGTATCTTAACCTCTCTGCACCTCAGCTGGCTTGTCAATAATACTGCAGTAATTACTACTGATCTTGCAGCAGAAAGGTGAGGCTAAGTCATGAGTTTTGGCAAAGCAGTTTGCAACAGCCTGATGGAAAGCAGCATAGAAGTAGAGTGGAAATGTTTTTTTAGTGTTCTGCAGTAAGGGCAAGTGTCTTCAGGAGGACAGCTGAAGTAAGCTGCTTTTTGTCAGTGTGTTGCCAGAGCTCTGCTAGTATAGCCATGGGCAAAAATGTGGCAGTGATTCTCCTGCCAACTTCACTTTATGCGAAAGCCTTGGAGAGTGGGGCTGACAGCTGCCACCAAGATACAGCCAGGAGATGTGGGATGGACACTCAGAGCAGAATTCATTGCCGCTTCCTTCCCCCTTTATTGCCCTAGAAGCACAAGGCGCAGCAAGTGCCTGGTTCTCTGTGCCAGCCCTGCCAGCCCATTCCCTGTTTGCACCAGGAACAGCTCCAGAAGCAACCCTGTCCCTAATCTCTTATCAGTGGTAGTTTGTTTCCTCTGCACTTTTTACTAATCACTAACTTTAACTCTATGCTTATGTTGATTGTTACCAGGATCTCTCAGGCCTTCCAAGTATGGCAATGCAGTCAGGCTCACTTTGAACCCTCACCTTTCCTATGTCTCTAGAGTGGTCAAGTGTGCAGCTGTGAGCAGTTTCCTCTGTCATTTGTATTGTAGCTTGCCTGGGCCTCAGAAACCGACTTTCATTTGATCTGTTACTGCCCTGAATGTATGATGGCAGGGAATGAGGCTGTAAATGTATTCCATTTCACATACAAC
Source organism: Chaetura pelagica (assembly GCF_000747805.2). Lineage (NCBI taxonomy): Eukaryota > Metazoa > Chordata > Aves > Apodiformes > Apodidae > Chaetura > Chaetura pelagica. The sequence continues at coordinate 5,879,110 of NW_009970724.1, forward strand.
ACTGAGAAATTCTTTCCCACTGAACTGCTTCAGTCGGGGTAGCACCAGGGTTTCCTAACAAAACATCTGTAGACTAGAATATAACAATGAGATCTATTATTACATCCAGCTTTTATACAACAGTAACAGAGTCCACACTTTCTTTTGATAAATCTGAATACATCTGGACTCACCCAAAGCAAGTTCCTCAAGGAATTTTTAAGACCTGAATTTTTCTTAAAACATTTTAAGGAGAATAACAAAACATTGTAAGGAGTGCAGAATGTTTTATTCAAACTATATTGTAAGTACTATTGAGAAGTGATGATTGTATGATGATTACACCACTATTCCTTCTTGGAGTTCCACCGATGTCAGCAAGTCAAAAGAGCTTACTGGTGAAAACAGAGTCAACTGAAAGGTGTTGCCCAATAACAAAAACCCATAACATCAGCAAGCAAATCAGACAAGCCAAGAAGCTGGGGGCATAGGATAATTGAGGAGAGAGGCAGAGCAAATACAAGGTGAGGGTGTGGCTACCTTCAGAGAACTGCCAGTACATGGATGAACTTTCTCTAGGAGCCCTGAGAGCACAGGGGGTGTGGCTCACTCAAAGGCTGAAGCTGTTTGCCGTGTCAGGGGACGCACTAGACCTTTGCCTGACTTTCGTTATTGCCCGTGTGGATTCTCAACCAGTAGTATTGCAGTAGCTAGATAACCCAGGTAACCCAGTGGTAGTTCACTGGCCTCTCTACAATGCTGTGCCAGAAGGGATACAGGTTTCATGCTAACTTGTGTCCGCTGCTGCTTTCTAGCAGAGCGATGGCATGAAGAAGCATATGGGCAAAGTGCTGGGAGGACTTGAAGCTTTGCTGGTCCTCTTGTTATTTGCTGAAGACACTGTGCTATGGCTTTTGAGGTCGTCCTGGCACGGTAGGGAATTATGATTAGCTCTAGTTGTGCAGAGGAGTGCTCCTGCAGATGACATTAAAAAGCTGGCATTGAAGTTGTGTCCTTAAGAAAAATCCAGAAAATAGAGAAGTAACAGAGAAGAAATTCAGAGAAATCACCAAAATGTGCAAAATCTTTCCTGCTGCTAAAACATAGAATGGCTATGACAAATCTACAGAAGCAGGTTTAAGTGGAAAACTATAAAGTGGAAGGGGTAAAGCTTGCAAAACACACAAAGATATAACCATTTCTGGATACATAACCACTCATTTCTACCCAGGTTTGTTTAGAGAATCTGTTTTCTATTCAGTGAAAGCCTTAGTAGTTACCAGCATTTCTGGAATCTGCGAGGAACCCTGTGGAAGAAGAAGGGAAAGGAATAATATTTTTCTTCCTATTCTTGGCATTTCTCCTGTTCCAGGTGCTGGCTTTACTCAGTTTGGATCCTACCAAGCTGGAGGTATAGCAGAAAGATACCATTGGCCTTCTTGGCCACAAGGGCTCATTGTTGTCCCATGGATAACTTGTTGTCTACAGGACTCCTGAGTCCTTCTGCACAGAGCTGCTCTCTAGCAGATCACCTGCCTGTACTGGTGCATTTTGGTTTTCCTTCCCAGGAGCAGGACTCTGCATTTGCTCCTTGCCCAGCTCTCCAACCTGTCCAAATCTCTGTGATTCTGTGATATATTTCTTTGGGCTATGACAACCTTAAGAAGTCTGTCTTTGTTAAGAGACACAGTGCATTGTTGTGTAGATGTAGCTCCTGTTTCCTGTGTAGTGTAGTGTGATTACACTGTAGGAATATGTAAAGAAAAGGATGGTCCTGTGTCTAAAACAGAGATGGGAGTTGAGAAATGTGGATTCTTTCTTTTCCATTTTTAACCTCTGAAAAGTCATGTACAGGTAGTTTTCAAATATACAGCAAGCTTTTGAGGTGGAAAAAACAAAAATCCTACAGGATTTATAATCTAAATAGGTCAGAAGGCCAAGGTTTGAGAGAAAAAAAACCAAAAGTATCTGATTTAGAAGTGGGAATTTTAAGTGAGAACAATTAGAGGCTGAGACCTAAGCTAGGAAGTTTCTGCTTTTAGCCTCTTCCATTATAATTGGAGGAAGAGAAGTTCCCTCAGAGTGCTGAGCTCCACATTTAGGCCCTGGTAAAATTTATGATTACAGGAGTCTTTTTTTCTTTTTTCTTTTTTCTTTTTTTTCTTTTTTTTTTCCCCTCTAACAGGAAGCATGGGAAGGTTTGTAAAGAAGGCACCTGAAGTTATTAGCAGATACTGACTAGTCCAAACTTGTGTATCACTCTGGTAATTCTTCTCAAATGCCCTTCATAAGCCGCCTTCTTAAGAGTATCCTTCCCTTAATGGCTGATAATTAGACAATCTTCACATATACCTATTAATTTGAAACAGGTTTACAGGAAGGGAGTTTTGAAATTAGGCTTGTTTTAGGTTTTGTGCTCAACTAAGTAGTATTTATGCCTTAGCACAAGGGAGCACTTGAAAAGCAGGCAACAGAACTTAACAGCTATAAACACAGTTTCATGAAAATAAAGGCTACTATTTATTTTCTTATTGACCCTCTGTAGTAGTCTTCCATTTGTTGCATGACTTATTCTCACCTGTTAGTTCTGTACATTTGTCTTTATCAACTCTTTAATTCTTCTTATAGGAAATTGATGGCAAATCATTACTGTTGATGACAAGAAATGATGTACTGACTGGACTTTCATTAAAACTGGGGCCTGCGCTGAAAATCTATGAGTATCACGTAAAACCTCTACAGACACAGCATCTAAAGAACAACTCCTTATAGCGAATTGTCTAATTGGGGTCATGTTGTGCCTCAAACAATAAATAAGCAATTTGGTTTCATGTGATGGAACTTTGTAAAGAGAGAATATATCTATTAAGAATTTAAACCAAATTACAATATGTATCCTATTGGATAGAGTTGGCAATATACTGTATACTGAGTCTGAATTGAGAGAGGTGATGTGTATTTTTTACATAGTACATAATGATTTTCTCTTTTAGGAACTATCAATGAGCATGTTGAGATAGCTACATCACAGTATCCAGAACAAAAGGGAGGTATGTCGTTCTCATTTTTGAGCCAGACGTATTCTTGATTTCATTAATTAAAATACCAAAAAAACAAACAAAAAACCCCAAATAGAGTTTTTATGTACCTTTGGAAGAGAGAAATAGATTAAAGTAGGTTTTGGTTTACCTAAAAGACCTATTAAAATTAGTACTTAGAATTTTAGGATGGGACTGACACTTGCCAACTCACCCTTTTTTGCAGAGGGTCCTATTTTGACCTTATTAAGGTTTACTTGTGGTATGCTGCAATGTTTGAAGCTGTACATACAACTAACATAACCCCTTCGGTAGCAGAAGGTGTTGCTGACAGGTGAAACTGGGTTGTGTATTTTTTGCTGTCCTTTAAATTTTCAGCTTGTTTTCACCTGTTTTTAATAGTAGTTCTATGTAAAGTATAGTTGGTTTTAAAAAATTCATGTTACTTTGCAAAACAAAAAAGCCCCTTTGTTTTATTCTTTTTTTTAATTTATGATAACTTGTTTTCTAACATTATGCAGAAGTTTGTAAAAACAGTAAAATTCTGCACATTTTAATATTGTCTGTCATTGGTGTTGTAATGGTTGATTTTTTTTTAATGCTTTACTTAATAGTTTGAATACTTGTTTTAAAAACTGAAAGAAGCTGTCTTGTCACCATACATCTCTGTTAAAAGAGAGTCTTGTTCAATCTGTTTGTACCAGTTCCCTATTTAATAGGTTGCTTGCTATATCCCAATAAAGCATTGCTTATGTTTGGATTCAGTTTACTTTACAGGTCTTTTACTTTCTCTGTTTCTTTGTTGCTCCGTTTTTTCTCAATTTTTCCATTAAAAAGGTACCAAAACCTACTTAATATTCTATGTTCTTGTGAGCACATTTAACATCACCTACCAGAATATTTAAAGATGTCATTCTTTTTGCTTTCTCTTATCTAATGTAATATATTGTTGAAGGAGGGAATTTGAAGCCCTGCTCACAGTTCACCAGTAACATCTGTGCTTCTTTTACCCCTTTCTAGAGCTGTCAGTGGTGCAGAGGCTCTGTGCTGGCCCTGGTTTGGCATGGTGATTTTCCTGGGAACGTCTGGGAGATAGCCCACAGATGGTGCTCAGTGCTGTCTGGGTTTACCATCTTCTCTGGCCTAGAGGGCTTTGTGATTATCCCCGGAATTGGGTAAAACCCCTGGATGTGGGCTTGCATCAGTGAGGCTGAGCCAAGGAACTGGGAAGAAGGAAATAAACAGGAGAGTGTGGTGAAAAGTTGAAATGATGTGGAAGGAAATGGTGAAGGGGTGCAGCTGAGACGGGAGAAGGTAAGAAAGAGTGGCGCTTTCTGCCAAGTGGGGACAGGATTCAGCGAGAGAAGGGAGAAGGTCCTGTAATCTCTTGCCTAGGTGATGGCCCTCCCTTCACTTCTGACTTGTCCAAGTACAAGGTGGCTGTTGATGCTACAGTGCTAGGAGAGTGGCATATCATTTCTGGTATTGGGATTTGAGAGGGGATAAAGCCACATTAATAGCTGTGCTGTAGGTAGAGTGCACAGTATATGGTACAGTACATTAACTATACAGCAGTGCTAACTGGCTCATACAAGTAGAGGCCTAACAGAAAGCTTGCTGCAAGTGTGAAAGGGTATTTGGAGGATGCTACTCAAGCTGTAACAATATCTTTTTTACTGTCCCTGATCTTTATTGTAATTTCCTACCATTCTCTGAGCTTTTTTATGCTGCTCTTCTCTTAGTGCAGGTGACTGTTCTCGTTTTTGTCTGTTACATTCTCCTTTTAGTTTCTGGGAGAACAAAAAAATATTTTTAAAAGAAACCAGAGGGTTTGAAAGAGGAAGTCAAAGCCAGATTATTTTTAGCTACCATTCCTCTTGCAGAAAACACAGCTGCTGTTGAGATGAGGAAGTGACTGATGGGCATTACTGGAGACCATGTCAACATGGCAGTTCTGAGAGTTGCAGAGAGATGCAGGAATCCAGTTTATAACATGCCCTTAATGTGCCTGCAGCTAGGAGAGTCTCTTTTTTTAAACGCCCTCCCTTCTGCTTAGGACAGTGGTTAAGCTACAAGATGTCCAACTGCTCAGCTGATATTGGGTGTGAGAGTGACGATGGTCTTAGTGCTGGAGGTCTTGCTTTCACACTGAAACAGCAATTCAGAGAGTGGCCTCCTTCTCTGAGAGGCAGTTTTAAGGAGCAAAGCAGCAGTGAGCTCCCCTGCCCCACTGCTGATCAGCACAAGGAGAGACATGCTGCAGCCAAGGTCCTCCTAGTCCAACTCCATCCCCTTCCCTGTCCCTCCTCTTACCTTTTTCATCATACTAGTGCACATCTAACAGAATCTTTCATAGCACTTAAAAAAAAATATTTGAAAATATTTTAATATTCCTTTTTTGGTATAATGGTTGTGAAATACATATTGGTGTTGTTTATTAGCTCTGATGTTCCCTCTCCTCTCAGCTTGTAGCTACACAATGCGTAACATGTTCTATTTGCATCCAAATACAGTGCCAAGTGCCACACATAGAGCACATATAAGGCAACTGTCAGCAAAGTATGGAGGCTGTGACTGTGCCTGGTCACTTTCTAAATCCTGAGAAAATTGTTCTGTCTGCTTGCTGGTATCCCTGTGTCTTATTGTTCCCTTTAAAACAGTTTAATGTGTTCCACTTTATTAATTTGTAGAAAATCGTCCGCTTTTATAATTGCAGGACAAGCCTCAACAGCTGTAGCAAAGGGAGTATCCACCCATGCATCACTCCTGGTTAGAAAGGGCCCAGGCAAAATATCACGTTAGGCTCTTGCTGTCAGTGATTATTTGTTAAATTAACTCTTCTCTCTTTCCACTGCTTTTTTCAACATGTTCAAATTCTACTAAGTTCTTAATCTCTTCCTCTTTGTAAAAAACACCATTTAATCGGTTTGTTATTTTCAACATTCCTGTTTCTGCTGGCACACTTAAGTAACAACCACAGTTATTTGTAAAGCAGAGAGTCTTACTTTCTTTGAGTCTGGGGGAAGCTACAGTCTTATTTCTATTTAAAAAAAAAACTAATATTTTTGAAATTTTTCTAAAATTTGAAGGCTGAGTCTGAGCAGAACCAGAAGATCATCTCACTTTGTCTCTGTTCTGGTTCTTTTAAGTCAGAACAGCAGTTCCTTTCCATCCAGGAGTGAGTTTTGGCCCCAGAGTCATAGGAAATTATTGACTGTAAATGTGCATGTGGACAGTGTAACCATCACTGGCTCAGTGAACAACAGGATGAATCAAGAGGTTTAGAGAAAGGGCTGCTCTACTCTTTCACCTTTACCTCAGGGACAATTGGCATAGGCAATGGATTGACTTCTGCTACCTCTAACAGAGAACAAGGACTTATGTGGTGCTTGAGGATGTCAGCCAGGAGAGCCCATCCAAGTCCTGTTGCATCCCATTGCAGGCCTCTATGCACCTTCACCTCTGTGCTGCTGTTTTGACAGCAGCTTCCCCCAGGAGAGGAATAGAGGACAGTGGCTGTCATTAGCCCACTGGCAGCCTGAAAGGGCAGTCTCCATTGGAATAATGGGCAGGCTGATTTAATAGATAGCTTTCATTCCTGTTGGGAAAAGCTTTTAATATGATAATGTAACTAGGTCATTAAATTTGTTGTTGTGTAGCCTCTATAATTAGGGGATTGTTTGATTTAGCACTGTTGCTTTGGATCCCAGATGTGAATTCAGGTTACTCCGAGAATAACATTAGCTGGTAGAGACTGTAAATCTGGGAAATGCAACTGTAACCTCAAACACCTGGAAAGCTCAAGACGAGCACCATGAAGACTGTAAGTGGCCCTTGGTCTCTGTGTGAGAGTTTCATTGCTAGTGAATGCTGCTGGTGAGCACTGGAAACCACTGTTGTTATATGCTGCACTCATGAGCGTCTTAGTTAAAGGAACAGTCAGCAGTTAGAACTGCTGTTTCATCAGCTGATCTGCTGATAAGGCAACAACAAATGTCTTGGCACTGGTAGGCTTGCACTCATCTCAAGATGTTCTCTTCCTCTTTTCAGATGATTGCTACAATCCAGCTGCCCCTCTATAAACACTCTGCAGTACTTGTTGAGATTGCCCCAGACTTTATAGCAGTTAATCATACCAGAAAAAAGGGAGGAAAGGCTCATCGTTTTCACTGATCCCCAATTCAAGAGTAACATTGCTTTGTCTTTTGCTGATGGATTGCAGCAGGAAGGAAGTAAAGAGTAAGGAACTTGTAGCTGAGTTTGTTTTCCAGCTGGTGGCCAAACCACTGGGAGAAGTGCGGAAGCAGGTGCGCGCCTGGGTGTAGCAACCGTGTTTCACAAGGGTACTCCTGTTCTGCTCCCTCCTCCCTTCTGTATAAATTCCACATGCCACTTTGCCTGGGCTTCTCATCCTGGAAATGTGTGATATAGAAGATGTGGAAACATTGCAGGAGTACAAGCCATTAAAACTTGAGCTCTTGTCTTTTCCAGTCAGATGTAGATGTTAATATGGGAATTAATGCCTAAAACCACTCTTTAAGAGGTGGCATAAGCCCCCTTCAGTAATCAGGAACTTTGGTTCCTGCTGTTATGTTTCCCTCTGCACCAGAGCTTTCTCTGCCCTCTTCTTTTTCAGATTACTGGAACTAATACTGAAGGTTACATTTCATCTTTATTTTAGATATTGGGTGATGAGTTTAGCTAGTGCGTTTTATCTACCTGATGTTGATTGCATGTGGAGGATGATCAGCAGCTAAGAAGGATTTTGGTTGGACTTTCCTGGACAGCTAGCAGGATTGAACAGAAACAGGATTTGAAGGAGTCAAATGCTAAAATTCCAGTAAGATGTTTGTGCACTAGAAATACCCTTTTTCTTGGTAGGAGGCTCCAGGCCTTATAAACTACTGGTATATAGCCCAGGACCAGCAAGATCCATGTTATCAGCAAGATGTGTTTTAAATGGCAATTTTACAATCTGCTAGCTGCTGCTTTTTTTTGGTCAAGTGTGATTGCATCAGCAAAGCATCACAGCTGGCTCTGAATAAAATACAGCAAGCAACTTGAATAGCTGCTCAGGACAGGAGCTGAAAAAACCAAATAAATCTGTCTCAATTAAAATAATGCAAGTCCATTGTGGAGACTGAATCTAATGAAGCCAATGGGAATCTGATGAAGTGTCAGGCCCAAGTAATTCTGGCTAACTCCTATTTCCAAGAATTACTTTTGCCATGTTATCTGAAACTAATTGCTGTATTGAATCTGGGCTTCCTCCGATTGCCTAAACCAGGACACCTAAGTAGTTTTTGTAGAAGCAGCCTGCCCACGTAAGTGACTCAGGTTTGCAGTGCTGGATGGAGCTGTGCTGAGATGCCTTTAAAGACTAGCTGAATGTCTGCATGTCTGTGGAGGTTTATAGAAGCCACATTACATGAGCGTACATGTGTGCTTGTTGCCACAGGGAAGTCTAAATAAACAACTGGTTGTTGCTTTGTGTCCTCATTCTGCTATGAAGGTTAGTCGACTACTGCCTTACAAGCCCACAAACAAAGCACAGGGAGCGACAATAGGAAACCTTCTGTCTCATGTAATAAATTTCTCATAAGGCAGAAGGGAAGTGCATTGTGAAGATCTGCCTTGTTTAGAAAGAGGTACATATTGAATTGTTCAGTGAGGTCCTTTCACATCTATTTTTAGCAGTTGGTACTGAACTGTCATTTGGAACAAGACCAGTTGCTTTTAGAGGTAGAATTGGCAGAGCTGAAACGTATGTCTTTTACTCACAATGTTTACATTTATGTGTAAGTAGTAAATTATTTCATTTCTTATTTGGTAAACAGTCAAATCCGAGTTTGTTTTTTTGATGTTGCTCTTTATTTGCCTTTAAAAGATACATTAATAAATTACAAGCACCTAAAAATAGCAGAAATAGTGAGACACAAGCTCATAAGTACCATACAACACAATCTAACAAGGTGTAAGAAGGAATGTCCCCAGCGAAAGCTGAAAGTGTTGTAAGTAAAACTATCAGAAGTGGCTAGTGGCCAGAGGACATGTCTGGGACAGATGGACTCTGTGGTATCACTTGTCCTGTTGTTTTTCAGGAGATATCTCAGGCTTGTGAACAGTGCATCCATTATGTCCTGCTTACTAAGGCAAGTTTCTGTCTTGCAAAGCACCTCTAAATGTCACATGGTGCAGGACATGTTCCTCAGTTGTGGTGCCTGTGAATTTAATGATTGTACCCAGCAGAGTGCTACAGATCTGTCTGAATTAGGATGGCACAAAGGCTACAGAATTGGAGTTTTCAGAAGTACCTCTGGGCACTTCCCATTTGGTTTGCACTCTCTATGTGAAAATGATGCCCAGAGAAAATGAGAGCAGGCCTTAGATATTGTCAGAAGTAGAGCAGAATTTCTCTTGCAGGTGTGGCAGCTGCAGTTTGTGAGATGAGAATTTTTTTCTGTATATTTTTATCTCTATGTTCAAAGCTATCACCTGGGGTAGCTAAAGTAGGATGTGCAATGTCTGTCATGTCTAGCTTTCTCCCTGCCCCTCTGGAAAGTAATATGGTTACTTAGGGTGACTCCTGCCTGCTTGGAAGTCATTATGAGATATTAGACCGAAGAAAACTATTTAATTAAACTGACAGAGCCCAAAACCGCAAACACCTTAGTGATTAATATTAAAGTAATTATATAGTAACTGTATAATCTGACGAGTAGCAGCAACAGCCATGCAGTCAGAATACATGCAGAGAAAGTAGCTGTAACTATTCACACCAAAAAGGAGCTAGAATAGATAGCTTTTTTTTTTTCTTCTTCATTTCCTTCACAAAAAAATCAGCATCTGACTGATTCTCTATTCAGTTACTGGATCAGAACCTCAGCTCTGTAGATCAGTGTGGCATCAAGAGGTCATGACAGGTTACATCAATGAAAGATCTAGTCTTGTGCCTGTATATTCATTTTACTGAAGGAACATTAATAAATAGAATATACAGAGTTGCTAATTTTACATGTCAAAAGCCTGTTGCAGGCACTATCAAATTAACTGTTTCATTGAGATGTCTAGAAATAGCTAGTTTAAAAATTAATTTACTATAATGTTTCCAGCTGGGATTTTCAAAAGACCATAGGGGATTTCAATCTGTGAATTACACTGAGATTCAGGGGCAGACTTTGATTTCTAAATTCCTGAGGGTCCTTCAGAAATCACAACCTCAGGAGTTCATGGAGAGAAAAGTAGTCAGCAATGGAAGAGGCCAATAAGGAGTATACGTTGATAGAAAAGCCATACTGTTAAGTTTATCAGGGTTGTGTGAGTGTAGCCAAGAGGTTTAGTTTGCCTGGGAAACTGCCAGTCCAAACTGACTTTGCCTCTCATCTTTTAGCATGTAGCTTTGTGCTTCTATGAACTTCTTCCTGCCAAGTGTGCAAGCACAGGAGCCATAGGGAGTTTCCACTGGAACCAGAACCTGGGGGAGATGAACACAAATACCAAGGTCATTTCTGAGACAGGGAGGTACCAGCACCACTGGAGAAGAAAATGCCGCTATTCGCCTCATATCAAAATCACTCCCAGGCCCTTCCCTTATGAATATCAATGATAGATGTTGCTTTTATCTGAAGTGAATGTGAATCGATAATGTCCATCTGAAAGAGGGCAAGGATAGGATTAGATGGCAGCAGAATCACAGAACTTAGGGAGACTAGAGCATAAACAGACTATAGACCATTGATGCAAAATGAAATAACTCAGTTTCTCTCTGTAATGTGAGGATAACCTAACAGACTTTCTGCTCGACCTGCTTGTCAGCTAGAGCAGCTGTGAAGGGAGGAGCAAATACATGCCATCCCCTACATCTCTCACCCTCTGCCTGATCCCAGGCTTATACCTTGTCTGCTGTTGTACCAATCTGCTTTGGCTTGTAATAGCAACAGAAACATCCCTTCACTGCTCCCTTAGAGTGCTGGACTTCTGTCACCTAGGGTTAGCCTATGGCCTAGCTAGCCTACTTGGAACCCCACTGCACCAAGGATGCTTCCTGGTGCTGCCGATGAAGCAGAAGGAGGAGCCATAGTGGGCCAGCTTTTCACACTGCCTGGCTATGTGAAAACACACGTTCTGCTTTGTTAAAACTGCATAGGTTGACATCACTGAAAGTCAAATTCAGTGGAGAAAACAGGAATGATTTTTCAGAGGTAGTCTCTGTTACAGATCCCTTTATCTCTAAAGTATTCCTCTGTGCTGATTTAGCTTTTATCAACAACACAAGAAGGTAATTACCTGTCTTCTATAATCAGTGTGAATCTTGTTTAGAAGTATAGTGGAGTTTTCACTGGGGCTAAGGGAGAAAGTTTGCTCCCTTTACCTCTGTTCTGTGCAGAACAACTGCTATGCTTTAAGGCTGAGTATTTTTAATTTAAAGAGCCCAGGCAAGTTATGTTTGGAGCATTTACTTACTTCTTTGTCATTGGTCAAGCCTAGATTCTTCATGTCTACAACATTATAAAAGGTGTTGTTCAAGACCATTTCTATGACCTGTACCTGAAACCATGAAAACAGATGCAACAATGGATTAGGGCATCTTCTCAGCCAACAGCCTTGGCATCTTTTCACTCACTGAAGAGAAAAGCAGTGCAACCCCCTATATATACAGATGATAAAATGCAAGCTATCAAACATGTAGACACTGTTATAGCACCCATTTCACTTTTGCTCATGTCCTGCCAAGCACTGAGTGATATTCTCCCCCATTATGTTCACAGCCGGGGAGCAGAGTATGAACTTCTCAGCGTGTTTGTATTTTTTTCAGACTGTCTAGCTATACCACCAAACAGTTTCCAACCTTATTTAGAACTGTCAGAGGAAACAATATACTCATTTTGGTCTTCTTAGTAGTCCAATTAACATTCATTATTGTTTAAGTAAAATATCAACAGGAGGAAAGGAAGGTACCTGTGACACTTTGGAAAGGATGGACATCTGGATAGAGTTGACAGTCTTCTGGTAAGAGGGTGAATATTCCCCACAGTCAGGTGGCCCAGAAAAGGCTTCAAGGATACATTCACGGATTTTGTTCCTAGAGGTAACACAGGTTCTTACAAAACCTTGTATCAGCTGTCTCTGTCTAGATGCATAATGTTTTATGTGGGGTTTGGTTTTTTGTTTTATTTTGTTTTCTGTCTTTTCTGACAAATACACAGCACATGGGATTTCATGGAAGAACAATTTCTTTGTTGTGTCACCTCCGAATTACAACCCCAGCTCTAAAATTCACAAATAGGTATTTTGCTAGAAGTACTTAACAAATTAGTTGTTAGTTTGTTCTCCTAAGGTGCTCTGTACTGAACACCAACCTGTCCATTTAAATACTGTTGATTGGTGCACCACTGGAGCGAGGAGTACCCGCCAAGGTGTGCCTCTCACCCCGGTGCCAGGGGCTTAGTGCCACTACTGAGATCTGTGATAGTGGCTGATGCACAGCAACAGCACATCTGGCGCTTACACGTGCTGTCTTGTATTGAGGGACTTTGGGATCATAGATTATGTAATAAATACTTGATTTGACATGTACCATATGCAATCAAAGTCAAAATCTCTGCATTCGCCATAGGACCATTTGCAGAAGAGCTCTCCACATAAAATTCTGTCGTGCCTTTCAGGAAGCGTGGTGTGTTCATTCTTAAAGAAGCCTTCAAATCCAGACTGTGTTGTCTTCATAAGTTTCAGGTCTTTAATTCCAGCAAAAACAACCAGAGGACCTGTGATCCAAAAATGTGAGACAGTATGAGCTCCTTTTCAGGTAGAGAGAAAGAAACTTCTGAAACGTCTGAAATGCAGTGACAGCTCCAGAACTATGAAGCAGTCTGTCCAGTACTCACTTGTGTGCTTCTGTTGCAAGCATAGCTACTTAAAAAAATACGTATTTTCTGTACTGTGATGTTAGCAGAAAGGTAAGAAACAAGACAGAAACTACTGAAATCAGAGCTGAAGCTGGAAAGCAGAGAATCCCATCAAGTGACCTGCATCAGGAAGAGGTAAGGACAGCCTTTATCTTACCTCCTTGTAACTGGGACATACATCAGATTGACTCTCTCTGATGTATGTTCAGGGACTACTAATTGCTCTAAAGGGAAGTGAAGGAAGGTACTAGGGCTGCAGAGTACAGGAAAGGTGAGGTGAGCCTCTTCTAGCAATGTAGACGAGTGTCAAAACTCTGTACAAATGTGGAGCCTCAGTCAAACTCACTTTAGATACCCATGCTGTTTGAGTTTTGCATTCATAAGAACAAGAGGGCAAAGAGCCAATGCAAATCCTTGCAGCTCAGCTAATTAGCAGGAACTGGCATTGATACAGATGCTACCCACAGGTTCAAAATGACTGTTTTTGCTCTTAGCCACTATTTATAAAATGTGCTGTTGTTGTTAACTGCTGTATGGGTGGATTTTCATCTTCTAAAGACCAAACAGTTGTGTCCTTTTTCTTCTGACAAACTGTAGCTAAATAATTTCAAGCAGTCAGCCATACTCCAAACTGATAACTGAAAATTTCACTGACCAGAGCTGCCAAAAATCAGATTCAATAAGGAGAAACTTCTTGGACCGCAGGCTTATCTACAGTCTGTAGAGCTAGTGGCTGAAGCTCATGTTGCTGTTTCTGTGCTGCTCTATGTGCTGACTCCAGCTAGATCAAAGTTGGCTGAATAAAATGTCAATTTATGGAAGGACAGTTGAGCTTGAAAGCTTATGTCTTTTAAGTGTCACAGAAGTCTTAGTGAAGCCAAATGGTGGTTTGTTTACACATGGCATGCAAAAATAGTAAGCACACTCTGAAGTGTTTTCATGTGAAAAACTGTAGACCTGAGTGCTTACAATGTTCAAGCCAGCCTGACTTGCAGCAATTAAATTTCATCTTTCTCAGAAATAAAATCAAGGTGTGCTGACAGGGTTTTGAAAGTAACTACAAACTAGGCAGTTGGCCAACAGCAGTATGGTCTCATGATATATTCCCTTTAGGGTAATGGTAATAGTGAGACTGCCAAACATAATGTAAAAAAGGGAGCAGGCTGTTCCCAGAAGGCTGTTAAATCTGTGACTATTTAGCAGCTGTTGTAACCAGAATATGTGTAGGATATACATACAAATGTGAGCTGCATTACTTCTTCAACCATGTCTCAGATCAAGGGGTGCAAAATTAGACCATAAAAATATTCTCTATTTTAGACCTCTGAAGAGGTTTGGCTATGCTAAAAGCCCTGTTGTATGACTTTTCACTGTCTCTAAAGCAATCTTCATCTCTCATCAGTGGAAATATTTACAGAGAAGTAAGGGAAGCTGCAAATGCTTTTCTCACCATGTCGACACTGCTCAGCTTCACAAAAGCGGATCCCATCAGGAACGCATATAAAGGAGTGGATGTGGGGAATGCCATTCTGCAATTTAGAGCAGATATGTAAGTAAAAGTGCAGTAAATAACATTTTAACTTGAAAATGGGAACTAAGAGTGTGACAAATGGCTCCAGCATAAACAAACTGAATGTATTAGTATTTTAGATACCTCCTGTAGACGTTGCCATGGTACTTCTTGAATGTAGGTTTTGACGTAGGCCACTTGGCAAAATGTTGTCATGAAGTGTTTGCAGATATCTATAGCAAATTGTTCTAAAGTTGTAATCTAAGACAGCAAACAGTATTATTAGAAAGAAGAAATTACTTCTTGTACAAAAGTAGATTGTTCCGATTGTTGTAAATATTTGGGAAGTATCAGTGTGGTTAGAAATACAGATTCCTCTCCGTTCTGATTTTGCACACTCTGCCTAGTTATTCGATTGGCTTGCAGCACATGCCTCAATTTCAGCTACAGAGTCATGTAAAAAAAATCTGCCTCTCTTTAGTGCAGCAAGCTGCAGTGCTTGGACTGAGAGAAACTGCTACAGAAGCCTTACACTTCAAGGATTTAATGCTGTAATAATCATAGTGATATTCTGGTTAAGCTTTATAGGCTAAAGATGGAATTTCATTCCTGAGACAGAGAATTTGTGCTACAGATTGTCACTATGATAGATGCATTTGAGGGAGGTAGGAACACAGTTAACAGAATGAAGTCTCACATACTTTGACCCCTGTTTAGAAGTGCTATATAGGAATAATGCAGTATTATGTGCTATTGGATTTTTTTAAAGATAGATCTTATATGACAAATCTAAAAAAAATACTCCTAGTTCTGTGAGGCAAAAAAAAAAAACCCAGGATTTGGAAAACTAAGAAAGAGTCAG
>NW_009970724.1:5894852-5897143 GCF_000747805.2 Chaetura pelagica
AAAAGTACTGGAGGATGAAAAAATCCTAAATGACTGAAGGTGACTTCAGTGCTGATCTGACATGCTGATGAGGGAGGAGAGATTCAGAGATTTAGATGCATGTCGAAAACAAAAAGTGAGTAAAACAAACACTTTCAAATGATGTCAAAGAAACAGCTAGGCTAGTTTAAAAATACCCCATTCTTTTTGGCCAAAACAAGGACAATATTCTTTATGGTGTCAGTAGGTATAACAAGAGAGTTGTTTCCATCCAGGTACTCCTGAGCAGAAGTCAGCCGGAGGTGCGTGCACACTTCCACTTCTTTCACAAAGTGCTTCTTCCCTTCTTTGTGAAGGCGAAGGAACTTAATTGAGTTCTTGCCATATTCGCAGTTGAGGACTTCGACATCCTTGATCTGCAGAGAAAACACATGACACTTGTAAAGGAGCTCAGTGGAAGCCTGACTTATGCTCAGTCCATGAAACATAAGCAATGTTTATAACCTTCATTTCTGTTGTTATCTGTAATGAAAATATTTCCCTGATAAATTGCAAAGCCCTGATGGGAAGAAAAACTGCTTTGGGAAGATACTGCTACACTAGTAGCAGCTGTGATAGAATTTTAAAATTTTGTAAGGGGCACATAACTTAACATGAGTAACAGTGCACTACTCTCTCTTGTTTGTCATCTTTGGTTGATCCTAACCTTATTGAGTCTTCCCTCTATGATCTCTTTCTGAAGCCAGTGTCCCAGTGCAGTCATCTGCTGCAGGTACAGCTGTGCAGAGGGCAGGTGACATTCACACCTGCAAGGTCCACAGTCCCTCCACTGAGGCTGACTCTGCCAGCCCGGGCTGCACCTTTCTAGATACAACTCCCAGTTTTCCCTGGCACCAAGAGCAGACTTTTACCAACTCCTGTTCCTCTGGCTCCCAGCTCTCACAACCACTGTCATGCTCCACGTGTGCAATGTTGCCAAAACACAGACAGCATCCTGCATGGCAGAGCCACCCAGTTAGCAGGCAGAGCACATTGAGTGCTCTGTGTTCCCAGAGCTGCCCCTGTCATGCACACAGGGGTGTGCAGACTTGTTGCTCCAAGGCCAAGTGGAAGCAGTGAGTGTCAAAGCAATTCTTCCATGAGGGACAGGAAGGTTGCTTTGTAATCAGGCAGATCTCCCAAAGGGAAAATGCAAACAGCCATCATGTACTTGGCATGTTTCATGTGTGTCAATGCATGTTTTAATTCCCAAGAGCAAGAAGAAAACACAGACTGAGCTGGTTAAAAGCATTTTCTCACAACTGTGTTACCACACTGATCTCCCACAGAAGTGAGTCTGAGCAGCAAAATCCAGGTCTTGATGCACACCTCCAAATCCTGGCTTTCTGGGACCACTGGTTTTGTATGTGCTAAGCCCTATTCAGTGCTACCCTGCTTTTGTCAAACATGACTGATTTACACACCTGTTACAGAGTTGGGGAGGCTATCATAGAAAGGAGACAAAACAATATGAAGGTTGTGAGGATTTCTGTTATGCTAAAACATTCAGAGTTTATTGCACTAGATTTTCCCAAAGGGTGAAATGTTCCATATTTGATATCAACATCTTTTAATGTAAATCAGCACCTTTTAATATAAGTATAATAAAATAATATTTTCCACACCAAAATATAAATGGAAGCTTTTTATGTGTGAGTGGCTGAAAACATAATCAGATGTAGAATTGCTTAGTTCAGACATCTTTGTTCCTAAGATAAATGCTAATGCATTAAAAGATAATTTTAAAAATAATTAACTAACTGTAAGTAAATCACTGTGTCTCAGAGACCAGGGCGTTTTTTCTGACTGTCAGTCCCTGTGGGCTCCATCCCCACAGACAAGTGAAGGCCCCAGAGCCGAGCAGGGCTCAGCACTGCACCAGGAACCCTCCTTGCAGGGTCTGTGTGAAGACTGTGCTTGCTACCAGGGCTGGATGGAGAAGCAGTGAGATGGAATTATTTTGTTTTGCCTCTCTGAACACTGAGGGTTTTTTCAGATAGCTTTAAAAAATTTGGACTTCCTCATGCAGCTATACAAAGAAAACAGAAAGAGTTCTGGTATATGCATTTTTTGTTTGGTTGGGTTTGGTTTTGTGTTTGTTGGGTTTTTTTAAAGCAGAATCCCTTGGATATTTTAAATAGTCAAAATACTACCTCCTAAAGTACAAAAGTAAGTTTTCTCAGAAACATAACGTGACAGCTGTCATTTTGCCATTTTGTTGCCCGGAGAAATCCCGGGCAGTCTGGGGTGGCTGCTGTGCTCCCTGGCTCTGC
>NW_009970724.1:5897677-5905664 GCF_000747805.2 Chaetura pelagica
GGGGTGGCTGCGGTGCCCCCTGGCGCTGCCGCCTGCCCTGCCGTGGGAGCAGCCACGTTCCGCAGGCGCCGACAGCTGAAGCAGCACAACTTCTCCTTTTAGAGCCTACTCCGTGCTCGCCCTGTGCAGACAAGAAATCAAAATGCCCACGACATCGGCGTGGTGTCACCCTGCTCTGCTCTTGCTTCTCTCCTCCACGCCCCTCTGGGCAGCTGAGATTTCCTGCAGGAATGAAGATGGAGAGGCAGTCGATTGGTAAGTAAATACCGTGGGGGGGAGAAACGCTGGGCGAGTACATAGCACTTGAGATTAAACCACATGTAGCAGGTGGATCTCTGAGAAGTCACGCGTAACAGTCGCTGTTTTAATGCTGTTTGTGTGAGTAGTAGCAGAATTCTGCACTTGGAAAACATAGGATAAGTTACTGAAATGTGATTTTGTTTCAGTGAACCAATCATCCTACTGTATTATGACTAACTGCAAAATAATCACCAGTTTACACAGCGTTCATGTCTCAGCATCAAAGGGAGCACAACCTGTGTTCAGGTGCCAAAGGCTGCACTCGCTGGCCCAGGGCCCGGGCTCCAGCTGCTCACCTGGCTGGGGGTTCATCTGTATCTCACCCTTGGCCTCCTCACTCGTACCTGAACAGCAGCCTGGTGGGACTTGTCCCCTCGCTGCCGTTGCCAAGGGGGAGCAGGACCGAGCCCCCCGGGAGGAGCGCAGGGGGCAGCGTGGGAAGGTACCAGCTGCACCTCCTGAGCGCGGAGGGCAGGGTTCCCCACCGCTGGAGCTGGTACCACCCACTGCCAGCAGCATGGCTGGGTTCGAGTATTAAATGATTAATTGGATTACTGCACTTTGAAGATGAAAGACGCAAAGTATAATAACATAATATCCAACTCAGGTTTAAAAAGTGAAACAAGGGCTCTTATAAAAGAGCATGGAAGCCTCTCAGAGATAAATATCAACTGAATTGCAACTACCCAACTTAAAGGTGTGAGAAATTTCATTTATCCGCAAGCTGCAATTATTAGTTGCAGAATAAACCTCTGTGTGCTAAAGCTAATCCAGGCTCCCTGAGAAATTCCTTGGAAGCTGTGACTAGGACTCATTCACCTGTGCTCTCATGTGTATGAGCACCAGGGACCTCTTCCAGACAGGAGCAGGGGGGTCTGCACAGCTAAAAACATATTCTGCTGAGTTTAGCAAGGAGGACATGGGGGGGGTTCTTTTCCAATGTGTTATGATCAAATTAAAGAGACACTTGTCTATCTGCAGGAGTCATCCTAGTCTATTGATAAGATACAGTCAACTTTTGCCTGATTCTGGATTTGGTTGCTGTGAAGCCAACAGGAGAAGCAGAACTGAAACTGCTGAGAAAATCTTCCTCTTAACTGAAAGATGTCAATGCCCTTTCAAACAAACAGCACTGCAGGTTTTATATTCAGTTAGCAAGAGCTTTATGTGAGTTCCTACCATTAAGTGGTTTAATCCCACAGTATTCTTTAATTATTCAGTATTTACACACTTCTTCATTTGCCACTAAACTGAAGGAGTCACTTGCCTTATCTGACCTGATCCCATCTGTCCTCCCCAGCCATGTCTGCAGTTCCTGGCAAAAGTCTCTGCTGTGTTTTCATTCCACTCAGGACCTCATCCCACCACCTTCACTGCACCTTGCACATGGGCTACCAGAGCAAATGGCTGTAGGATCAACTCTCGTAAGAAGGACAGAGTGTCTTTCCTTTATTAATTCAAACTCATTGTATTATGTGGGAGGCTTTTCATTCAAATAAAAGCCATAAACTCTGCATTCTGATAAGGACTTGAGTCAAGGACTGAAGTCCTGGATACATATTGTTTGGTTTTGGGTGATGGGGGTTTTTTGGGGGGGAGAGTGGGAAGGAGTAAAGATATGATTAATTGTAGTAAGTTTGTGATCAGTCATAAGCAAACAATGTGACAGTGCTAATCAAATATAAGTGGATTTGCTTTTCCTTGGCTCTCAGGAAAATAGCTTTCAGTTGACTCCCACAAATGCCTAAGCTTGTGAGAAACTTCCTGTGCACAAATAGCAGCGAAGACTTTTATGCAAGTTTAATTGCTAATACACTCAGCTGCCTTTCTGGAAAGGGCTAAAACATGTATCCACTGGGAACTGGCAAGCAATTTACTGATAGCTTGACTACCAGCATTTCTCCAAGCATACCTGCCAATGCATATCTGTCAGATGCAAGACTGTGAACACCCCAGGAGCATGAATCATCCAATACAGCTCAAAACAGTTTGGAAAGGCTTCATATGCTGATTCCTGGATCAGGTCATACTACTGTAACTACTGCTATTCCTTTCCTTTCCAAATCTTCGTTTCAACTAAAGAGATTGTTGTGTCTCCTGGTGCATTGGTGGCTCTCCCCAGCCTTGCTATATAAGTCAGTTCTTTGTGATCTGTCCTCAGCAACCATTTCTCCTGAGATATTTAAGGAACATCACTCACTCTACAGCAATGCAGGTGGATTATCAGGATCATCAGCAGCCTATGTTTCTCTTCTGCCTGTACATGTACATTTCCCATGGATTAAATATTGCTCTGCCAAAATGCTTTTCTACCACTTCCTACCTTCTTTTGGAGTTGGCTTTTTTGACCAAATTGAGACTGTAAATCAGCTGAGCAAGGCTCACTCCTCCTGATGTACTGGAAGGGTTAAGCACAGTCAGGCTGCATTTATGGTAAATAGTATAGAATTGAAAACAGTGCCACTCAGTTTTTACTATTGGCACAAATAACAAATTGCTCAAGTACAGCATTCAAAGAAAGTGACTCAATTAATTATAATGCTGTCACTGACTCAGGTTTGACAACAATGCTCTCAATCCCCCCCCCCCCTTCCCCCCAGCTAGGGAAGGAGAGAGAGAAAAAGAGAGAGACTTTGCTGGGGTGAAAACTAAACTAGACAGCTTTAATTAAACACTAATGATAAAAGAAAATATGTACAATTATATACAAATATATTCAAATGTGTGCAAAAGCCTCTTGCCTCCCCCCACCCCCAGCAACTCCCACAGCATCTCGTGAGCTGGGACAGTCCCAAAAAATCCCGGCGCTGCTGCCAGAGAAAGAGGAGAGTGATGAGGGTCAGGAGAGCTCGAGCCTAAGGGTCGACAGGGATGGACAGATGGAGTCCTCCCTGGACACTGGCCATGGAGGGAAGAGAAGGGAAGAAGAAGCAGGAAGGAAGTTGTCTTCTGTGATCTCTGACCTTCCTCTGAGCTTACGTAGATATATGAAATGTAGTATCTCTGGCCAATGTTGCTGTCTGGCTAATTCAGCCTCCTACAAGGGGCCATAGATCTCCCCATAGTGTCTGAGCCGGCAGAGGAAAGACATGACCTTGGAGACCCAGCAGTTACAAAAACATTCCACAGTTATTTGTCTTAGTTGGAACACTCTGCTACTAGTTAAAAGAAAGCTTACTGAAGGGAAAAAAATCAGTAAAAGGAAAATTTGCTTCATCCTGGCTCAAACCAGGAGAATTGCAATAAAACCCAAGGACTTGTGCACTGGGAAAACATGTTTACTTTATCAGGGATATTAATATGAACTGAATAATTTGCTGCCAGTATTGAGTACTCTGCAATTTGGAAAAGATTTGTGTTTCTGGCAAATGGTTTGCAAACATTCAACCTGCAACAGTTCAGCAAAGCCCAAGTCAGTTAAGAAAAGCAGGATTGGATCAACATTATCACATGGCTTTATATTTATTCTATGTTTGTAATATGTATAAAAATAACATGCATTTTTATAAATTTAATACATAATTTTATCAATTTCATATTAAGTTATATACGTGTAATATTAAAATGTATTGGTGAGAGTCGTCCAGGTTGGCCATGAGAATGTCAAACTGAATCTGGGACCTGAAGTTCTCTACCAGAACCAGGAGCAATAGGAATGTGGTGGCTAAACATTACTCCTTTTCATTCTTTTGAGGTACCAACAGCAGTCTGGCTACAGCAACAGGAGTTTGGTGCCAAATCAGCCTCCCTTGCTTGCCTAGAAGAATAAATTTGTCTGCAGCAGGTATTGTGCTGCCAGACTGCTGGTGGTTTCCTGTGCTGGGTCACCTCCTTGAGACCAAGATGTCCACACCAGACAGTGGCAGCACTGGTCCCCTCCAGTGCTGGCACTCCCAGGGTCGTGCTTCTCTTAAAGCCTCAGATGAGAAGGTGATACTGATCTACACATTCAAACAGGATGGTTGTAAAAAATAACAGTTGCTTTCCACTGTTGCAGGTTTGCTCTCTACAAGTTGCCAAAGCATGTCAAAGGAGAGAGTCCCGTGCTGGGGCTGGAATACATGTACATGGACACTCTGGCTCCGCAGTGGCAGCTCGGAAAATACCTCATCAACATGACAGAGGGTGCTCTGGGACAAACCCTGCAGCAGCTGTACGAGACGTACGAATCTGAGGCAAGTGACATTTAATTATAATTTTGTTAGTACCTTTACTTGATATTACATGCAAATTAAATGAAACCAGCCGAAATTAGCAGGTAGAGGTATGGCCAGACCTGACCAACTAGATCTGCTAAAACACATCAAGGGAAGCATCTTGACAGCTGGGCAGATTATTTGCAGTTTGGGCTACAATTATAAATTACCCTTTAACTTCTTATTTCTAGTCAAACCTTTCACACATGTGTCCTTCAAAAAAATGAGTCCCTTTGGGTTCTCCTCTGCAACTCATGTTGAGCAATGTCAGAAGCTGTGAACTGGCTGTGAAGTCAGACCAGGCCCAGTGGTGACTATTAGAGGCACTTGTCCTGAGCTCTCCCATATATGTGTTTCACACTCTGACGCAAATCAAATCTGGGGTTTGCTTTCCACCCAGAAATCACTGTGACTGCTTCAGCAGTGATATCCTGCTTGTTAGGCCTTTTTTCTCACCTCGTAGACAGACATGTAATTTATATTTGTGTGAAACAATTATAAAATATCACAAGGTCAGCCTGTGATTATTTTTTTACTATCTATGTAGTATTCTTGGCATTCTGGGTGTGTTTTTGCATTTCTACTGTGGGTTAGTGGGAGAATGTCATTCATTTACATGTAGAAGAGATTCCCAGAAGCCAGTCAAATATTGGCAGTCCTATCAACTGTCCTATTCCAGGTGACATTGTAATTGTAATAAACCATTTACAAACTCAAAGAACCTTGGGAGGGGAAACATGTTCCTGCTCCTTTGGAGTTTTCTATTCAGGGGGAATGAGATGCATCCATATGCAAATATTTTGCCAATATTTTGCAAAAAAAGCATTAATTGCTTGTCCTTCATAAGGACACTTATGTCTACTTTTCCTTTTTACATCTACAGCAAAATTTTTCACCAGACCTGGTTACTAAATGAGAGAGAGGCACAAAAAGAGAGGGGGATGGGGGAGCTCCTTTGCAAGTGAATTCTCAATAAACACATGTAAATTGTCTTAGTGAGCATATCTGACTTTTTGAAACAGGGTTACTGAGAGAACCTCCAGTTATATATTAACCAGGATCCTAATGCTGAGTCTTCAGGCTTATTTTTCTGTAACTTCTGCAGAGACTGTGTCAGCTGAGTTGGGAGAAGGATTAGGCTCGTGATGTTCACATGAGCTCTGGAATTCTTTCTTCTGTTGCCAGCAGATGTTTGCTTAAATGCCTTCTTTTTACTGAATGTCATGTTTCAGAAATATGTGTTTTCCTGCAGAGGAACAGCATTGCATATGCAATATACAATGATGAGGTCCCTCAATCAGAATCCAGTGCATGGAAAAGAGGACATACCAAAGGTACCAGGAGAGTCCCAAGCTACTATTTTCTCCTTTCTGAAGTTGTGGGTAGAATCTACTTGTTTGTTTGTCTATCTGCATATTTAAGATTCCTGCCTAAAGCAAAACCAGAGAATGACTTGCATGATGTGTGGTTTGTTGTATAGTTATTTATGCTGCAGCTTTTGTTTTGGTTTTACTATGCCTGTCCTGTGTTGAAAAACTCTTAGGGCTTATGTACCCTTTGTTTTCAAGAGTTGAAACTCATGTAGCTTCTTCCAGTGAGTACAGACCACATCATCCTGAGCCTATTGGCAACATCAGCACAAGATGTGAAGGGAAAGGCACCCTAAACATTAACTCTTCCAAAGTGTCTCTCTCTGGGGCAAGAAACTGCAAAGATCAAGGAAGTGCTGAAGTAAAGCAAGACTCCAAATAACTGTGAACTTCACCAGAGGTCTAAATGTTCCTTGAGGAAGCAGATGGGGTTTGCCCAGCCTGATTTTGGGGTAAAGATGTTTTGCAGGGCTGTATCTCCAGGCTGCAGCAATGGGGACAGCTCTGGAGCAGTGCTCTACCCTGGGGCATTCTGCTACAGAGGGAGGCATAGCCTGTCACTCTGCTGCTTCCCTGTGGAGGAGAATTTGGTCTAGGGAAGAAGACACAGTGTTGAGAGAATGTTTCCCCTTATGCAGTTGAATATATGAAGGGAAGGAAAATGAGCAGTGGAGACAGGGTCACAGCCACTAAATTATCAGATTTTTTAGATAACATATGAGCAAAGCAAGAGAAAAGTTTTGAAAGACATTTTTTTGAAAGAAAAAGTGGCAACAGTTTGAGTTAGGCTATGCAGGAGAGAATTAATGCAATTTTAATACAATATTAGCTTTTCCCATAATCGATTAATCTACTTCAGAGCCAGTTTACTATAGACATTCATGCATTGAAGTGTGGTGTCTGCAGCAGCAGCTCCAAAGTAGGACACAGTTGTATAATTTCAGGGCTTTTTCCTCCTGAATTCATTTGCAATAACTTTTCTTTGACAGGATTTCTGCTCTTGGACAAATCTCAGGGCTTCTGGGTGACTCACAGTGTGCCCTTGTTCCCTCCCGTCCCTGAGGATGGTTATGGGTATCCAGCTACTGGGGAGTCCTATGGGCAGACAGCCATCTGTATAACCTTCAAATATGACCAGTTCACAGAAATAGGTATGAAAACCTTCTCCCTAAAAAAGCCTTTGCCCCACCACACCTCTCTGACTGCTTTCTTGAGACGTTACCTCAAGAATTGCTTGTTCTCAACCTTCCTTGTCAGACTGGGAAACCAAGTGGGGCCTGGAAACAGCATTCTTGGCTTCAGTTACGTTTATTCAACAATTTCCTTTGTGAATGTGGGACATTCACTCTTCTGCTCTGTCTCCATCTCCCCATGGGGACTATTGGGATAATAATAGCCACAAGTGCATATCAAAGATAAACTCAGTCTATGCACAAAAAGTGCTTTGGAAATAAAAAGTTAATAATTGTTAACAGTAAGAGCTATTCAGCTGCAATCATCAGCAGTTCTAAAAATGTTAGGCAACCACTTCTTGAGCTGGAATAGTAGCCTTGACGTGTCAGAAATACGAAGTATGCAATAAATATCACCCAGAATTTCCCCAGGTGCCTTTTGCCACATAAAATACCAATTCTGAAATAAATAAATAAATAAATAAATACCCATAAGAATCAGAACGATCTGTCTGTGATATCTGGTACTGGAATCCTGAAAAGGGACTATCAAATGGTGTTATAAGAAATCATACTAGTAAATTCCTG
Organism: Chaetura pelagica; assembly: GCF_000747805.2. NCBI lineage: Eukaryota > Metazoa > Chordata > Aves > Apodiformes > Apodidae > Chaetura > Chaetura pelagica. The sequence continues at coordinate 5,905,304 of NW_009970724.1, forward strand.
AATGCTTTTCACATTGTTGTTCACTCTTTTCTCAACTACAAGCCTCAAATGATGTTAATGAAACACGTAAGCTGTGCAAATGGCTAGGCTTGGCACACCCCAAAGCTATGTAAACTCAGAATGATCTGTCTGTGATATCTGGTACTGGAATCCTGAAAAGGGACTATCAAATGGTGTTATAAGAAATCATACTAGTAAATTCCTGAATGCTTTTCACATTGTTGTTCACTCTTTTCTCAACTACAAGCCTCAAATGATGTTAATGAAACACGTAAGCTGTGCAAATGGCTAGGCTTGGCACACCCCAAAGCTATGTAAACCAGATTCCTGCTTGTGAAAGCACATCTATGCATTTGTTTAG
>NW_009970724.1:5905705-5927153 GCF_000747805.2 Chaetura pelagica
TTGCTCCATCTCCCAGCTTCTGGTATCTGTGGTTCGGGGATTTCCTGATCCAGAAATACTGGAAATTTCCTGATGCACCCAGTCTTCCCTGAATTCATCAAATGACCCCATTTATTACCTTGCTCTTTACCATATCCATGGCAAGGACTTCTTATGTTAAGTTGTGCACTGTACAGAAAAGTAATTTTCTTCTGCTAATAATTCAATCCAGACACTGAAAGTCAAGCTCTGTTCTGCCTAAAACCAAACTAGATCCTTTGCCAGCTCTTCTGTTTGCATTTGGCTTGGCAACTGTAACTGACTGGAAGCTATTCCTGTAAGTATGGACAGGCTTGAATTTACCATGCTGTCTGAGTGCTGTGAGCTTAGAGAATGAACCTGGATGGAAGTGGCAGTGGACTGAGACCATCAGTGAATAGTTCTGCTGAGATGAATGAGTTTCAAATAGAAAAACCTCAGCATACTCTCCCAGCCAGTCTACGTGCTGTAGGACCAGGCAGAATACAAAGCAATTAGACATGGTTTTGGTTGCTAAAATAAGATACTTTGACACTGAACTGCTACAGGAGATAGTCTGTGAAGATTAAGTAAGATTTAGGTTTCCTTTCTAAGGCAGAACCTTAATCTCTTTATTCCTTCCCTTTAACCCCTTTTAATTCTGCATGCATTCATTTCTTTGGGCTTTTTTCAGACCAACAGGTGCTGATTTATAATCCACAAATCTACAGCTGTTCCATCCCTAAGACCTTCCAAGCTGATCTCCCAAACCTGCAGAAGCTCTGTGCAAGGTCCAGGCTGCCCTCGGTCCCCTTGCGCCACCTCTCCAAACTCCAGTCAGCTCATGGGGAAACTTTTCTCCACTTTGCCAAGTCACACTTATACACTGATGGTAAGAGAAGCTGTTGCTCTTGTCTATCATGCATTCTCATGCAAGTAATAAGTGACTGTATTCTTTACCAATTAGTATTTTCTCTGAGGGGAAAATAGTTCGACTTCAGAAAGAAATGTAACAGAAGGCAGAGAAAGGTGTCCCACCAGAATATCCTCTTAGCCCCACAAACCAGAAAGCTGTCTGGTCCCTCAAACACCTTCTTAAGGTGTTCAATAATGGGATTTTCAGAAAATTTCTTTCCTACTATTCAACAGTAACAACAAAGAATAAAAATGGGGTTTGAATCATCTGCTTTTTGTTGTTGTCGTTGTTATGGCTTTTTTTTTTTTTAAGGCTTGATTATTTTTTTTTTCCTTTTTTTCCTGCTGGTTGTTTGTAGGAGAAGGAGAAAAAGTCAAAATTAACTTATGAAAAAAAAGTCAAAATCAGGGGAGGGGACAAAATCCCTTCTGCCCCACTTTATGCATTGGAACAAGACGAGCCCCATTTAGGCAATGCTTTTAGTCCTCTCTTAAATGAAGGAACAGAAAAGCCTGATTTCCCCCACCATGTGTTATTCCACAGATATCTATGCGGCCTGGGTGGCTCAGGAACTGAAGACCGATCTGTTGGCTGAATCCTGGCAGCATTCCGGCCAAAAACTTCCCTCAAATTGCTCTCTCGACTACCATGTCTACAACATAAACCTAATAGAGACACCATTGAATTCCACCTTTTATTCCATTAATGATCATTCCAAATGGGCTGCTTCAAAGGAATACAAAGATCAGTGGACCTGCATTGGAGACTTAAACCGCGCTGCTGAGCAAGCTTGGAGAAGTGGTGGGTTCATCTGCACGCAGAACGAGCACATCTACAAAGCATTCAGACCCTTGATAAGCCAGTATGAAAGTTGCAGTGATGCTTCCACATTGATATAATGAACCATTCCTTCAAAACACCACAGCCCCTTGTTACGTGGAAAGCACAAGAAGCGTCTCCCTTAAACTATATTTTCCCTCTGAAAACTAGCCCTGCGATTCACCAGAGGTGTTAGACCTTCACCTTGTTAGCTAGCAAAGCTGCAGGGTGCACAGAAACCATGGCTGTTTTTCCCTGAGGGCTGGATCAGCAGGCTCTGCCTGTGCTGGGCCACTCTCTGCTCTCTCCTCGGCTCTCAGCCAAGGTGCTGCTGCACCGAAGCCCATCCTGTGAGCCACCTGCAGGCGTGTCCCCGGGGAAGCTTGTGACTGATGCTGGGCATGGGATGAGAGGAATGACAGAAACCTGTCTCCTTAGCTAGGTTGTCAGGGCTGGGCAATTAGCAAGAGAAAGGTGTCCCCAAAGGTTTCAAAATCACCCCACATTCCAGTTGAGATCAGTCACAGCATTTTTGCTCATTTGAGGGTGGATCTCTTAAAGAGCTGACCCAATTGGATACAGACAGGGAGACAAATAGATCTGTGGACAGGAAGGCTTCATTTTTACAGGATTAATTTTTAGAGAAGAAATGAGCTTAAATAATTTTTAACCAATGGCTTGGGAGTATTTCTAGTGCTTTTATTAATGTATAGCCATTTATAAACAAATTAACATGTCTAAAATATAAATAAGCAAAATAAATTAAGAGCAACAATGGTCTGTTTACAGTCTTCCTCTTCCATCTTTATAGTTATTTGTGGTTGGTTACAATGTTTTACAGCTGCCAAAGGAAAAATGGAGACAATTAGGAAAAAAATTTAAAAATAATAAAATATTTGAATGAAGCTTTTACTTCACCTACATTTTCACACTACAACAAATGTGGCTGTTAATTTTCAATGCCTCCAGTCTCAGGCTTGGGACCTAAAGTTCACATGGATTTCCTATAAGGACCAAGCTGGTTTGCAAAACTGTGATACACTCCTGGGTTCCGACTTAAAAAGTGTACCTGTATTTAGTGTGTTCCTAAATATGTTTATAGGTTTCTATCTCACTTGATTATTTTTTTAATTGTTAATATAAACTCCAGTCTGAAGAGTTGGCTGTCCTGCTAATATTTGTGTTTAGCTGTGCTCATAGTCCGTAGCACTGATTCTCCAGAGCATCTAAAAAGGAAGTAAACATAACGAAATATCCCACAACCAAGATGTTGAAGATTTCCTTCCCTTTTCACCCTGAAAAGTCAACCAAAGTGTACAAAATACCAAACAAATTAATTCAGAAGAATTGTGCATACTTCTTGAAGAAATAAAAATAGTGTGTCTGGCCTGCTTAATGAGGAGAATCATCCAGGAATAGATTTTATATTTAGTCGATCTGGATTGATGCCAAACCTATTTCATAGCTCAGTGAAAATAATGTGTAGGTAATTTAGATATTCTGCACAAAACAAGACCTTTTCTTTTCTCTGCATGTGACCAAATAACACTTGATAAATAATTTGCTTCATAATGTTTTTCTCTGATGCTTGACAATTTGTTTTATATGTCTACTTTTCATAGTTTTACTAGCTGTGGTCAAGCAAGGCCTAGTTGTGGCAGTGAAAGTTGCCACTGACACAGAAGGCTCAGCAGTGGGATGGCAAGGCACCACTCAGATAAGCCAAGATTAATTAATTTATTTATCTTGTCCACCTTTTCCAGGCAGACACTAACCTAACCTCACTTGTCTGAACTTTCATATCTTGCCCATGCATGACCTCAGAACATGAAGAATTCCTTCACCGGAGACACTGCTGGTGAGGTTCACCATGATGCATCAGAGGGCAGCTGGATATGACACAACATATTTCTTATGTCAGATGCTCAGCCACAGCATTTGGGTTGCAGAGTATAGCAAAGAGCCTCCATCCACTGACTGGCACAAGAGTGTTGCTACAGTCCTTCTCCCCAGGCTAAAAGGCAACTGTCCATCAGCTGACTTTCAGTGCTGATAGTTATTGTTAATTATTTGATCAATAAATAGCTGTCCAAAAGCTTCACAAGACTACAACATTCCTCTTGCATTATATCCAAGATTGTCAGCTTCCAATTGTCAGCTGACAGTTTAGCTATTGAAGAGGCATAAACAGCAGTGGGAAGATGGAGAGAAGCAGTTGTACCATACAGTATTACAAGCCCCTAAATAGCCAGGTTGTACACACACTCATTTCCGTGGTGTAGCAATAAAAAGGCTGCGTTCTGGTTCTCTAATTTTTTGACTGTAAGCAGTTTTAATTCAGTTTTGTTTTCATTGTGTAACTTCCATATTTGCATATCCTGGTATTTCTACACACATTCTGAAAGGTGAGCAGACAGTTTCCCAAGAGACTGATAATCAACAAGATAAACCATACAGATTTGTATAGGGTTTGTAACTCTCAGGCTTCCTATGCAAAGGCAAGACCATATGCCACTTACTCAACCTCACAGCATGCACTGTGATCAATTGGTGTGAAATATATATTTTGGCATATATTATATACATATTTGTGAAGTTGCTTTTTTAAAATGTGCTGTTCTTTTTCAAAATGCCAAATGCTCAACAAATATCTGCCTGTCCCAGTGCCTTTGTGCTGCCCACTGTGACCCTTTTGACCAGACCTTCTCGTGCGGAAGGGGACATCCATCACTGCCCACTCTGCAATTCCAGCAGGACCTGCCCAGCAAACCTGGTCCTGCAGGACAGAGGAAGGTTTGGACCCTGGCATGGACAGAGGAAAGCTGGTCTCTCACCGGGAAACCTAGAGTGTCTTCTCCTCAGAGTGCAGGTATGGCTATTCTGACCCTTAGGCTCTGTTCTAGTTAGATTAAATGAGAACATTTCTTATAGATTAAATGTCTTTGCTGAGAGAGTAAGGTAGGCCAAAAGCAGACATTATTAATCCACTAAACATTACTGTGCTGCAGCCAAGTTTGTAACAAACATAACAGTAGGGATCATTGTTTGGTATAAATTGCCAGGCAATCATTTCCACAAGCTGAGACTCAGCCCCAGCATGCCTGACAAGCTCACAAGGGGCAGGAAATGCAAATACAGCCTCTAGAAATACATGCCTGCCACTCGCTCACCCAGCAGCGCATCCCCTATCCTCATCATGGCCACTGCCATCCCAGAGCAAGGGCACAACTCTGTCTCCTTATCACTGCTCAAAAAATTCCCTGATGATTTTTCCACAAACCCCTGTGTCCCTACAGATGCTTCTGTAACACTGGTAATTGTGGATTGTTAGGGCAGTGGTTTGCTGTGTTTGAAGAGTGCAATTTCACACAGACTTAATGCAAGAAGTCAAGGGATTAGACATTAGCCTCACTAGAAGAAAAGCTATAAAATAAAAGAAAATATTTTAAGGCACAAAAACTTAAACTGTGTGAAGTTTAATTCCAGCTGAGCAATTACAAGGCTAGAAAACAGGCACAGGCATTGTACAGCCTGAGCCCACCCAGAGGTCAGCCTTTATGGTGGGATTGCTGCTGGTGTCTCCACAATGACTAATAATTTACTGAGGCCACATGATTGGAGTGATGAGCACTGTATTGAAGAATTTCTTCAGGGCAGATGGGGCTCCATGGCAGCTGTTTGTCAGCAAGTCAAGGGCAGCTTTGGGAGAAATTTCTCTGACTGAGCTGCAAACCTTCCCTTCTCCAAGCATGGTAACTTAGCCTGGCACTTGGGCTTGTCACAGAGGTTCTCAGGAACCACAGCAAGATCTGCTTCAAAGTGTGCTAGATTGTGCTTCTTAAAAGTAGAGGAATCCTGCAAAGCCCAGGAGGTTTTGGTTGCTTTGCTGTCAGTAATTCCCATTTGTTCAGCTACCCTTGCAAACCACACATGCTACTCCTCTCTCAGCACACGTGTAGTTTTCAAAATAGAAAGTTTCCAGTAACTACATGTAATGTAAGCACCTGTGCCAAACAGGGCTTCCCCGTGGGAAGGGAGAGAGGTTATTTTTGCAAAGATAAAAGGGCCTCTCCTCATCCCTCTCTCCTGTTTACATATGTACACTCCTGACTCCTGACAGGAGTCAGAAACTTTCCAGAACATCATTGTGAGAATTGGTTTTAATGTATCAAAGCATCCTTGGTGTTGTTAGCATAGTCACATAATTATCTTCAGAAAAACTGACACCCATATGTTCATGCGCATAAATTATTGTGTGGATCTCTTTTATACCTTTAGTTTCAGTTTCTGGGAAAGATACACCACTGGGTGCTTAGTCTGGTAGTTGCTTCAGAATGTGTCAACTGCCTATGCCCTGGGTAAAATGTTCAGAAACATGGCAGTGCAGCTCAATATAAGCCAAAGCCTAACTGGGCTCAGAATGTGATGCAAGAATATGATGCACCTCTTTTATTTCACCAGAGATTTCTTAAAAAGACACAAATTTAAAAATAAGAATGGAGATGAATAGAAATGTATGGTAGGCAAAGCATGGAAAAAAAAACCTTGTAGCAGGCAATAAAGTCTTCATAGTTCAAGGCAGAAAGCCTGACTTGAAATTTCCATATCAGTGTTTTGTAGGTACCCTGATACCCTGGGTAGCTTAGCCACATCTGACACTTTTCTGTTTAGATTGGAGATACCAGATTAAAGGCCTAATCTGCTGAACTTCTCACAATCCTTATGAACTTGGAATAAATGCAGTAAAAGAAGCTGCGTATGATCTCAGAAATCAGTTGCAGCATTTTCAGGTCTTGGCCTTAGACAGGAGCTAGCTCATAATGTAATTCTTTAATGCTGGCCTATTGTATGCTTATCTTTATGGTTTGAAACTGATTTATCCCACTATTAAGAGTATGCTACTCTATGCATATTTGATACGTTCATTTTACTGAAACTATTAAATGCAGTATGTTAGGACTTGAAAAAATATCTATTGCTTTTTATAAACACCTGTGTTACACTTTTACTCAAGTGATTTTAGTAAATCATCTTGATTTTATTTTATTCAGTTGGGTTAGTTTGACATATCTACACAAGGTATCTGTTGACTATTCTGATTCTCCTGTAAGAGGAATAAAAGAACATTCTTCCATTCTGCTGATCTCTTTGCACCTTGGGAATGCAAACTGATACTCCAATATTTCAGGCTTTACTGGAGCAGAGAACAGTATTTAATGTTGGTTGCTAGAATACTAGTGATTTTTATAATGATTCACTGTAGTACTCTTGGACTAGCATTGCCAAATTTATTAATCATAGGAATTTCACATGCAAATTAGCTACACAGTTCTGCATCATAATACAGTAATCTGTCTTCACATGTATTAATGCCCTTGAATAAGCATGTCATGTTACAGCAGTACATGGTTTCTCCATGCCATTCCAAAACCTGTCAAAAGCTCACTAGAAGCCCAATCTTCAAGTGTCAGGTTTTTTGTTCCTTACTTTTGATTTTCTGAAGTGTGAGAGTATTTCTCTCCAAGACTTTTTTGTGTCTGTCTATTTTCAGGTTATTTTTGGGCTAAGATTCCACCAGCCAAGTCAGTACTTCTCTTGCTCTAGTGAAGTTTTTTAAATGTATTTCTGCCCTGGCGTGAGTAGGCTCAACAATACCACTGTCCACCACTTATGTTGAGGATTAAAAATGCCCATCTCAGTACACATTTCAGAAACTGTTTCCTTCCCTGCTCTGGAAGCTGCTCCAGTTTACATACTGACCTTGTAAATCCTAGACATTCCGCAAAAGAAATCCACATCTTTTCCTCTCTTGCTTTATAACTACTCCAAACATTTATTTCATAAAAGTCAAGGTGAGAATGAGGGAACTGACAGTTTTGTGTGGGATATTTTACAAGGAAAGACCATGGAAGAAATGCTGCACAGCAAATGGAGACAATTAATGCAGTTGTGTTCCCAACCACCCACCAACCTGCCCTCCTCGTTGCTGCCTGAAGACATGAAGATCCAGAGGAACAGGAGGAGCAAAGAGATCTAGCAGGAGAAATGGAAAAGAAAACTCAGAACAAGGCAACTGAAGATGAGCAGGGGAAAAAAAGCAAGGGAATAGAAGAAGGAACATTAGGATGGGTAACACCGGGGAGGTCAGAGACCTTCACTTTGGTGACAGAGAACCAGTAGGAGTTACCTATGCATAAATCCAGTTTACAGGATGTTTCATTTACTCTGATAATTACTTAACATTTATTCATTTTACAGATAGAGCCTCCATAGGATATGCCAGAGAGATAAAAGTAAGAGGCATAAACTTAAGTGACTTCGCTGAAGATTACAAATACCAACCCAACAAACCAACAGCTGGAGAAAATGTCACTACCTGTCTGTTACGAAACCTGCGAGAGGTGGGGCAAGGCAAAGTGAAAAGCATTAAATATGTAAAAGAAGGAGGGAGAAATTATAAACTAATCTAAAAAGTTTGAACCACACATATTCAGATGACACAGCAAACCATTTTTTTTAAAGAAGGAAGGTACTATTAAGGTTTAAAACCAGTAAAAAAATACAATGACAATAAGAGATTAAAAACATTCACAAGAGTAACTGCAGAATAACTGCATCATGGATTATGACACTAAAGCTGGGTGCATTCATTCTTGTGGCATTGAGAGAATGGCAGGCAAAAGGAATAAATACAAATTAAAAAAGAACATAAACAGGACATAAATAGTGATAAGAAAAATACAGCCCTTAACACTATGTTGTTGGGATTATCATTACAAGTAGCTCTACAGCATATGGCCTTTTATTCTCAGGTAAAAGTCAAGCTTAGTTCAGAAACCTTCTCAATTTTATATTTTCCTTGGTTTTATCTCTGATCCTACTTTGATCTCCAGCACTAAATAAGCTACCATGAGTCTAGTATAGTTGTTTCTTACTGCACTGAGCTGCAATCAGCAAGCATTCCTAGATAATACTTACTGTCACTTGGGTCATGATGCCCTGCTGTTTTGTCACCTCCCGGTCTTGGATCTCACAGAGGTATAATGGCAGTATAGGAGCTGTAGCCCTATAAAAAGTGTCATCTTAATATCAGAGGAGGAGCTATACATAAGGGGTTGGCTCCACAAATGTGACTATTTCATTATTTATTTAGTAACATGGCTCTTTTTTTTCCTCCAGGCAAAGGAGGAAAACCTATTCCTTTAATAAAGGAACAGGCCTACTGCAACAAAGGAAACGAGAGCAAAAATATAGAGAAGGACACATCCTAACCTCATTAATATCAGTGGGAACTGAACTGCCTTCATCTTCAGTGGGGACAGAACTTCAAAGACATAGGAATCACCTGTAAAATCTGAAGGATAAAATCTGAACCTGTTGTGGTCTATGACATAAACAGTGTTTAGAGGATGGAAGTGTAGTCCCGACATGGTGGAAATGTCCCCAGCAGGAGATTCACACCCTGGCTGGACCACAGCCTTGTCCCCATGCTGCCAGGGTGGTTGTTAGGACACATATTAGCAATGCTTGGGCAGATTCTGTGACAGAAGAACCTCTCTGCAGCAGGACCATGCAGAAGCTGGGCAGAGATGAACCTTCTCTTCTTGAACACTGTCTCTCTTCTGTTTGTGGCTTTACTTTCAGTGCCTAAGTTAGAAATCATTAATTTCAAGTTATGTTCCATGTGGTATCTGCACCACCAGTCCATTGCAGGTCATATCACGAAAAAAAACCCCAAACATTTTTAGAAAAGCCCCTTTAAAAGAATTATGTTTACCATGTGGCAACATGTCTGTCTATTATACAACAATAATTTTCAGTCCCTGGATGTAGAGAGATCTACAGACAACCCTTAAGAAAGCCATAAATATGACTTAAAAATACAAGTTCCTGAACATTTCCCATACATAAAAATTTGTAAGGAAGCCTGTGCCTGTATTGCAAAACTATAGGGAAATTTCAAAACCTACACTTTTTGCAAGTCAGACCAATATTGTATGTCAAAATATACAGTTGGGGTTTTGGGGTTGTTTGGGGGTTTTTTATTTTTAAGAGAGAGAGCACTGGTCAGAATCCTGCAGGAACAGAGAACTTAAGATTTCAATTTTTTTTTTTATTTTTTTTTTTAAATAGAACACAGTATTTTATTTAATGCTAAATACCTTTAGTTTCCAGTACACTCATTTCAACAATCAGAATGTATACAGTCAGTGTAAGAACTGACAAATGAAGCATGTGGTTTTGCTGCTTTGAAAAACACACCACAATGCTATTTGAGTTTGTAGGCTTAGTTTGGTAATCCAGCTAAACTGTCAACTAGACAGATAGAGCAATAAAGGTGAAACACAGTATTGCAGGTAAGAAACTAATATTTATTTCATGGTGCCCATCTTTTCCAGAGCTTTGTGGGATCAAGTAACACTCTTAAACATGACACTGTTCACCACAAAAGAAAATTGATTAGATTAAACCAATATGGTTTAAGTGGAATATGGACCAAGTGAAACAGAGCAGCTTCATGGCCTGTGCCACATACACCATAAGCTTGGTACCCTCCCTAAGCAAGGGAAATGTCAAGGGCTAACAGCATCTGAAGTAAGTGTAGCCTAATTTAAATGTAGCATTGTATGAGGCATGACAGTAAGATTAACTGAGTGAAAAACTAGAACAAAAAAAACCCAAAACTGGACAAATTTATAAATGCACTGTACAAGTTAAGAAGAAATTGTGCAAGGTGTTCAGGAGAGGAGAAATACGTTTCTTCTAAGAGGATGTAGGTGTGGCTAATGCACAAAAAAGATTTTTAAAATTAATAATAATAATGATAATAACAATAATAATAATCCTGTTGATGCTGTGTTCTTTTGATGTTTGAAGTAATAATTAGTCTGGCGTCACGTTTGAGTGATAACTACTACTTTCATCACACAGTTTTTCTAAGCTTGAGAGACCAGTTTTCAAAAGCTCTCTAGTAAAGCTATTATGTTACCAGTATTAATTCCACCAGAAGAAACTGGTAAAGGATGATCAGAAATACTGAGGGTGAGTCCTGGCTTTTCAGTATCTTCTCAGGATTAGGCTTCAAAATTAAAGTGAGCTTTTCTGACAGTAATCATTCATAATTGCAACTGAAAATGATGCAATTGGCAAATTCTCAACAGCCTTTGAAATTGGACCGAATACATCCAAAGGTATAAACCTTTAAATTATTTCATACACAGACACTTTTCACCAGCTTTCTCAATTATAACTCGTGTTTTTGTTCTTAAACAAAACCAAAACAACAACAAAACCAAACCAACCAAAAAACTGAATGAACAAACAAAAACCCCAAACAAAACACAAAAGTGTGCTATTTCTTTCATTGCTGATACAGTTTTGTATCTGTTACTGTTTTGCATTTTTTGTTTTGAATACTCCCAGAGGAGGCTGTCACTGCAGATGGCCAGACTCTGCCAGATGTCTGGCTTTCTGTGCAGCTCAGCCACTTCGCTCCATAGCAGGTAGTAGATGCCCCAGCTTACTTCACCTAACTCCAATTAATGTGGGTTTTTTTATTCTTCAGGTTTATTAAAAAACAACTCTTGGACTTAAATCAAAGCACTTTTAGCAGTACAGATATTTGGATTCCTGTTACTCCGGACTCCCATAGCACCGTGTCCCAGGTGGCTTAAACTGAAAAGCATCCCAGTAAGTCTTGTATATTTACATATATATCAAATCACAGTATGTGATTTTCCGAATCACAGTAGGTGGAATCTTGGGTTGGGAATACACCAGAACATCCGGTAGCATTGAAGTTTTAGGTAGTGATTGTTAAAAATTCTTGGAAATGCAAGAAGTATGTAAAGGCCAGATGGTTCAGTAAGATAACAGATTAAGTGGCATCAAAATGTGGGACAACAGAGTGAAGAGGGTTATCTCATTTTTGAAATGAGAAAAATGGAAACCATTTATTAATTCAAACATGAAGGGGACAGCACTCTTCAAAGAGTTTTGAACTGCAGTGAGCTGTGGAGTGCCTGTCTCTACCTAAGGCAGGATAATACCTAGAAATATAGCAAATAGGTGAGTGTACCAGACTGACATCTCACCTGAAACAACAAAATCACCTTATTTCATTTCTGCCAACAGGCATATGGAATGAAAGATCTTGAGCCTAAAGAAAAGCAAATCATTGTGCCCACAAAAACCTGGACTGCTTCCTCATGAGATGGTGTTAAGGACAGGCTGCTCTCCATGCAAAGCTGGCGGGGTGCCCAGAAAAAACAGCCACACAGCCAATGGATGTGGTTTGTCCTTGTCAGGATGGCAGTCTGGCAGTCTGTTCCCAGGACTACCAAGTAAATACACCTGAGTGAACAAGTGAGACCAAAATTTGAAATATCAGCCTCAGCCTGGATAAAAGCCTGGTAAACTATACGCTTAGTTGTAAAAAAAACCCTAGAATTACATGCTAAAGATCCTCAGGAGGGATCTGCATAGAGACTGCAACCATGTGAGCAGTATATTCTAGTTAAGTTTTTAAAAAGCACAACAGAACATGGTCTCAACAAATGACTTGTGTGCAGGATCTAGAGCAGTTTTCTGGGGCTCACCAGCAATTCTATCACTGCATCTCTCAGTGCTTCTGTGGCTGGCATCCTATCAACAACATCAAACCTGCAGGTTGTGTAACAAGATAATGATGCAAACCTTAGGGATGAAAGTGGAGGTGCTGGTTGGATGACAAAGTCCCACCACCCACATACAGTAAAAAATAATTGAGATTAGGTGAGGCTGTAGTCAAACATGAAACATTAAACATACTGTTTATTAAAAATCACAGAACCAATTAAACTGAATTTATAGAAACTATTTATTAAACAGATTAGAATGCCTGAAGTGACCTGTGTGATCTTCTAGTCTGACTTCCTGGGTAATGGAGAGCAGATTTCCCTGAACTAGTTCCTGTCTGAAGTAGATTGTATCTTTTTAAGGGAGAAACATCACATCTTGATATAAATATCAACAGGAAAATTACTGTAATTCTTGGTAACCCTCTCAATGGTTAATTATGGGTAACTCTAAATTGAGATTGTAAGTTGAGGATCTTTGGCTGCTATGGCTAAGCCGTGTATTTTTAAATGAATATTTACTATATAGGAAGGTACAGAAAGGACCCACATTAACTTTCTCATTGATAAGCTAAATAGGTGCAACTCCTCGAGCCCTACATTAGAAGGAGAGTATCCTAATCCTTTAATCATGCCTCAGGTCTGTTCTATAAAACCCCTCTACTTTTTCATCACTCTTTTTGAACTTAGGACATGTACAATATTCCAGCTTGCCTTACGTCAGTAGCAGCTGCAGAGGATCCTCTCTGTTCTTCCTCAATATTTACTTGCTTGGGCAATGAAGAGTTAAGATTCCCTGTTCTAGTCACTGGGTCAGAGAAGCAGCCATTGTGGTCTATTAGTCTCCAACTCCTTTTCAGTGACTAGTTTCCAGGATAGGCCTCCCTTTGAGATTTGCTGGGGCCCTGTTCCTCTTTCTAGAATATGCTATGCTTACTTATCCGCATATGGCAAAGTTGTTTTAGGACTAATTTTGTAGAAGAGTAAGCCACAAAGGGATTTATCAGAGATAATCATGAGATGTTTGTGAGGAAGGAAACTGAGGAGAGGACAGGTCTCCTGAATCCCATACTGGCACTGTACTGCACAATTACATTTGAAGTTTAATTGCCATGACCAGTTGCATTGTCAGCTGATGGATACAATCCTGGAATCAGACCAAATGTTGCCATTTTTTTTCAGATGCATTTAAACCTCTCCTGTTGAAATTAACTTGAACCATTTAGCCAAAGTTTCTCCTGCCAAAGGCAACCATGTTGTACCTTCTCTTTCATAAATAATCATATATTTAGGAAAGAAAATATTTTCCAAAAGAGATCAACTTGGAAATTAAGATAAAGGAAAACATTATCTTAGCTAATTCTTCCTTATCATCTTTTGCAGTAACTTTTACTGAAATGGCGCTTTTGATTCTGCCCTCTGTCTCCTATTGCAGGCAACAGATACAGCCTGTGCTGGGTAGAGCACCAAACATGCTGGACCATGTAGACCAAGCAGAAGAGCTACTGTAGCAAAGGGTCTAATTTAAGACCAGGTTTCATGAGGAGTTTAATTCCTTTGTTCAAACCCTGTGCAATGAACAGGATTGGCTCTGACAAGCTTCTACTGTGAAATGCTCTGGAAGAGCCTGAAATCAAAGCCAGAGCTAGGGATAGTTCTTGGGAAGCTCTCTGGATTTCCTGGAGGGCAAGGTGTGGTTTTGTACGTGGGAGTTAAATGCCAGTGATTTTCTGTTACTAGTAATTAGGGGCAGCTTGAGTTTCATTAATAAGAATTACACATGCATACTGGAAAAAATAGTTTATCTGACACTGTGATTATTATATGTTGCCAGCTAAATGTCTTACAATGTTCATTACTTTTGTTATTTTGTGATTAACACTTAAAAGCGTCCAAAAGCATGTTCATGTTTTATCAACAAACAAGAAAAGAACTTCTGCCACTGAGAGTTTATAATACTAAAAGAGAAGGAAATCTCCTGGTGAATCTCCAAATTATCCCTCCAATCTGACTTATATTTTGGAACTACTTCTTGAGTTAGCTTTTTTTTATTAGCTTTAGTTTTTTATGTTCTTTATGATCACTATCAAATACAGAAATATGCTTTCCAGAAAGTTACCCTGAGGCAAACACCCAGCTTGGAAATACCAATCTTAGCAGATTTGATAGACCATTGAAGAAAGGAAACAGAATCTTATTGGGGGGAAGGGGTTGGGTAGCCTTAAATAAAAGAAATACTGCAATTATAATGACTGTTCATCAAAATTTATCCATACAGAGGAAAAAAGCTTTGTAACGTAGAAAAAAAATTCTGTTGAATTATTTTAAAAGTCCCCTCATCGCCATTGCTAACCACATGCTATCTGAATTATTATGGCAGATATCCTAACATTCTTATAAAACATTTTAAAGGGTTTATTTTTTTGTTCCATTTTAATGTTTCACAGCATCACAGGTTTTCAGTCCAGAAGAAAGAATTGTGATTCTCCAGCCTGATCTTTATTGCACAGTACAGGTGACAATTATATGAAGTGATCTCTACCTAATTTTTGTGGAGCTAAAACACTTCCTTCAGAAAAAAATCACCTTTTTGATTTAAAGATTTCAAGTGATGGGGGATACTTCAGAGGCTTGTGAAGTATCTAATTTCCCCACCACCACCCCCCATGGCTTAGTTAGTTTAACGGTTTTGTTTGTTTTAGTTTTGGTTTTTAATCACAAAATATCTCCTGGCTCAGCTTTCAAAACGCTACATCTTTTAAAAGATTTGTCTGCTAAACTGAAGATTTCTGTAATTACAGTTATTCTCTTTATTGATGTAATTCCTGGTGAGTTAGGTCTTACGTGATTTACTGATAGGCCAAAGAAATTAAGCTTTTTAAGTCTCTTCTGTAAGAAGAGTTTTGAGATCCCAAGTCAACCACATAGTTCTGCTTGATCAGTTTCTCATTTTTTGTCTCAGTATCAGGCCAAGACATACTGCTCCACCAACAAAATCCCTGTTGCTACCGTGTGCTCCCCACATTTATCCACAGGGATTGCATTTCTGTGCACTTTTAATTGCTTTTCTGTATCATTACTTTTCCTAATGCAGTCCCCCATCAGATAACTGATCTATTTTTTTCCTAGAAATATTTACCTGCACTTAATTACAGTAAAATGCACATTGTTCAAGTTAGTTCATCTTACCAGAGATTCTGGTAACACCGTCGAAAAAGTCCTTATCGTGTATCACTTCACAGATTCTATTTCTTATACAAATATTATCTTCTGGGTTCGTAAACTAACTAATAGGTATTACTAGCCATATATAAATACTTCTGACCTATTAATAATGCCAAGTAGAAAATGATCCTGACTACTTTATCCCAATTTAAAATGTGAAGTATCCACTAGGAGGTTATGAGTAATACAGCCAAACACTGGAATGTATTAAGGAGTGATCTGCAAGGGAAACTACACTTTCACTTGAGGTATTTTACTCTATAACAAAATAGTTACCTCATCTCTACAGTAACACCTACGTTGCACTAGATTTGAACAAGGAGAAAATTCTTAGGTTTCTGTGGGCAACTTGCAAGCAGATACAAAGTTCTATTTATTAGAGAAATTATTCCACTGCAGTGCAAATACACCTTAATATAAAATAACAGGGACTTAAGAAATAAAATGAAGACAGCATTTTCTGAAAAATATCTGGCTAGAAATGAGTCACACCTAAATGTTAGATAAACTCTTTCTTCTTCAGTATGTGAAGGAATGTTTTATTAAGGTATCCCAAGCTATGTGAAATTGCCACCAGCAGAAAGATAATGGCATTACTTCCTACAAGGAGGACAAAGCAGCAAAACTAATTCAGCAACATACCAGGTTGGAAACAGTAGGTGCTTCTTCAGTACTTTGCCATGGGCAGCTATTGGATAAGCTTCTCAAAAAGTCCAAATGCATCAAATTACAATTTTTCATAGAATTTCTGCTTGGGGAAATTCCAGTTTTCTGCATTAGACACTTGAAGCTCCAGCAAACTCTTTAACTCCTTTTTCTTTTTTCTTTTTTTTTTTTTTCTTTTTTTTTTTTTTTCTTTTTTTTTTTTTTTCTTTTTTTTTTTTTTTCTTTTTTTTTTTTTTTCTTTTTTTTTTTTTTTCTTTTTTTTTTTTTTTCTTTTTTTTTTTTTTTCTTTTTTTTTTTTTTTCTTTTTTTTTTTTTTTCTTTTTTTTTTTTTTTCTTTTTTTTTTTTTTTCTTTTTTTTTTTTTTTCTTTTTTTTTTTTTTTCTTTTTTTTTTTTTTTCTTTTTTTTTTTTGGCTTGCATACAATTAATACATTATCTAGAAGTTTTAATCTTTTAATCTACCAACTAACCAGAAGTGCTGATAGACCTGTAGTAAATCAAACTCCCAGTATCCCTCAGGCTAATCTGCCCAGATTAAGATAATGGGCAGCTATGCCATCTTGATAGGTAGGAAAGATAGATAGAAGGAATTACAACGTCAGTTATAACTAGGTTTAAGATGGTGTTGACAACCATACATAAAGCAGCTGTTTTTTTTAAACTCTAATAAGCTTCAACACTGGCCATTCACATGCAGCAAGTGATGGACTTTCTGTAATTTTTAAACATTATGTTTGCAAGGTTTTGTGCAAGAATACCACATAAAATGCCTCTTTTTTACAATGTTCTCCTTTGCTTGATTTTTCCTTACATTATTTAAGTTTCGCTCTCTCAGGCTTCCTAAAACTTCTCAAAATATCCAGCTTTGGTGTCTTGCACTGGGCATTCTAAATTCATAGATACATTCAATAGATTTTGTTTTGGTAAACCTGTTTAATTTTCCCATCTGTATAATGGACATAATACCTTCTTTCCAATAAGCAAGTTGATGTTTGTGCGCAGCTCAGATACTATAAAGAAGAGTGACCCAGAAAAGCATATGAAAAAAATTAATTTTTGTGTTGAGTTATGGGATGAGGAGGACAGGCATTGGGCACACAAAGGAAGATCTAGTGTTCATCTTGAAATGTTGAATAATATCCAACTTTATTGAGCATAATCCCCATTTTATTAATTCGAGAGATGGCCCTAGGTGACTGAAAATACTGAAATTAAAACTGTAAATAAAATCCACTAAGGAATGCAAGCCTGTAAGTCCCAAACAGATATCTTGAAAGCTACCCACACAGTCCCTGCATAGGCACCTTGTAATTTTACTTTGCTCCCCCAACTAATGCTCCCCTGGAGAAACACCTCTGGTTATGCCCAGATCTGGGAGTAGTCTGGAAAGAGCTAAGCAGTTTAGCATTTATTCTGTTCTTTGACCTAGCTGGATGAACAAGAGGCTTTTCTACAGCAGAGATCCCAAATGGCTTGGCAGAATAATGGGTAACAAGCACCACAGGCCTAGGCTCTCTACTAAACACAACACAGGCTTTCTCTCAGAGGGACATCTCAGGTGTCCATCTTTCATATTCCAACATCTTGTGACAGGCCCATGTTCATCATTTTCCTCAGTTAAAGAGACACGGACTCAAACACAGATTCTTCTGCCACAGGGAGCATCTCCCACCACTCCTTGAATATTTCATGCTAATGAGACCACATTACCCTTTCTTCACTGTGCAAAAAGCCCAACAGAGCACCAGGCCAGAGCATAAAAGGAAACTAAGTCTTCAGCCCTGTGATGAGGGCACACACCTAGAGATTGAACCTGGTTACAACCCATTCTCTACAGCTTGGTTCTGCTTTTCTGTGTAACTTTTTAAAGTAAACTACAGGGACAATATTGAGACATGGCCAGGAATCCAATAGTCCTTCCTCTCAGGAAGAACATGCCCAGCCACTAGCTATTGGTCCAGCATTTTCTGTATCTTATTCTCCAAGCAGCAATAGTTTCAGTCAAAAAAATGCAGACAGTTCTCACCTCTGAAAAACCTGCAGGCTTGTGATTTGATTGTTCCATTGAAAGGAAAGGTGTTAGTCTCCAGAGGCTGGGAAGTCCTGTCTTTTGTATCAAATGTGGGTACTTAAACTTTTGAACTACCAGTTAAGTAACGCTGCTGTCACTAACTTTGCTAGGCAGCCAGTGTTGTTAGACAGTCCCTGAGAATGCCTACCTGAGAGGCTGCGAGCAAGAGTGCAAATCACATCTATTTTGAGGGGCCTGGCAAGGCCTCAGCCATGATCAAAGCTGTACCAATTGCTTTGCAGTTGCAAGGCTGAGGTGCTTGCAGGCATAACAAAACCCAGACCTTTGGGGTACAACTTCATTATCCACACAGTGCTGTGGAGGGGTGGGAGAACCAGCTGAACGCAGGAGTAAGAAGGGAACATTTGGCAGTGCCCTCCTGCCACTTACCCCTCCTGACTCCTGCACAAAGATGCTGCTGCAACAGCACAGGCAGTCCTGCAAGACCCCAGCTCATATTTCTGCTGCTCGTTGCTTTGTGCTGTTCAAATGCATGAGCCTCTGACTCAGCGTGACTACCAGGACACAGCACTAACTGCTACAGTTTAGCTGCATTCTGCACCACCAACACAGAGTTCAGGGGGCCTAGGGATCCTGCAGAAGGTTTTGAGGCCCATGAATGTGGACTCAGCAAAGCTTGTCCTGGAGGGAACCTTGAGCCACCTCACTTCTTACCCCTCCTCACCAGCTTTAGATCCATGACAATACTGCTTCCAAGTGTGTAACTTGGGGGATTTTGTCCTGGAGGAAAATCAGTCACTTCTCCCTTGTCCCCTGCCCTACTAACACACCAAGAATGCTTGGAACTGAGAGATTACTTTACAGACCTGCAAATTGCTGTTACCAGTTCGTGGTTGTCTGTTTTAGCAACAAGCACTAAGAATTCCAGCTCACTGATTCTGAAGGGAACTGCTTTGCCACACGAACAAGGCAATGTAAAAATAAATCCATGTTATGAATCCAAGTCAAAATTAATCCATCTGAAATGCACATACAACCGCTTTTGGATATTTTTTTTTTCTTCAAGTAAAAAACAGTCTTCTGTAGGAAGAAAGAAAGAAACCTGTAGGGCATACCTCTCTTCCAACAGAGACAATGGTTTGTTTGGGTTGGAGCCCTGCATTTTCCAGGGCTGTTTGTTCAGTATCATAAATCTCTAAAACAAGTAGTGCGTCCTCTCTACCTTCAGGTAATGACATTAAGAAAAACAAAGCAGGAAAATAACCAAAAGGTTGGTTATTATTATTTTTAAAACCCCACAACAACAACCAAACGAAAACCAAACAGTTCTCTTTCCAATAAATTATTTAATCCAGAGGCACCTTACCCTCTTCTCTTATCCCTTTCCAAACATTTTTCTAACTTAATTTCTATTTCCTAGGTGAATTTTTTGTTCTTTTAACTTAATCACAAAACATTTTTTCAATTGTTTAACATGACAGAATGGCAAAAAAATCCCAGCACTCTATTAATACAACTCAAAATTGTGTGTCCAACGCTGCAGCAGAGCCAGTGCTACTTTACAGGAAGGTTTTATCCAAAATTCCTTAGTGCTGTCATGGAATAAATCTTCATTCATCACCCTCCACTAGAGAACTTTCTTCTTGTTTTACACAAATCTAAGCTACTGGTGTTTTATGGGTTTTCTTTTTGTTTGTTTTGCTCTTTTTAATGAAGCAGTTTCTTCCAAAAGATGTTTTCCTGGCAATGCAATTTCAGCCACACACACACACACTCACACAAAGTATCCTGGTTACAATCTTATTTGTACAGAACAGAGTTCATAGCTAAAATGAGCAAAATACCCTCCAACCTCCCCTGTGAAGAAATTAAACTAATACTATGCATGTTTTTATTATTGGGGTAGTCTATTGAAGTTATAATTGTACCTGGCTAGTGATCTTATTTTACCAAGTCCTCAATGGGTTTCTGGTGTCTTTTTATTGCCCCTCCCAGGCCCTAGGAAGTTCTTGTATTCTTGTGTATCATTATTTTGTTCCTGTGAGTCCTTGGAAGTATTTAGATAATACTAGGAGTTTGTCTTTCTTCTTGCTGGGGGGAAGGAAGATGTTTTTCCACATCTAAGCACCCAGTGAGCTTCACCCGACTAGGCTGCACATCAGGTTACAATGATCCCAGCAGACACTCCACTGCAAACTGGAACTACAAATAACTTGGAATTCCCTACTAGATCTGGTAACAGCAGTGATGAAAACTCTCTGCTAATGCATTTCAGAAGTATACCTGCAGTCTCTGATATTTGAATCAGCTAGTAGGATCCAGTTACAGAAAGGCCATAGTTAACATATTCTCAACTAAGTCCCCCAAAACTTACTTACCATGGAAACCACTTATCTGTAAAGCACTAAGGATGGCTGAAATATTTTCTCTTGACAAAAACGGGAGTGAAGCCAGAAAAAGATGGGATTGTGCATAATGAGGCCTTTGATCCTTCATTCACATCTGTGTTAAGTAGAAACAACCTCGGTGAAGCAGGTTGAGTTACAGAGTGGAATTCATTTATAGGACAGAAGTAGGTTTGACACATCACCTAGTTCAGGTTCTTTCTGGAGCTTTTCCCATTATCTTAATGCATTTATGTTAACAGATTTTCGTTTCACTTTTCCAGTAAGAGAAACTTAGTAATACAAAATAGCATCTGTATCTAAAACGTGTAGACACATTCCAAGCTTTTGAGATAAATGGAGCCACTCGGTCTTGCTGAGGCTCAGAATTTTGCAGTCTGAGATGGAAAAGTGCCTGTAATTCAGGCCAGGCCCCAGAGTCCCCAGGTGCCCCATGTCTGTACCAGGGCCCTGGCTGGGCAGCGCCCGCAGAGCCCCACGCTGGAAAATCAGGTCAGGAACAGAAATCCTTGCTCCCAGCTTTGCATAGATCTCTTCAATTTACGGGTTCTCATTCAAACCCAAGTTTTATCAGGTTTTAACGGAGCAACTTCCTGGAACGTCACCATCCCAGCGCTGCGGGCCCTTTCAAGCAGGTACCTGCTGGGAGTCCTGCCGGGTGCGGTCTGGGTGTGACACGTGCCCGGGGGCCGCGACGGCACCGGCACTCACGCGCACCCTCCCCTTTTGGTGTTTTTAACCTTGACTGCCAGTCACACCGCAGCCGCCGCCTG
>NW_009970724.1:5927720-5929964 GCF_000747805.2 Chaetura pelagica
GGGGTCTGAGGGGTCGGGGTGCTCGGGGGCGGGGCTGGGCCCGTGTGAAATGGTGCTGTAATCGGGCAGGTTTAGGCCAATAATGGCACGAAAGCACGTTCTTCTGGAAAACTTTGCCCCGTTTAACTGCTGTTGCATTGTGCTGATGTTACTAGGTATTGTATCCTAGTAAATAGTTTCCGTCTATGTTGGAGCAGTCAGATGTGACCAAGCCGTGCCCAGACCAGCTGTCTGCCTGCTTCCAGTGAGCAGCCATGAGCCACGGGTTTGCTTCTGCTCCTGAGCCACCTCAAAAGCTCATTGTCAGTTGAGGACAGTCACTCATGAATTCCTATATTATTGTAATTTCACATGAGTAGTCTAATTGAACAGGGTAAACATTACAGGCTACTAGTCCTTAAATAGTAGATGTCAGGGCTGAAATGTGTTGCTGTTGGAAGTAAAGCTTTTTTCTTGCATGGAAGAGGAAAAAGTGCATAGAAAGTTCTCCCTTTTTTTTGTTTTGTAGCCCCATTCCTTAATTAGACTGCAGTAAAGCAGTGGTGCTGTTCTAGTGGTGCTTCTCCTCTATGTGATGCTCTCTGGTGTCCCAATACCTGTGTGTATTTGTAATCAAGGCCATGTTTTAATTTATATTTGAGAAGTTGACATAAAGGAAGTAATACTTCTGTGTAGAAATGCACGCAACACTGTGGAAGTGTAAATGTGTTCCTTTAAATTTACTCGAATGTGTTATGTTAATAAACTGATGTTTTTTAGGCACCCCCAAAAGCCACACCAAAGACTATAGAGAATCAGAGGGTGTATGACGAAACAACTGTAGATCCCAATGATGAAGAGGTAACTGCTTGGTTTTTGCATCTGCTGTTAACAGTGGTTTTTTTCCAAAAAGGGACATAGCACGGATTGATGAAACTTAACATTCACACTTTCTTGTGAAAGTGTTGATGAATTATTTTTTACGTATGATGGGTTCACTAAGAGGTGATGTCATTCTTTTATTATCTGCATTAGATTGATTGATAATAAAACCTGCCAGTGTTCATCACACTAGATTATTAAAAATGTAAACCCCGTATGCCTGGTGATAATTAATTACGGGATAGATATTTTTCATTTACATTTTTCCTACTAAATCAAATGTCATCAGAACTTGAATCAGATGGAAAAAAATCTTCTTCAGTTATTTCATATGTGGTGGGTTAACAAGACTTCTGTCCTTGCAGGTTGCTTTTGATGAAGCAACTGATGAATTTGCACCATACTTCAACAGACAGACAGTTCCCAAGATTCTTATTACAACATCAGACAGACCTCGTGGGGTATGTATGTATGTTTTACTTGGAGAATTCTGAGTAACCAACTGGTTATAAGATACCAGCTGTTTGCAAGATACCAAGGCTTTCACACTATGGTTGGTAAATTAAAGATTAAAATAATAGCTTTCACTTTTTTTTTCCTGCTATTTTATTTGGTAATTATTAATAACCTTGTGTATGTATGTAATGTTAGGGATTTTTTTCCCCTCATGCATATATTATTGTATGCAAATGATCTACATTGCCTAATTGATGGGATAACTGACATTTGTGTAAACCATAAAATAAGTGGTTCTGAAGACAGGAAAAAGTACACCTCAAACAGTTTATGTGGAAACTCAGTACTGAAGTAATAGTTATGTTGTATTTTGAAATTTTAAGACCTTTTTGTAAACCAGTGTCCTTAATAAATAATGAATTTTGAGGTTATACTTTTGGAATGTTTCTGCTTTTCTATCATTGAGGGAGGAAAGCAAAATTATTTAAAAGAAATAAGAAGTCCCTGGTGTGCTGCAGTCTTTATTGCAAATATGTTTTTTTTTCCATTGACTGAATTAAGCAATTTAATAACTTGTCTTTAAATGTTTATGAAGATACTGGGAGTAACCAGGGAGGGCAGTTGGAACTAGCAGCCCTTCATTCCTCTACTAGTTGAATCTGGTGCTGTGTTTACCACATTGCAATGCAACTTGCCTGTTTTGCAGAGAACAGTGAGGTTTTGTGAGCAGCTCTCCACTGTTATACCCAACTCACACGTCTACTACCGAAGAGGACTGGCTTTGAAAAGAATTATTCCACAGTGTATTGCAAGGGACTTCACAGATTTAATTGTCATTAATGAAGATCGCAAAATACCAAGTATCCTTTTATGTATTTATGACAATAGATACACTGGCTTGGGGCATATTAGGGGAAGAAAGCCATT
>NW_009970724.1:5930016-5937453 GCF_000747805.2 Chaetura pelagica
AAAGAAAGCAATTCTGTAGTGTGCATCAGAGATCTACATTATTCTATGTTTTTTATCTCTTCACTGTGCAGCTTATGGTATAATTACAGACTTAGAGATCACTGTGCCAACTTGAATATCTGATGGCTAATGGATCTTGGAGCTATTAAAGAAAGTGTTTTGTCTTTTTGTTTGTTTGTTTGTAAGGCATGTATAATCATTGCTATTATTTCAGTAAATTCAACAGTTTAATTAATTAACAAGTTTTTCTCAACAGGAAGTTCCATTTAGTTTTGCTGACTAGATAAAAGATCACTAATCAAAAAGTGAGAAAGCAATAGAAGGGAACTTTGCTGAGCTATTGAAACTCAATCTAATGGACATACTTGAGAACACTAGTTAACTGATCTAGCTAACTAGTTAATTAACTAGTTTATGAATGTATGTTTGAATATACAATAAAATCTTGTAAAGCAGGTATAGATTATTGATATAATACTCTAATGTAATACTGCATTTTGCAGAAGACTTTCCTCTGTAAATCACATGTTGAATTTTACCAGCCTTTTTTTTTAACTTGCTGAACAGATGGTCTGGTTTTAAGTCACCTGCCTGATGGTCCAACTGCTCATTTTAGAATGAGTAGTGTCCGCTTGCGTAAAGAAATAAAGGTGAGACTAACAAAACTTTTAAAATGGGTAGTCTGTTGCTTAATGATAAATAGGTTCTGTCTGTTTGAACTGCCAAAACTGGTTGTACGTCTGTACAATTCAGTTGATCTTGGTAAAGTGTTTTTTTCATAAGCAAATAAGAGGCCAAGGACTAGTATATTCTACTTCCATAAGCAGCATATTTCCATTTTTGTAGTTACTTGCTGCACCATGTGCCAAGTATTTTGATAGTTGTGCCATTAAATAGCAGCTGATAACTTACATTAATAGGGAATGCATGGTATGCACACAGTAGA
The DNA here is from genome assembly GCF_000747805.2 of Chaetura pelagica. Lineage (NCBI taxonomy): Eukaryota > Metazoa > Chordata > Aves > Apodiformes > Apodidae > Chaetura > Chaetura pelagica. The sequence continues at coordinate 5,930,963 of NW_009970724.1, forward strand.
GTATATAATAATCAGCAGTACAAGTTTTCAGTAGATGCAGTCCCTAGTCTTTTTTCTTACTCTTACAACCCTGTCACCTCTTCTGTATTAAGTATTGCTTACTAAACCCTAAATAATTTGCAGTTAAGTGTTCCTCTTTTGAAACAAGTATTTTTGAACTTCATCTGTTCTTGTTGAAGAATCATTCCATAAACCCTCAGTCCCAGGTACTCTTAGTTGGAGGAATTAGTACAGAGAAGACTCCTGTGATAGGCAGACTGCATTACTGGCTATAATGGGTGCTGCCAGGGGTGGAAATCAGTGCAGAAGAGAGGAATTGTAAAATCATTAATTTGTGCTTTTCCATTCAATTTATATTTTGATGTTACCAGCTGCTCTGTTACTTGTATATGAACTTAGGTTATATTTGAAGATATTATTAGGGCATGTTATTAGCCCTGTTACAAGAAGTTGGCCCCAATTGTCTTCCCCCTATTTTATTTCAAACTTGTATTTGATAATATATTAAAATCCTTCTGTGTTTCATCTGTTCTTTCCATTCTTACCTATTACTTTCATTTCAGCGGAAAGGGAAGGAGCCCACAGAACATGTACCTGAAGTAATCCTCAATAATTTTACAACACGACTCGGCCATTCTATCGGTCGCATGTTTGCTTGTCTCTTCCCACATGATCCTCAGTTCATTGGAAGACAAGTGGCTACATTTCACAACCAGCGAGACTACATCTTTTTCAGATTCCACAGGTAGCATTTTCTGCAGAACTCCAAATGACACAGAATGTTCTTGTCACTTAATTCCTAATATTTTTCTTTTTCTTCCCCAAGATACATTTTCAAGAGTGAAAAGAAAGTGGGAATTCAAGAACTTGGGCCACGCTTTACATTAAAGCTGAGGTCTCTTCAGAAAGGAACCTTCGATTCGAAGTTTGGAGAATATGAATGGATTCATAAGGTATGTCTAAGTAATCATAGTCCTGCTTGGGAAGGAAGACTAAATCCAACATGAAACGTAACACATCTTAGCCTAAAAAAAGTGGTAGAAATGTAGTTCTCAATACAGAAGTGTTTAACTGAAATACTTAGTATGTTTTGACAAATAGGCAAAGTAGAAGCCTTGTGCTATACTGCAAGTCAAAAATAAAAATGGCAAGGATGATGATTGTCAATATACCATGACTGCTTATTTGCAGGATGTAATTTCTTTAACATACAGATATAAGCAAATTTGAAAAACACTCTCCTGGTATAAGCTATTATTGGAAGCCTCATAAACATGACTAGAGCTACTTTTGTGCAATGCCAGTACAAGAATCAGAATGTAAAAATTATTAAGCTATTTGCATAAATGTCACTTCTTAATAGTGAATGGAAAGTAACACTGACCTCTGCACATCTTAAGTAAGATGGAAGTATTACTCTAGCTGATGATAAATTACTTTTCCAGTCATTTTTACCATGGAATTTCAGTTGGTTGGCAAAACTTAGGAGTATCTGAGCTATACCAGAAGGAAAATTCTAATATTCCTGGTATTGTCCATGAAATATGATTGTTTTAAAGATGGCTTTGTCTGCTGTCAGTAGACAGGCAACTGCTACATGTTCTTTAATTCCAAATCACTGATGTCTGCTTCCATTCCCTTGTAAACCTTGAAATCCTGACTATACTCAACTACACTGTAACTGACACATTTCACTGCCCACCTTACTGTGAACTGGGGAGGTCATCCTTTTTTGTATCCTGTTGCATGGATTTGTTGGTAAATATCTTTTCTTATAAATTTCAGCGACGAGAAATGGACACAAGCAGAAGAAAATTCCACTTATAAGGGAGAGCCATCTGCCAGTTGCTGGTGACCAGAAATACAACTGCTTTGAATTACGGATTGTCTTGGGACTTCTAACTAATGATACTGAATAGTATCTGTGCTGAAAAAAAACACCTGCAAACATTAAAATTTTCTACAGGAGCAGAGCAAGTAGGATGCATCTTTCTTCCTGTTTGTAGCTAAATCCAACATGAGGACAGTGACTCTTTCCAATTTAGCTGGAAAAACTATTGCAATGTCCAGTTTGTAATTTAGCCATCACTGAAGATTTGCCATAATTGCTGCAGTTTGCAACATCAAATACAGTAATTTTTGTTATAGATATTCTCAAAATAAACTATTTTAGTTATACAGCTTTTTTTCCTGGTAAGTAGCCAAACTCTGTCTTCCATTAATCAGGTAAGAGATACCAAGTAATTTAAACCTCTAACAGTATGCTGTTCCCTGACAATATGGTTAGTTTTCAAAAAATGCTTTCCTATCTAGAGAGATTGAGAAGGCTGTATGCAATCCAAGAAGTACGTGGTATTTTATTTCATTGGCAGCTTGCATAAAATAGCCATGTTGCTGAAGCCACAGTAGTAGTATGCTTGACTCCTACAGGTGTCTGTTCTGTAAATGTCCTGTTTAGAAAAGGTATATACCCAAAGCAGTTGATACTCTTGTGTATAAAAGGAAATAAACACTGATGGGAAATAATACATACGGCCAGCTTACAGGAAGTACATAAAGCTATGTCATCTAAAAATGCTGCTCAGTTGTGAGGTGTCTCAGCAGGGTGTTTCCCATCAAAATCGTAAAAATGCTGCTTCAGCCTTATAGTTGCATAGCCCCAACTCAAGTTGGTACTACCTGCAGAACACAGTACTGTTCTCCCTTAAGTTTGCACATTCAGTAGCAGCTAAAAAGATGCTTTCCTTGAGTTACTTCTCAAATGCAGCTGTAATAAGTGCTTTTTTGTATTTACCTAAAGAGTAAAATGGCTCAGAGTAAGTTATATACTAGGGTGGAATTATGCTTTAAGATATTTAAGTTACTCTTTGTCTTAGTTACTCTCTGTGATACAGGACAGCAGCTGTACAGTTGAATTCTAAACAGCCAAAAACTTTTTTGCTCTTCTCTTGCTATTATGCTTCTGAGTATAGTATTGATGGAGGCTCATTGTGCTGTAAGAACTATCAACCCCAAGCAAACTTGTAGCAGCATGGAATATTTAAGGACAGACCCCTGTGTGTTTTCCAGCTTTTGCAGGGTCATGCAGTAACTGGTGAGGTGTCAAGATATCCAGAAGTTAATTAGCTTGTTAGAGTAATTTCAAGACCATACTAAGTCAAGACACTTTTATTTTTTGCTTGGCGTATAAAACTGATTCCCTTTTGAAACAGAAGTATTGTAACTAGCATACAGTTCATTTGGAGAGGTAGATGGTAAGAAGTTTGACGACAGTAGCAATTTTACAGTTAGATTTGGCACATTAACACTAAGCTTTTCTACAGACTTCAAACCAGGCCACTCCTTGAGGCACTCTGCCCATACACACGTCAGCAGCTAGGAAAAGAGGCTAAAAGATCTGAAAAACAAAACAAAATTTAGTTAGAAAAGTTTTAATGCTAAATGAAGCAACTCTGTCAAAGAATATGAACCTTCAGAGTATATGCTCTGGACAGCTATTTAGAAAAAAAATCCTGTTTTTCCACAGCTGTTTCACTTAACTATTATTTATAAAATTAACTTTTAAAACCATGAAGCTATCAAAAGAACTGTAGCTTAGTGTCTCTGGAAGCAAAATTGCTAAATGGAAGAACAGAAAAAGTTGTTCTCAGTCATTTGGTTCCTACAGAAATATCAGGCATCCACTTTGCCTTTGAGAAGCCAGGGGAGTCTTAACAAATTACACTTCCTCTTCACAAAGGTAGTGCTGACTGTGGAAACCTGAACTCTATTGGCTCATCGTGAAAACACTAGAATTACAACTAAGAAATTCATTATTTTGAGGAAGTGCTTACAAGAGGTACAGCGCAGGAAGGAAATTTTCCATATAGGTAGCGTAACTAGAACTGCCGTTGTAATGACTTTTGCCTGTAACAACAGCAGAAACAAGTGCTCTGTTCCCAAATCAGAAAGGGGGAAGGTAAGTGCTGTAATTGAGAAAGAAAATATTAAGCCTTTTATGCCCTTTGTATGCACATATGTGTATGAGACAGAGGAAATGTTACTTCCTGATATCCACACCCAGGACTTACTAGACCTTGGCAAAGTTCAGTGGGGAACTGTATGTGTCACTAGTCAAAGTACAGTTTATTTGGCTTTTTATAGGTTATCAGTCCTACAGATAATCTGATTTCTTCCTTGAATTATTGCTTAAAGCTGAAGCTACAGTAGTGTGAACACAAGTCAGTGTCCAACAATAGTATCTTTTAAAGAAAAACAGCTGGTAATATTCACAGTAAGAATAACTTTAAAATTCAGCCACAAAAACAGAACTCTTCAAGTTTAAAGGCTTGCCATGAGATTTCTAAGGATTGTGAACTATGGTTAAATGAGTATTAAGTGTTTAGAAATAATGTGTATGCTCTTGCCCTCAAAAGATCCAAGTCAAGGGACAGTGGCAAAGAAGGACACAGTAAAATGATCATGCATTTACTGTGGACAAAATACCAAATTATCGTGACTCTCGAGTCTTGGCTAGACAACTGTGGATCTAAAATAACCTTTCTAAATAGGTTAGTCTAAAATCTAATCACCAAAATTTTCAAGGAATGCCAGACTAGTAGTGATAGCAGTAGTGCTAATGAACCTATGAAAGTTTTGAAGTTCAAGAACTAAAGTCTGCTTTTTCTGCCATACTCAGATTTCACCATGTATGCCTTCAGGTGAGAAAAGGGAAATACCTCTACAGAGGAACATACAGCAGAATGACTGAACAACCAGGTTAGTCCAAACAGCAGCTCAGTAGTAGCTGGCCCCACTACTACTTTGCTGCAGCAATAGAAATTTGTCAGAACTATAGAATCATAGAGTAGTTAAGGTTGGAAGGGACCTTAAAGATCATGAGGTTCCAAGCTCCCTACTATGAGCACAGACACCTCACACATGACCAGGCTGTACAAAGCCTCATCCAGCCTGGCCTTGAACACCTCCAGGGACAGGGCATCAACAACCTCCCTTGGAAACCTACTCCAGCACCTTACTACTCTCAGGGTGAATAATTTCTTCCTTATGTCTAACCTAAATCTCTCCTCTTTCAGTTTAAAACCATTACCCCTTGTCCTATCACTGCCCTCTGGTGAAAAGCCCCTCCTCTAGCCTGTATTTGTGCCTGGGTTTGTGCTGACTCAGGTGCAGGACTTCATGAGGTTGGCACTGGCCCACCTCTCCAGCCTGTCAAGGCCCCTCTGGATGGCAGCCCTTCCCTCTAGGGTGTCAACCCCACCACACAGCTTGGTATTGTCAGCAAACTTGCTGAGGATACACCCAATCCCACTGTCCATATCTCCAGAAGCTCTGGAGCACCTAAATGCCACATACCAGCATATGTCTGGTACAGTACAACCAGAACAGGGGAAGAGGGGACCAGAACAGGGATCTAGACCAACAGCAGCTGCAAAAGTCAGATGTCTCTTCTGAATACTTCTAGTACAGGCAGTCTCATTTCAAGCCAGCTATTTTTAATGACAGAACAGCTTACGAGTTGTCACTGAAGAACTTACCGCTGAAAGATACCGAAGTGGTTCACAGCATTACAAAAATGAACAAACTTTCTGGGGTCTGAATGGATTTGTACTTGATGATACTCCTGTCAGTAGGGGATCATGTTGTGCATTCTGCAGGCAGAACTGCTTCAAGTCTGCTGCGGCCTGAGAAACCTAGTAATAATATAAGTCAGCATTAGAATTAACAATCTTCACTGATGATTTTACTGCATCAAAAAGTGTAAAAAATACTGCTAAATAATTCTGCAATACAGCTTATATAGATTTTATACAAGTTTCATTACAGTAATTTTTGTTTCTTAAAGACAAACAGTTGTTAAAAAAAGAGTAAGAATTAATTTGTAAAATGTCCCTGTTAAACTTCTAAGCCAGAAGGGTAAAAGGTGAGCAACACCTTGGAGCTGGCTTTGTTAGCTACCTGAAAATCCTTGTTCTAGCAATTGTTTAAACGTAAAGCCTACTATTTAAAAGGCTCTACTCGACTGAACTGGCATTTTATCCTCCCTCGGAAAGTCATCCTCACAACGAGAGAGTGCAGGGCTAGTGGTAGGGCTGTACCCACCTAAAAACAGAACAGTGAAGTACTTATTTGTCTTGCTTTGCTGTAACTCTGAACTTGTAAGAAAAGAATTATCAAAGTTTCAGGAAGTAGCATCTTCACTGGTATCTTGTATTTGCAATTTGGCCAGTTTCCCTAGCTTGGCAGGGCCCGGTCTCGCCCCGAAAATGAACAAATCCGATGCACTTGGTAGGTCTCGCAGCCAAGTCTCCATTTTAAATGCTGGGGCCAGGCCAGCCAAGCCAACCTGTTGTCTGTCCCGACTCAAGTTGCCCCCTTCACCAGAGTTTGATGGAAGAAGGCGCTCCCCAGAACAGGAAAATCAAGGGAACTGCGGGGCGCGTCCGTGGCCCTGGGGAGCCCCTCGGCCCGGGGTCCCGCGCGGCCGCAGG
>NW_009970724.1:5939419-5963839 GCF_000747805.2 Chaetura pelagica
CGCCCGCCCAACTTCCTCCCCAGCGCTCCCGCCGCGCCTGCGCAGCCGCGCCCGGGGCCGGGGGGCTCCGCTGGTACCGGCACTGGGGGTTGTTATTTAGTATTGTGATTTTGAGATGTCATGAGCCACGTTCCTAATTCTGCGCTGGCCAGCATGTTTGGGTCTTGACTCCAGTCTGGGGGACATGGGTGTTTCCTGCGGAAAGTGTCCGGGAATGGCCACGAAGCGGGGAATAATGGCACGGGGTGACATGTAACGCAAAGTGCAACATCCTACGTGTCTGCAGGGACGGGCGGGAACAGCATGTGCTGTGAGCTGCTGTGTCTTTAGTTGGGAGTCACTGGAGAGGTGAGGGGATGTTGGGTCGTTCCTGAGCGCTTGTGGTGTAGTCGTGAGAGGATGTGAGGACCTTGGGGCCTTTCAAGTAGCTGCTTCCCACTGGCACGAGGAAGTCTTAATTCCACCACACAGAACCAGGGTGAGACATGGAAGGTGATCTGGAGGGTCTGGTCACTCGCACTGGAGAAGGTGAACGTGCAGCACCAGGGGTACGAGGTGGAGCTGCCGAGATGATCAGAACAGCAGGGGCAGGCCCAGGAGGTGTGTGGCCCTGGGGGTGCTGGGGGGGCCTTCGGTGGCAGCACTGAAGGAAATTACAAGGTTAGCAGAACCATGGTTTACAGTTTATGAAAAGATGTTTCTGACGTGGTGACCTGGCACAGTCAGGTTTCCTTGGATGCTGCGCTGGGCGCTGCGCGTGCCTGTGGCTGGTCCCTGCAGCACCGAGACCCGGCTGCTGCCAGGCCCCGTTTGGTGGGGATTTAGGTCTGTGCCTTTAGGAGGACATTCCAATGTTGTAGAAAATTCTATACAATCCAAATATTTTTAGAAAAGGGGAGAAAACATGAAGAGGAAGTACTCCAGGGCAGATCCCTCAGAGCTGCAGGGCTATGATTGAGCAATGCCCCCAGTTACTTAGGTGATGTATGTGTTGAAGGTGTGGTTGAGTCTGTCTGAAGTTAGCTCCAAGCTTTCTGCCTCAGCACAGAAATTATTTTTATATTTTCAGAAATTGAAAGAAGAACAATAAATGAAAATGAAGGATTTTAATGGAGTAACTTGTCTTGTAACAGATTGTCAAGAAACTCGCTCTTAAAGAATGATCCGACCAAAAAGAAAATTAGAAAGCCCACCTGGCCTTTACTGTGATCAGCTGCAGGGACCAACATGTCATTAAGTCAAATGAGACCTCGAACATCGCAGGTGAGAGTTTTTGTACTTTTCCATTGAGGTTTTTTAGATCTCACAAATAAAAGTAAAAAATAGTAAGTGACACTGCACTGTTTCTAGGAGACCTGAGAGGCAAAAAAACATGTTCTTTTAACATAGTATATATACAGTAAGCATTATTTTCTAGTTTTTATTTAGTAACTCAACAACTACAGAGCTATTTAATATAGCTTATTTGAATGACTTGTAGTTACAGAGCAGTGTATTGTCCTTGTCAATGCCATCTGATTTGCACTAAAAATAATAGAAGCTAACAGTCCCACAGCTACCACAGGTTTGAACACAATCTGAATGAACCTTGCTCAGGGCAAGCTTAGTTATTCTTTTCACAGACATTGCCAGGGACATTTCTGTAGCTAGTATTATTAACAACTGTCAGAAACATTGAATTTTTTCTCTTGCTAGCAAGGTCAAGTTGTGGTGCTGTTTGGATCAAGCTTTCAGGGCTTTGCATTTTTTATGAGATTAACAAAGGTAGGATTTCAGCCAAAGTATTCTTGTGACCGTGACACACTCCAGAGTATGAATTGTTTTTGGTAAGCTCTGTCAATTGCAGTCACAGTGGCAAAGAGCAGTAGAACAGGCTCTCTTTTCTCTCATTTCCATTGTTGAGCTTGTCTGTTGTGACCTATTTTGATGCTGCCAGCTGGCATTTGATCACAAATTGCTCTGCTTATTGCTGATCTCACTATCTAGTCATCATTGTTAGATAGAGCCTCACTCTTACAGTCCATGTGCTTACATCAAAGAAAGCATTCCTTCCTCTAGAAACTGAAAGGCTGAAAGGCCACCAAAGCAAAACAAAGCCTATGGGAAGAGGGTTATAATATGGCTACATATAATATAGCTACCATAGTGATAATCTGTTCTTTATTTAGTTGGTGGAGCTCCATGTTTTTTATGTCCCAGAAGAATTGTGGAACTTCAAGCTGAATACAGTTCCTGTAGCTCTTAGTAGCAAATTCATCTCAGCTGGATTTATAAGGTGAGTATAGTCTTACGTACACAATAGGTCCTTTGCATTGTCGTTCCGTCGATTAGTTCAGCTGTTGCTTTACAGAGCACAGTTATGTCTGTCAGAAGAGATTTATTCTCTAATTTCTGGAGGGCAGGTGGTGCCCTTGCCTACTGTTCATGTTTATTTGGACTGTGTCATGTTTAGCTCTATTGAAGCCCTTCATGTAGACGGTTGAAGTGCACTTCTGGAGCACTGCTAGTATTTCTGCAGAATAATATATGCTGTAAAATCACAGTATTTTTGTCTCCTTGAGTCTGATTATAAAAATTTTGCATACTTTTCAGCAAGAGGCCAGCTTCAAGACAGAGTGGCTTGATGCAGATGGGGTAGCCTGTCCATTCCCAGGAACAGGGATGTAGTGATCTGAGCTCTTTCACAGGCCAACGTGTGAGCTTAAACCATATTTCTCAAGGGGAAGCATTACAGCCCATGCAGCCACCACTTGTAGGACAGAATGTATTTATTCTCACAGCTTCCTTTGTTGAAAGGCTGCTAAAAAACAGAGGAAATAAGTGCAGGCATTCATTGTGTTTGTTGTTCTAGTCTCCAGCAGAGGTGCAAAATACATGGCTTCAGTGGTTACTTCAAACCATGCCGTGTTTGGTTGTCTGTCACTGCCCTCTGTTCTCTAGTGTAAATTAATTTCACCGAGGCTCAATTCTGAGGCATCAATTTAAATTATGATTCCCACTTACTTCACTGGATTTATATCTGTCTGGGTATTTGTTGCTTGCTAATGAGTCTTAATTGCTGATTAGTTATTCTGTGGGTACTATGCAGTGCTGCAGTACATTCACATTGGCAATAACTAGCACCCAGCTAGTGTATCACTGTCTTCAAAAACAAAAAAATATCTTACAAAACTTATAATCCAGGGGAGGGCAAAGCAGCCTTGCTGGTACTGATGCTGCTTGGCCATCGTTGGTAGCACTGTCCAGTCAGTGTGACAATCCTGGTACTGTCAGAGTGAGCTTAACCAAGGATCCCTGGGTCTAAGGACAGGCTGCTTCCATTAATCATGGAGTTAAGTGCATAATTGTCTGTGGCCCTGAGTTCTTGTTCCCACGAACATGATTTCTCAGCCCCTGGGATCTTTTATTTCTTCCTCATTCCTCACCACAGAAGCCATACTTTTGTTCCAGATGGGACAGTTCTAGTGAACTCTAGTTTGCATTACTTTTAAAGGAACACCCTGGAGCAAATGACTCAGATGTGACTAGTCTTCTGCTGGCCAGTGCCAGCAAGTAAAAATCTATTATATGTTCCAAGCAGCTGCACTGGCAAATAATTTACAGAAAAAAAATCTGCCCTATATATCAGGCTCAGCATACTTATATCATTTTCTCCCAGGATGAATTGTAGTTACGTACATGTATTCCTTGCTGGCCATAAATGCCTTAGGTTTAGATTTTCTTGCTGCTTTGGACAGGCATTATCAGATGTGCCGTGTCAGAATTGCCTCTGAAAGAGCTTGCATTTATTTGGTTTCTGAAGACCATTCAAGGGATATGTTTTCTCTGAGACATCAGCTTGAAGAAATTACAGTGAAGGCAAGATATTTGAATTATAGATCACATCTGTTCTCGTATAAGACCTTGGAAGGACATGTACTGAATTATCTATGCATCCTTTGCATACTTCTTTATACATTTGAAATAAGTAACTTTAGGGCTAGTATCTGTAGTGAGTGTGGGCAAAAAATGGCTGGAGAAGAAATAAGCAGGAGCTAAAGGTACAGGAACCAAGCAGTGTGGCCTAGATGTGTCCCCTCTGCAGACTTTGGTTTGCTGCATGCCTGTGCTCTTAAGGCAGATTGATGATCTTGAGGGGGGTCCTCCAAGTCCAGGGTGTTTGAAGTAATGCAAGGGAGCAATGTAGCCCCACTGAAGTACTGTGTTTAGGAGATGAAGCTGAGGGTGTTTTTACATACCTAGAATGTGAAATGAAGGCATATTGGGCTGCTGGAAAGTACAAACAAACCCTGACAGGTTAATGTTGAGGACCTGTCCAAGGTGTAGGGATGGCATGTTCTTGTCTGTATTGTTTACTGAGAATGGCATGTGCTATCCTCCAGGCTGTGCATTGCTTGAACAGTGATAGCTGCTTGGGCCAAAATCTTGCTAGGTGCTATACTAAAACTTAATCAGCATGGGTGATTAACAGTCTCAGGCCTGAATTTGTTCCCAGGTTTATTTTATGGGATAGCACAGGAGCAATTAAAATTGCTTATGTTGTCCTGCAGAGCTTTTGTATGCCTCCTGCGCATTTGCTTTTTTTCTGCAGAGATGCTTTTTATTCTGTAGTGATTTTTATAACTGAGTTTATTACTTCAACATTTGCATATTTTGCATCAGTACATTAAATGATGCAATTCCTGTTTGCATCAGCTTTCTCATACTCAAACTATGGTGGAAATGTTTACACTGCAGTGTTTGGTTTTGATTTAAAATACATTTGCATGTATGCATGCACACACCCAATTGTGACTGTGTGGGAGAAGACCAAATGAAAGGAATGTGCCTGCTACTTCAAGAGGACAGTGATGAATCCTCTCTAGCCCTTAGTGCTTGAAGGGGTATGTCCCACAGTGCTGGACTGGCCTCCTGGAACTTTGTCACCTATATCGAAATGCACAACTGTAGTTTCCGATGGTTTTGTAATTCATCTACAGATAAGCAACAGCATTCTAAAGGAGTTGTTTTCAAATTTCAGCTGCTTCTATATTCTCCCTTTGTATGGAGTTCCTAAAATATAAATATTGCTAGTTAATGTTATGATGGCTCATGTAGTGCAGTCTAGTGTAACGTTATAGCAAAGTTCTGACTCTGCCACACCAAGACTCTTTGGCCAGTATGTAATTAGGTTCAGTTCTAGGACAGAGATCCCATTTTTGGTCATCCTGTCCATGCAAGCCAGCATGTATATAGCATTATCTTCCCTCTCTTACTAACTAGCTATCATTATTTGATCTTACAGATGTATTAATGAATAACAACATTCTTAGGGTATCTCCTCACATCACATTAAGAGTGCTACGGGAGAAGCTTGGAGAGTACCTGGGTGGAGTTGCAGTTGCAGATAAATTCAAGTTTTTAAAATGCATTGGGAAAAAACTAGCAGTGGTAAGTTAATATTTTTTTTCTTTGGTGCTCTTCTGCTTTATAATGTAAATAACAGATCTCATTCCTACAGATTAGATAACATCACAGGAAAAACAGAGATAACTTCTGGGGCATTGTTAGCATTTGTTTTAAACACGCTGGAGCATAAGTTCTTGTCAGAACACAACTGCTTTCCTAAATACAAAGGCACAAAAGCTAGACTGCCATCCAATGAAAAGATGCTAGTTTTGATAAATCAATGGATTAAATATGACAGATCTGGTTGTCTTAAAAAAAGTAAAAATCCCCCTAAGATCGTGATTACCAGCATGTGGTTGGGAATCTGGCAGTTGAAGAATTTGCAATGGAAACTCACTTAGTCAGAGTTCCTCTTATGGTTGCTGCTGTGACCTGCCCAAAAGTCTTTGGAAGATCAGTTTCTGAATGAAAACTTCTCTGGATGTACATTTGTGTTCCACTAATTAGTCCAGTAATACAGCCTGAAATGTATGTAATAAAACATACTTCTCTGAATCATAAGTGTTCCTCATATTGTTTCTCTGTATAGTTGTATCTTACAAACTATAGCTAAATAAACTTGAAAATCTGTCCAACAAGTTTGTTTTTGTAACACATGAAGATGTAAGTCGTGTATGTAAGTATAGGATACTTTTCACCTCTCATTTCACCTGTTTCTCATGGATTTGGAAATTAATTACAAGCTGGAAATTTGGTGCCATTCTTTATTTCATTTGTAGTTGAGTTATCACTAAAATTACTCTCACAGAAGATACTAAGCAATATGCAAAAGCTAGGTGGAAAAACATTAAGAGAAACTTAAAAGACTGTGACACAACCTAAATCTGAAAGTGTGCATATGTCTTCAAAGAACTCAGGTCTTTTTAACTGGATAACAGGTAAGATGGTGTATTTTCTTCCCCAATGCTACTTCTGAGATAAATGGATAAATTTTTCAGCTTCCTCTAGAATGTCATAAACTTAATAAAATATTTTGCATTAACAGAGAATTCAAGATCTTGGTAGACACAAGTAAAGATTTTTAGTGACAAATTAAAGATGTCATTTTAATTTAGGTTATCGATTGTTGCTTATTGTTTAACTTTATGACAAAGTGTAAAGCAATAAACCAACTAACTGGTTTATTTGTTGTTTAGGGTCATGGTAACCTCATTGAATTACATCTCCATGATTAAATATTTGTTGAGCGGGTTTTTCCCCCCAGTCTTCTGTTTCACAACAGTAACAATGTCAGCAGTAATAAGAGCTGTACCTTACTGGCAAGTATGGGTAATTATATGAAAAATAAACATAACCCAAAATTTTGTTAAATTCCTGTTCCTTTTCTTGCATACAGCCTGTGTCTGTAGCAGTGAATCAGTGGCATTGCCTGGCTGTTACTGAGAATAGAATTTGGCTCCATGTTTGGTTCAATTTCATTATTTAAATGTAAGCTCAGATTTATGTTTTTTTCCCCTGCTGGAGCACATATTTCAAATATATATTGATTATCTTAGACTTTGTTTTTAAGTTGAGTGTTGAAATCTGAAAGTGCGTGCAACACAGAACAGCAAGAAAAACAAGAAATACAGGAAGACGTAGGGAAGTAATGTAGTTTTTTATGTATACATTAAACATTTTGCAGTATTGTATTAGTGATGAGAGAAAATTATGTGAGACTCAGTATTTGCATTTAGTTCAGCTTGAAGCAACTTTTGGTAAAGAAAGTTGAAGACTTTCTTCTGCTGTGACTGTTAGATCAGGTCCTTTGAACCGTAAGAGAAAGTGCAAAGGATAAAAAAAAAAAATTCAGTGCATCCGTGTACTCTTGTGGGTCTGGTGGAGATACAGAAAAATAGATAAAGTTTCAGTGCCATGTCAGAAACCAGAATAATAGTCTATGATCCTTCTACCCATGAAGCCATTACAGAAGATAGTGCTAGTTACGAAAAAATGTAGTATGTAAAGATGATGATAGAATACAGGAATTAAGTGATATGCAGCATTGTTGATAAAAGAAGTTTTTTATTGGTTACGCTTCCATTCCTTATCTTCCAAGGTGAAAGCAAAGCAAGAAACAGAACTGGAACTGAAGTCATTTGCTCCTCCTTATGTATGTATTGAATGGCTTTTAAGGTATCATTTTCGGAAGCTTTTTGCATTGTACATTTCCTCTTTTGTCCTTCTGATGAATGTACTGCATATTTTAGGCACTTTATCCTGAATTATATTTATTACTTGGAGTGGAATACTTTGAAGATGTTTATCCATTATCATCATCAACTCAACAAAGACATTACTTAAATGCAGAAGCTAATAAATTGGGTCATGGATCAAGATTATCCAGTCTTCCCCAGCACAAACCTGAAAAAAGCAAATATTTTGTAGAAAGCATACAAAGCAATCATCAGCTAGAAAATCAGGAAGTGCACAGTCTTGGGGAATGGGATGAGAAAGAACCTGTTCCAATTTTGCACACAAAGCAACACCGTAACAACAGGATTCAAGAAAAACAGATACAATTTGGAGAAAAGGGTAAGTTTAAAGCAACGTAGTGAAGGAGGATGATGCAGAAGTATAAATATTATGGTTAACATTTACAATATAATAATATTTCTGTTTTCTAATGTTAATTATTATGCAGATCAAAATGGATCCAGTGGATCTCTTTCCAAACCAAGTCATTCAAATCCTGCAGACTGGGAGTCTGGAAAGAGGGATGTGGTATTACCGACCTCTCAGCAAAATCATCTCAGCCAAGATCAAAAAGAGCAGAACACTCCTAAGTGGAATGACAAAGCCAAAGGAACTGCTCTTACTCTTCATGTAAACTGCAGTGATGAACAAGGTCAGAATAACCAGACACCCCCAAATCACATTACGTATCAAAAGGATACAACTGTTCATTGTAATCTTTTTGCCACAGTATGGATTTTAGAGAGGTGGCAGAGTAAAGCTAAGTTTTAAGAGATCTATAGTTAAAGATTGAGTGGGAATACTGATATCAGAGAAGTATTCTATTTTTTTCAATAATACCTTTCAAAGACCTTTATCACTGTGTACTGATACAGGGAAAAACTTTACTATAGTTGATGCATTTGCCTGATCTTGTTTATATGAAATACATTACTAAGTAGCTGCTGTAAAGATAAGATAATGATCCCATAATTTAAAAAACATTTTAAATGAAAAAAAAAATCTAGCTATCAGTATATCAGGGAAAGCATTTAGTCACTTCAACTTTCATTGTCATCTTATCCATGGCTACATTACTACTGAAGTGTTTCCTCCCCTCCCTCCTGTATCATGTTTGTTTATATGCTATTGAACAGTGGCCTCCCTAAAGCTGAGAGGTGAGAGAATGGTTTGAGCAGACTATGGTCAAAATAGTACAAAAGTGTGGAAGGGTTTAAAGTACACATTAACTAGTTAACAGTTCTGTGCTGAATTAGAAAATGTTGTTTGGAAGAGATCTGTTAACTACTACTTCCTTTAAAATGGAATATCTTCTTGATCTTGAGGACCACTAAGTTCCTGAATGTTCTTAATATTCCTAAGTTTGTAGTGACTACCAAGGAAGAAATGACTGACACATTTAAATTGGATTTCAATGACTATTGCTATGTTAGCATCAAAATGATACCATACGTTGTTATTGAGCAAATACTTTTGAATGACAAGTTTTAATATTTGAGTAGAACTTTACAGTTAATACAAAAAGGTGACCTTTATTCTACTGGAAATTTTAAATGAGTAATTACTAAATGAGGCAACATTAAAACTTTCATAGGTATGGGCACCTCACAGATTTCAGTTAGAATTATTTTCTGGATATCTAGCACTTTCAGGAAGGAAACAAAGAACTGGATCTTGTATTCCTTGAGACGTGTCTGGAGAGTGTATTAGAAAAGGTATTCATGGATGACTTTTCAGTAATTTTATTTTCCAATCATAATATGTCAAAAATAGCTTTGGGCCTCCATCATCAAGTTAACTGATATTAAGTATGAGACTGCTTCATTTCCAAATATTTATATGTAAAAATATAACTGAAAAGTTTTCCATAACTTTATGTTGAAGGATAAAGGATGTAGGATTTTATAATAGTAAAGGGTAGTCTGTCATCAATTTTGTTTGAAATATTTATTATTTATATTTTATTTATTCATTAACATTTAAACACAAAACATTTTGCTCTCTCTTTGCTGGGTCCAGTTTGTAGGGGATCTTCAGTCTCTGAAAAGCAGAAAGTGTTAGATATAGATTTAGTTTAGGGAAGGTGAAGTAATTGAGTGGTTTCCTTATATGTGGTAATGTTGCCTGTAGTAGTTACCAGAACTAGTTAGATACAAGTCCTCAAGGCAAAATACCTTTTTTTCTTTATTCTTTCTTCTGTTTTTTTCACACATTTCCAAACCCAAGAGGTAATGTTATTTATTGGATTGATTCAATGAATTTCTAATGCAGGTTGGAAAGTCCAGGCATTAACAGTCAAAACAGCTTGAAATTTTGAGAGTGTAATCTATATATTTTCATCATTACTATCCTGTCATAGAACTAACAAACATGGAAAATAATGACCACCAGAATGATACCAAACTACGAAGAGATAGAACAGAGAATGCTGGAGTTCTTAAAATAATAGAAGACCAAACCACAGAAGATGTACACCAAAACCAAAGGTTAGTAAATAATGATTCAGCTAAAATAATGGATAATATTAATTCATAGCTGGAAACTTATTTTACAGACTTCAAATAAATGAAAAAAAATAGAGGGAAAACACCCCCATTTCATTCCATGAATTTTCACTTGCTTCTTTGATTTTATCTTCAGCTTGCAGCAATACAGAATGAGCAAGTCTATAGCTGATCCTGGTGAAAAACTGGATAATCAGGTGTGTTTTTTAAAGTAACATATTCTTGAGCAATAAATATAGTCCTTAGAAATACGAAATATTCAAATGTGAATTTGAGAGTAATTGAGCACTGCTACTTAGCAGAATTGCTAATGAAAAATCAACTAAATTTCTAAACAATGAAATAATCTGAAATTATAGCTCTGGTTAAAATTTAACAGGAACTACAAATACAATACCTATCTCAGTCTTATTAATATTAGCTGAATTGTTTTACGGTTTCTTGACAGTAACATTTTATTGGGCTTTTTGGTGACTTTTTTGTAATTTCATATTTCCTATGGAATTAATTTGTCTTCTCCCAAGCTAAGCAAAGCTTCTGATGGAAGCGATAAAACCTTTTAAAACATACATATGATACAGTCATAGTATCAAAATAAGAACATATTTAGGAAGACTCAGCACTCACATGTTGTCACACAGCACAACAGCTCTTACTGTTGCTTGTGAGCTCTTGAGCAGACGTGATTGCAGTGGAGTCTTGTGAAAGTAATAACAAAATTGAAAATCTGCTATTACAAAGTTTAGTTTAGAAGTTGACAGTCCAGACTTTGTAAGCAATTAACCAGGTGGCAGTTTTAAAGCCCTTTATTCCTGCTCTTGCACAGGAGGGCCAGTAACAAAGTGGGATTATAGACATGGACAAGAACAATTAGCAATAGTCTGCATTTTTGTCTGTGTGTTGTCTGCCATGGAAGTGTTCAGATTTTACTTGCAGAGGCCCAGCTGTTTGTGATTTATTGATAATTCGTACTGCCAACAGAATGAAGAAAGTTTTTATGCAGAATTCAAATTCAGCCCTCCTGAAGGCTGTTTTCAGGGCACATGTCTAATGTAACTGTTCAAGATTATAAGTTATGTACTTATAGCTGTGTCTTTTCTCAGGCAGATGAAAAGAAGCAAAATCATCCTGCTTGTTCAAAAGAATATATTTTGCCTCCTAGTCCACCTTTTCTGGCACTTTCTGTAAATCCAGCTCAAGTTCCTGTAATTCAGGCAGCAAGTGAGTATATGCAGGGCAGTGAACATTTAGTCAAGAATGAATAGTTAATGAAGACAAAAATACCTACTTTATGAAGTAATTTGTACATACATTCATTCTTAGTATTGTTACAAATTCTCATTTGTGGTTGGAAAATTCTAGGCAATTGTAATTGTATGGGCTGTTCACAGTGTGGCAGATTCCCACTGCTAGAAAACCCAGCTTGTGGACTGGGGGATGGAAGGATAAAAAGAGGGAAACTGAATGAAATACTGTTGGCTCAAGTGAGTAGTTTGTTGTTGCAGACTAGTGAAAGTCAGAGATCTCCTGCCATTGACTAGCTGGAGTTTAAGGCAAGATTTTGCTACAGTTTATATTGCAAAGTATTTCAAGCACGAAATAGTCTTTTGGAGGCTTTTTGGGCTTACGTGGCAAGAGTTTTCAGTGTATGCAGTGTATATATATCTTAAGTATGTAGTTGTAGTGATACATTGCCTGGGCATATAAAAGGATTTTTACTTGGGGGGGGGGGGTGTGGGGGGGTGATTGCCTGGACGGTGTGTGTGTGTGAGTGCCTGGATGCATGCTGGATTTCTCCCTTTAGGCTAATACACCAGCCATTTTGAAAAGTTATACATACTTTATTAAAATAAGGGAATTTCTACTGTCTCTTTTAACAGTGGTTTTGGCATGTTTTATCATGGGTTCATTACAGATATCTTGATTGAGCATTCCTCCTTATGGTATCCAGATGCTTGCTAAGTATAATTTTAATTTCTTTAGAAAACAAGATGGTAGAACAACTGCAACACATGAAGAAAGACAGAAGGCACATGGAAAAAACTAGGGAAGAACTAATCAAAAAAGCTAAAGGGCTACTGGAACAAAATAAACTGTCAAGATACCACGGTACACAATTAATTTATTCTGGAATTTGGAATGATTGAGAAATGACACTGAAACCAATGTGAAAATGCTTGTCTTCTTTTCATTGATCATAATTACAGAGAGAGCAGTTTGCTAACCAGCAGCTCCAAGAGGGCTGATTTGTGTAACAGCATGCTGGAACAATTCAAGGTTGCAATGTTTCCTTCCGGTTTGTGTGGCATTCTTATAGATCTCTAACTATTCTGGCTTTTATAAACTAGTCAGGTTGTGTCCCGTGTATGTACAGTGCCCCCAGTAGTTGCTGCAGGTCTCTTTGCTTGTTGAGGCCCAGGGCAGCTGACATCATGTAAACCTGCCTTAGCTGGTGCTTACAGAGGCTTTTATTGGGTTGACCTGGCTTCTACTTAAATTGCCAGAGTAATGCATTTTGCTCCTCCTATCTAATGGTGTTCAGCTGGTAGCATGGAAGTTACAAGCCTCTTGTGACAAGCTTGACAAACGGTGGTTTTTAGCAAGGTAAAAATCTGATTGAAATCCCACCCAAATTCGCTTTGTAAAATTATTTTCAAGTTTATACATAAACTATCCTACCTAAATCACATTTCGGTTACACAGAAATGAGGCTTAATCACTTTCATGTTTTGAGAGTATTGGCTTTGTACTTAAATACAGATAAATCAATAGGAGTCTCAACTACTCAACTACTATTTGTGGTTTTGTTCAAAGAGGACAAGCCAGTTCTTCCAGTTAATCTCTAAGGACTGGCTACACTGTGCTCTGCAGAATGGTGAAGTTGTATTCAAAAAAACCAAACAAACTTGGGTACTTGAAGCAGTGAACCTGTAGTAGCATGGAGATGCAAAGTAAGCTAATTTACTACACTGAGATAAGCACTAAATGGCTCCTGCATTGTCGTAAATTATGTTGTCCAGCTAGGTAAAATAAAGATTATTTTACAAGGATTCAAACAACGTCTCTAGCATTTCTGCCTCTGAA
This sequence comes from Chaetura pelagica, assembly GCF_000747805.2. NCBI lineage: Eukaryota > Metazoa > Chordata > Aves > Apodiformes > Apodidae > Chaetura > Chaetura pelagica. The sequence continues at coordinate 5,952,631 of NW_009970724.1, forward strand.
TGATTTTTATCAGACCTGTAGACTTGTGTAAGTAAATGCATTTGCAGATATGTCTCTCAAGGTGTGAAGGGAAGAGTGTATTCTGTAGGAGCAGCAATCCAGTCTGTAACACCCTCCTGAGATTGCCATGCTGACAGGCACTCTCAGTTACATACCATACAGTTCTCCAGCTGCTGGGTTTTTTTTTATAAGTTTTTGAGAAGCAGTTGTCCTCGTTTCCTAAAATAGCCCTTGAAAGAAGGAATCGCTTAAGACAATTTGCAGACTAGTGGACAAATGTGGCCATACGACTGCCACACCAGATGTGGGGGGCTTGTGCCAGCTGTGCATGGCACATTAACAACAGAGGAGGAATCATAGTTAAGGTAAGTAACTGTTTCCTTGGGACTTCGGTATAAAACTAAGCTGTTTGAGAACCTCTGGCCCTGCAGAGCTCAAATTTTGTATGATTCTACAGTGCTACATATTCTGCCACAGTACAGCTGTGGCCCTCAGGCTCTGGTGTGCTTACCAGTCTGCAGAGAGTCTGCAGAAGGTCTGCAGCACCTACCATGCAGCTGAAACCTGCAGAAGAGCTAGGCTGAAGAAGCTCTAGGTTTTGGACCTTGTGTTGTGTCTTGGTGAACAGATAAAAAGCTTTTGTTGCAGGTGATTGTGTGAAAATGCAGTTGCAGTTACAATGAACGTAATTTTAATGAAGATTTTTCACTAATTGCTTAAAAAAATCCCCAAACCTACTGCCAGGTTTTCATGTGTGTATTAACCAACTGAATTTTGTGAGATCAGCTGGTCATTACTGGTCAACAGACCTTATGATAAGGTGAACAAGACCAAACAGTTTAACTGTTTTCCTGTGTAGTTCGTGAGGAATGGAAAAAGAAGTACTTTGAAACTAAGAAAGCTACAGCTTCACTGGAGGACACTTTAAACAAACTGCTACAAGATCTAGAGCATTACTACCAGAAATTACTCTTGCAATTGGAAGCCAGAGATGGCCAGAAACGACCAAACAACAAGACAGACTCCAAGGTACTTGCTTGTATTATTTAATCTCTTTTTAATCTCTTTTTACATAGCTTGTTGGTTTTGGTGTTTGGTTTTTTTTTAATATATATAAAATATAAATTAAAGTAACAAATTCATCACCAACCAATGACTTGTAAACTAGTTTTAATAGCCAAATATCCCTCAACAATCTGAGGTATAGAATTCCTTTAGCCCATTCTTCTCAAAAAGACTAAAGTGCTTCAGTCTGAGCATTGATTCTTTGTACAGTACCTTCTCATAACAAAATCCTCTTTTGTTCAGTATGATTAATGAATTGTTCAGTTCTATATTGGTTTTATCATCCCAAATTTAATGTACAGAGGTAATGAATTCTAGTTTGGAGGACAAGAAATGTGTCTTAGTCTTTGGAGTGGTTGCACCTGTACTATTGTGCAACTGAGTGTCTCATGTTGTCGAATTATGGGATGTTCAGAGATTACTTTAAAAAAAGATAAAAAGGAAAATATCTTTCACAATAGTTGCATCTGCTGTCTTTCTAAATGCATTAATTGAAGTGAGTCTGGCAAATCTGAAGCTAGACTGAAAAAAAAATGTCCCTTTTCATCTGAAAAGTGGGAGAGTGTATGTACACTGAGAGTGTATGTTATAGACAAATGTGTATAATTTGAGCTATCTTAATATAAAGAACTACAATTTAAAAATATTAACAGTGTTGATATTACATTTTGTTACTAGCTATGTTCAGACATGTTATTGCTCCTTTTGGGGGGGGATATCTGTTTGGGTTGTGGGTTTCTCTGGCTAGGCACAACTTACAATGCAGCAGTTATTATTGGCTATCACACAGAGAAGATAACTAGGATTTAATGAGTTGTTAGGCTAACACAAGGATGGCCTCCACCCCTTGTAAGCTACGTGCTGGCCTGGCAGGCATCAGGTGGGAAGAGTTGGGCCCTGGGGAACAGATCCTGATGATGCTGGTTTCCCTTCTCCCACCAGCTTTGTCCTCGCTGGTTACTCAACCCAGTGACATGGTGGTTTCTCAGTAGTCCCCACCTAGTCGGAGGGCCCTGCCTGTTTTTTCCTGCATGACTGTGTACCTTCCATGCTTTCTCAGTGGTCTGAGGCAAGGTTACACATCTGTATGGTGTCAGAGCTGAGACTTGGACCCTTGTATGCAGGCAGCTACACCCCTGGGTGGGGAGCGCCTCTTACAGCAGGAGCTCAGAGATGAGAGGCTGTAGATACTACTTAACGACTCCTGTATGGGCAACTTTATTGCATCGTTTGCTTCAGCTGGCTCTTGAATAGCACTTTTTTAAGGCTTGGTACAGCAAGAGCTTACCACAAACACACCCACCCCTCTGCTTTACTAACTTCAAGGGACCATGGCCAACTTACACTAGGTGAGTACCATCAGAACCTACATTTTTGAAAACATGAATTTCAGTTTTACCAGTTAATTCAAAGATTGGCCCCACCTACAGCTACTGCTGTGCCCAGCTGAAAGGCTGGCAGAAGAAGGCAGCTGCCCTCTCTTGGAGAGCAGGCTGCTTACAGACCAGAGACAGCCCAGCACATATTAAGGTCTGGAAGAAAGTAGGGGAGTTAGCTGGAAAGAGTTAGGAGGATTGCTTCTTTCTGAGTGGTGAAGCAACATCCAGTGAAAGAAGAGACGCGTTAATGCTGCTCTTAAAGTTTTGTTGTTGTTTCATATAGAATTACACAATTATCCGGATTACTGCACTGCAGCATGAACTGGATCAACTGAGGAGGAAGCTGGATGATACAAAAATGAAACTCATAATAGAAATTAAGGTACTCTGCCTTTTAATTAGAAGAGTAAAATGTTACTATGTATAAAAAACTTGGTTTATGCTGTTGCTTTTATGGTGTTAGTTGTCACTGTAACTTTATCACTTCAGACATACTACTCCAGGACAACCAGGTTATTAGATGATTTTTGAAAGTATGACATTCAAGCAACTTCGATTTTTCAAGGTACTATGTTAGCTAAGCTTTGCAATCTCTTTCATAATATTCCCATTTCACTCCGAGGGTGATGGAAGGAATGCATTTGGTGAGACACTGATCAGCAGGAGACCATGGCTAAGAAAAAAAATAAAAGCAATTGGTATAAAGGAAAAAAAGAAAAAGAGAATGGCTTTCCAAGCAGATGGCAGTCCTCTCAATCTGCTTTATTCCATACCAGTGCTGCCTGTGGCTCCCTTTGGAAGGAAGATGATGGTATAAGCCTTCACATTGGACAGCTTTTCAGCTCTGAATGCTTGAAACAGGAGCCTTCCACATCCCAGAGATCGCCCCTGTGTACTGGGGTGATGTACTCAATCTCGGGTGGATGTGCTCATTATGCCTCTGCCACTGTATAGCAAGGAGTGGAAAGGACAATTAATTTCACAGCTGTGTTTTAAAATACCAAGGCAAAATACAGAAGAACGTGGTGCTAGAACTAGGCTATCTAATTATACAGTTAAAATTGTGAAGATGGAAGATGTATCCTGTATTCAGCCATCCTATATAAAATTCAGTCTGATGAATATAAACCCTCATGCATGTTAATTCCAAAAACTTCCTTAAATTGCAATTCCTTAAATTTTCTGCAGATGAGAAAGCAAGCAGCATCTGATTCACGAGCACTGAGAGCAGAACTGGCACAGAAGAAGATTCATTCAGCTTTTGTTCTCCACTCCAGAAAATAATTTAAGAGGATGATGTGACTTTTAACATCCGTAAAGTCTACAGGAGCTCTGCAATGTATATAGAAGCTCAGAATTTCAGAGCATTTGTTAGTACGTTCCTGAAGTTATCTTGTAAAAAGGTATCAACTATATAAATGTGGAATTTGCACACTAGGCTACTCAGGTACTGATGCTCACTTTTTAAATCTCACTATGAGATTAGTCGGCTACTTAAACACACAGCTTAACCTAGTAACACATCTAAAACAAAGCTAAATTATTTTAAAAATGCAAATTAGGGGATTTTGTAAAATCACATTGGTATGCTGATGTTCTTTTATTAACAAAATACCTGCTAAGCAAATAAACATATAACCTGTTCTGATTATCAGGCAAACAAATTAATTTTTTGGAAAATTATTAAAACCTATCTTCTGTAGAACTACAGCAACACTAATCCTTTAGTTAGCTATTCAATGAAGCATATTTTTGTAATTATGAGTATGCATATCTATAAATTACCAACATACAACCATATTATTATGAAGTATGAACAAACTCTCAGATAATCTTACTTTTTCTCTAGCCATTTTTGTTCCCTCTCTTAATTAGGAAAACCACATGGACATTAACCTTCTTCTGTAGCTGGTGGAAGAGGCAAGCTTGGTTTTGGGACAAGGTGTAATGATGATCCTGGATTTCATCCAGTATTTCATAGTCTGTTTTTCTTTAGGTTCAAGCTCATGCACATGCCTAGATAACAACTCTCTGAAAGACTCAACAGAAACCTCTTGACAGTTATTTTTTCTGGCTTTCCTGTTTGCCTCTTTTTGGTACCAGATGTTATTACATTAAGCAGAACAATAACATGCTACAAATTAATGTCAGCTTAAAAGCTGACAAGGCTGTATTTATTACTGGAAGCAAAACACTCATGGGAAATCAGTAATACATTAAGAAAATTATGCAACTCTCAAAAGCACTAACTTCCAAATCTCTTAAAGATAGGATTTTAGTGCTGAAGTATTAAATTAATAATTAAACTATGCCCACTCATGCTCAATTCATTATTTAATCCTAGATCCTGTATTTCAGTGTTATGTTTTATTTAAGATACAAGAGCAGGCAGCTAGCTACTGGGAAAATCTCAACTAAAATAAACTAAACTAAAATACTATTGATTCTTGACAGTTTCAGGAAAGAGAGTTTTATTATCAAGTCGTCCAGCCTTTGGTTAGGCTTTTTGGGTCAGATCATCTGCTCCAGAAGACCTCTCAAGTTCACATATATCTGTCTCACAGTATTTTAGCATATGAATATAAATAGTAATAAAAAAAAAAATCTGTATGTGAAATAAATATATCAGTTTCTCCTAAAACCTACAGACCAGAGTTCCAGTGAAGAGCCCCCTGATTTTCCAAGGAATTTTTTATTTATGTGAAAACATTAGGTTTCACCTTCTGCTTTCCATCACCCATAGTATCACACGATCAGAAACTTTCAGGAAGTCTAGTCTCCTCCTCACTAGCCATGATGGTGCTGCTATTCTAAGGTATTTCCTTTATTTAGCAAGGGAAAAAAACAAACCAACCAGCCAAACTGTTCAAACAAAAACCCAGACCCACAACTGACTACATATATCTAATTAAATAAATTGTTTAATTAATGAAGTCACTTAAGCAGGGCACAGCTGCACTTTAATCTGGTTGTGAAACAGTTCTGAGAAGAAGAGAAGCAGTCTCGGCTGTTAAGTTGTGGAACAAGTAAAGCATAAACAGACAACACTGTTTACCAACATCAGTGAAGACAGCATTTTATTTAACAAAAAAATCCTGTAAATGCCTGTCTGTCTTTGCATCACTACAGGTACTTTTAAAGTTCTATAATTTCTCTAAGCAAATTATTTTATTAAAAATATGAACTAGAAAGAAAATATAACTTTGTATTATCTCAGAGGCAACACCACATAAAACCAAACAACAGGCTACTGAATGAATCTTAAAAGTTCTTAGAAGCTTCTGAGTTCTCGTTTTAAGGAAGTAAACAAGTTTGAAATTGAAGAAAACATCATCCAAGTCATCTCCATATTAATAGTCCCTCTTCAAGATAAATTCCAAGATTTTTGGCTTTTGAAACTAAGGAATTTTTTATTTAACACATAAACAAAGTGAATATTCGTTTCTAACAACAAATCTGATAAAAATTTTAATGGGAACTACTTCATGTTATTTAACATCTTAAAGTCTATAAAATATTTTAATCTCTAGAAGTACAACCAAGAACAAGCACAAGCTGCATGTATACAACATGTAAGCAGCACTCTGTCTCTCCACTATTCTGTGTTTAATCTGATGCAAGAGTGACTTAGCTAACATATAGGTTGGGCTGGAAGTCAGAAAGCTGAGCCTGCACCATGCAACCCCAGACTGAACACCTGCCACACCAGGCAGCCTCAGCAAATCATCCTCAGGAGATTGTCCCTGTGTCCAGGTGGTCTTACGTGTTACCAGCCACAGACTGGGTTCAAGCTTTAACCAAATTAAGGTAGTTTTGAGAAATGGAAAAGATGAGCAGTCTTTTAAAACAAACACTGATAAAGCAACACTGCAATTGCTGAAGAATGAATATATGGCTTTGCATACAAATAACAAGATGAATTTGGCTAGTTCTCAAAGTTTTTATAATCATGCTAGATCTACATAAAATCTATGATAGTAGAATAAAAAAATTACCAGTTACCATCATTTTACATCAAGAGTTCACATAGTTCTTACGGTGTCAGGGCTTGCCACATTTCTGCAGTTTGTTGTTCTGCTGCAGCCTCCTTGGAATAGTCAAGAGAATTTCCATTCCACATGCCAATGCCCCTTAAACCTCGATTCTTCACATACGCTGCTTTGAGAGAGATGCTGCGAGGGTCATCGTACCATACTTGGTGGAAGTGACCAAGAGAATCCTACAAAAACATTTAAACACTGCTGTCAGTATCCACCTATCTATATAAACACGGTATGTTACAGTTCATTGATTACTGATTACATTTTTCTGTTGAATGCAGTGAAAAGTAAAACTAAAGACTGAGATATACAAGCTACGTAGATCTACATAATTATACTTTCCTGATTTACAAATTATTTTTCACACAGGACAATTAAAAATTCCAAGTCAAATACTTGGCTATTTTTTTACTTGCAGAATCTAAGTTACAAGACAGGAACTCCCCCTAGATGACTTAGCTGATTTGTATTTTAATAATTTTTAAAAATATGACTAAAATCTCAGGTACACCGTGTATCCTAACAAGTTAATTTAGTTAGAGGTTAAGTGTTTTTTTCAGCAATAAAGAGTTTTAGAGGATGCCATAAAATTTTGTTCAAAATTATGATGCTTTGACCTGGTCATTGCTTACACCAAGCCTTTTAATCATCTACATGTGGAATTTATAATTATGTCTAAAGAAACATGACAAAATGCAGACACTGTTGTTTGTGTAAGCACCAATGTTTGTGGGCTTCTCCACTATGTCTGTGTCAAAACCAAATGCAGAAGAGAACACACACAAGCCATTGAGTTACAAAAACTTAAGAGCATCTCAGAATTTGTTTCAATCAGTCATCGACTGATAGAAGTAACTGTAACACTGATGGCTGAAGCGGCAAGATTTCTTTGTGCTAAAATGTCCTTTTTAACATGATATAATCTCTCAAGAGAACTGCAAAGCAATAGAGATCTTTATTATTCATGTAGTCTTCAGTCACTGCATGCCTCTTGCAGAATAAAATTCAAGATGAGGAAATCCAGCCACCCTTTACTACACTCAAAAAGAGAAGTACAAAGCACAAATGGAAGAGTCTGACCCTGACAACTTTATAATCAAAGAAGTATGGTTCATGATTGCGGACTCCATGAGATGGTCTCTTATAAAGAGGCACTTACCTTGTATTCATAAAATGGAGACTTCTGTACTTCATCCCACAGCACCCCTGAAAGGGAATTGTTCACCTGCTTCATGATTGCTCTGTAGGGAACCTGATGCCCTGCAGCATCACTGCAAGGAGCCCCACGGAAAGGCACTTTGGAGAGGGAACAGACATGATCCTGGAAAAAAAAAGGAAAAGCCTTGAGTTTCACGTGACACAGATTTATTGAACTCCAAAATAGCAATACAGCTAAGAACAGAGCCACAAAAGGCACTGGGGTCTCAAAAATCAAGTATGTCTGCCAGACAGCCTGTGTGTAGACAGAAGTAAACTGAAAAAGTTACATTTTGTTTACTCTGTAGTAATACAGGATTGGATGGGTATCACTCAGCTTCTACAGCTGTCTTATATTTTCCACTTTTAATTCAGTCTTATATTTTTCGTAACTACAATGTTTGAGATTCCATGATTTATCCATAAACTGCTATAATTGCTTTAACAGTCACGGGTTTGTTGCACCTAGTCTTTCAGCAGTGAGCTTAGTGCCTGTGTAGATAAGTGTTGTAGTACCTTGGGTATCATGGGATTCAGGTTTCCTAGGGAGAGATGAAATCCCTTGTTTGGTAACACGCTGCTCATCAGTTATCAGCCAAGCAAAAGCCTTTCTTGAGTCCCAGCTTTATGCTCTTATCCATCAGATTATAGTGTTTCCTAACCCAAATTCAGGATCATCACAATCTAGTTGTCTCTTTCCAAGGAAGAAATTAACAGTATTGCAAATGAATAATCTTATCTTACCTTCGATAAGTTTTGGCAGACATAGTCATAGCCATACCAGGGGACACCCATCACAAGCTTCTTTGGATCAATGCCCATAGTAATGTACTCTTCATATCCTAGTTTTGAAAGAAATAAAAATTAAGATGCATTACTGCATTTCCCTATGCTTTTTATCCTTAGAACTAATCTAGAGCCAGAGCCAATATAGGACTTGCAGGCATGCTCTCCAGACAGAGCCTAAGGAGCAAGCTCTTCTTTACCTCCCCCCTGCATACTCCTAGACTTGCTCTACTCAGATCCTAGTAACTGCTCTAGTTGCTCACACCTAAAAACCAGCTGCCCATAGCAGCAGTTCACAAGGAGAACACCACTGCTTTTGGCTGCCATTTGTCATTGCAAAAGTGTTCTTTGCAATCATGAGGGCCAGACAAGTAGCAACACACAACTGCTAAAGGTCTATCATCTGTAGTGTCATAAGGATCTGAAATTGTATTTTTCACATTAGGACAACACATACTTAAGCACACTCAAAAGCATTAATACAACAAAAAAAACTTGTCTAAGAAAAGGCAATCTTTTATATCCCTGTGAAATGTTCTGACTCCTGGAGAGGCGTCTTGTCCTCACCAACTAAAGTTTGCAGGTAAGGAGCATTGGCTTTTGCAATACAGTCTGTCCAGATCTGGCTCTGCTCATCATATGACATCACAAATAAGAAGTCACAGGCATCTGCAATCCCAGTGTAGTTGTAGCACCTTTTATCTATGCACGCTGGAGACCAAGCCACATCAAATGTTACCTGAAGGAAAAGTGCACGAGTTAGTGTTGTGTATGGCACTTGGGAGCTCTTGTTTTCTCTTCAGAACAAAGCTGTAACTTTTAAAGACGGTATTTCTCAAATGTTGCACAGTGTGTAACACAGTGATACTAATGAACTACAGGAGAAAGTGCTCAGCTGATAAAACATTAGATAATAATCAGAGAATAGCCCTATTAGTGAATCAAAACACTGAAGAGATTGAAATAAAATATGAAAACCATCTGATCAAAAATATGAAGCATGATGCAAATCCTTGAAACTTCAGTGATGGATTTACCAAAACACTGTTAAGCTTTTGCACCAGAAGGCTGTGTTTGCCCTACTTCAAAGATTCATTTAGCCATACTAATAACTGCCAGCTCATACAAGGCAGGAACATTGTATTTACAAAGCCCAGTGAAACCTTTCTTCCATTTAAATTCATACAGGTCAAAAAGAGTGACTTGTATGATAGCATATCATAGCTAGTATTCCTAGTTAACTATTCATGAGAATATCATGCTTTAGATCTGCATAATTTTTTCATATTGATATGCTAAACAACATCCTCAAAACTCCTTGCATTTCATAAAGTCAAACGTAATGTTTGTATAAAGTTATTACCTGTGATCCTGGTATTTCTCGGTGAAAAGCTTCTGTAGTTTCCTTAACAAGCTCTGTTAATGCATAAAACTCAGGGGAGGTTTCATTAACTTCTTGCTCTATATCTAGGTTAATTCCATCCATGTACTGGTTTTTTGCAAGGTCCACCTGCTGGGATATCCACACTGCTCTTTTAGCGGGATCAACAATTTCCTTAAGAGGTACATCACCTAGACAAGAGGCCTTCGAGAGTTAAAATGCATTTGCACCACACGAATAGTAAGAAGCAAAGGATTGTCTTTACTACACCAACAAACATAAGTACAAAAATAAAAAAATCCCCATACTGGTAAAATACAAAGGAATTCACTTTTTTTCACAAGCATAATTTTGAGAACTTACCCCCACATAGATTACAAAGGTTCTTTGAGACACTGGTGTTTCAAATTTGGCTCCCTTTGGACTTTGTCTATAATTTTATTCTCCTTACTTCTGCTTAATATTCTTTGAGCCACTTCCTTTCTTGAAATCACTGTACTTTCATTAATTCCACAGAGCAAAGAGACTGTGTCTCACTGTCTAAATAATCATATTTCTATGTTTAACCTTTGTGGCTTTCCACATTGGGGTCCTGGATTTCATTTTAGCCCCAATAGAGCCAAAACTTGATTACATCATGTAAGCTGTAATGGACTTTGTCTTTCTAATCAGCATTTGTACCTGCACAAGAGTTCACAACTATTCATGTTTTAAAACTCAACCACCTTGTAATACAGAGAGATTGATTTAAGAGAAAAATACTAAAAATTACTTAAAATCCCTTCCCTTACCCTGTCTTTTGGGTACTGCAGGTAACAAGCAGAATAGACACCCAAATAAGTATCTTCTACAGGCTTTTCCTTTCCTCCCTTCCTCCCTATTCCCCCATAGATGTTCCCTGTCAAGAGAACTTTTATTTAGGTGCCACTGGAACGGTGTTATTAGTGTAGCAGAAGCCACCACTGGCTTTAATACCCTGCACACCAGCACGTGCAGAATGTCGAAGTATTATAGTCCTGTGTGCCTTATCCCCTCATTAACTAATCCTCTTACTGGTCTGTAATACTCCACACCCAAGTGAATGTGAAACGCCCAGGCACTCCAGCGCTGCCCACCCCCACCCGCACTGTGCCCACGTCACCGACCTTTCAGCACGACCCTGCAGCCCTGCGAGTGCGCGTGGCACAGCAGCTCCGGGTCGTACCGCCCGAAAGCCGCCACAGTTGTTATTTTTGACCAGTCATAGGATTTCCAGGTATCCTTTCCCACATCGAACACGAAGACCTGGAACAGGGTACAGCAGCCTCGTTAGCTGCGCACGCCGCTCGGCAGGTGCCCCGCGCCTCAGGATCCCGCCCCCC
>NW_009970724.1:5964674-5984120 GCF_000747805.2 Chaetura pelagica
AGCAGCCCTCCGGGCACTGCAGCACCGGCTGCAGCGAGACGCACTTCCCGGCCTTCTTCTCAAACCCAACCGGCTTCTCAGTTGTGACAAATCTGCGCTGCAGCTTACAGGCTGTAAAACAGGAATCCTCTTAAAGCATCTGCAGAATGTATATGAACAGCTTTTGGTTGCTTGGTTTGTAGAATTAGCAACACCTGAGACCAATGGGTAAGCCAAGTGACACAAGCTACATGAAGCTAAGCTGATCAAAGCCAGTCATTTTTCTGTCAGTGGCTTGGACTGTGGGAAAACCAGGCATGTGGGCACAGTCCCAGACACAAAGGCTTGCCAGATAGGATCTAGGAGGGACACAGGAGTCCAAATCAAAGAAGATTTGGACAACCTTGGTCAACTGACACACGACTTCATCCAAACTATGACACCACTTCATTTTTGAGTAGGAGTAGCTCCTAGACATCCATGTATCCACTTCTGCACTGTCCCTGTCATCACACCCACCTTGCCATGGCTGAGTAGCTTAGTCATCAAGCCTCTGGGATCCAGGCTTTCCTGGACCAGATCAAGCGCCCCTGGAGGGACTAAGAATACATCCCAAAAATGCCACCACATGCCACCACACAACACCACAGGTTTGGGTTCCACACAAAATGTGGTGCACCCTGATGTTGCCAGAATGTTGGTGGTGTTCTATTTATACAGGATCTGGATGATAACAACCATTCCCAGACTGAAGGTTTCAAATTAAGTTAATCTTAAACCTGATGAAATTGAAACAGGTATTTCCCATCTCTAATGCCCTCTTAGTTTGATAGCCAGGGCTATATATTAATTTTTTTTCTGGGACACTAAAAGCCTGAAAATAACAGAATGGAAATAAAGAGTAAAACTATTGAGGACAACATAAAATGTCTTTTGCCAACAATGAAACTGCCTGCTTTTCATACTACCTTATTATCTTAGGGAGTTTTAAGTGCATAGTTTTATCTGGAACACACAAACTTCAGGTAACTACATGGTGCGTATGAAGTTGATACAAAAATGCATTCAAGCCAGAACTTGAAGTGAATTACCAAACTCTGGAAAACCAGATTTCTCTTAGTCTATGGCCACTAATAACAAAAATAGTGAAAAATCAGATGATTGTGCTACAATAGTATAAATAATCTATTCATGTGACCAGCCAACTGGTCAAAAGCAATGACATTGATATATGTTAGAATCTTAGTACCTCCAGAACAGGGATCTTCTGAGATGACCCAGGACTGACCAAAGCTCACTGCATCTTTAGCTAGATATCCACTGGGCGTTTGATATTCCCTGTCCTTCTCAGCATCGTATTTTCCACAAATTCCACATGTTTTTCCAGCCATCCAGAAGGCAACCTGAATCTTTGTGGAAATAAAGAAAAGATGCACTGAAATGTTTTTCTTCTAAAAATAAACCTACTGAAAATAATAATAAAAATATACCTCGGTTCTGTGCCCATCGTAATATATTTTATCTATGCCATAATCTGGGGCTTTCAGTGACAGGCCTTCCCTTTCCCTGCTGATCAGCAAGCTTGCATCTAGAATAAAAAGCAATAAGCACAAAGGGATTTCTTTTAAAAGGAAGTGATTGTTGTAGTGTCCAACCTGAACCACTTATTAAATTCCTGGGGACTTAATGCAGGCTCTACTGTATCTTGAAAGAGATGGGGGAAATGAGAAAGACCATAATGCTCCCTGCCCTGGAGCAAGGGTGGCCATGGCCAGGGGACATCTAGATGCTTGTTCCGTGTGTCTCTATGATCAGCACAAGGCACCACAGCCCTGCATTAATTGGTTTGCGCAAGGATGCACAGGATCAGCATCTCTTTCCTTGCTCATCTTTTTGGCCACATGCTATAAAACCTAGCATGAAGGTATGTTAAAATCATCTAATTGTTTCTTAATTTAGGGAAATCTTTATCTTGAGAGGGTTTTGCACAATGACATCCTCTCCTAAAGATCAGAAAGGATTAAATGAAATATAAAGATGATTCTCTTACCAGAGTTAGATGTGTATGGAATATCTGTTGGGACTTGAACACCATTAATCTTCAACTGGATGTGTCCATTGGAAACATACATGTCAACCTCACTTTAAGTAAAGGAAATAAGTATAAACAAATGCTTCTCCTTCACCATACTCAGCTGACAATTCCTAGTCCTGGTAGAACCAACACTGCAGGATGCTCATATCATTCTGGCATGAATCACCTGGTACCTCTGGGGGGAAGACAGAGAGCCCAGGAAAGTGGCAGGAGGAGTGCTCACAATGCACCTTTCCGTGGCTTTACTCATCTCTGAGTGTCTGCTTGTTGCCATGCTGCAGGGAGGAAGACACCAGGCTACAGGGACCCTCTCTGCAGAACAATTTAATTGCTATTGCATTTACGTAAATTAGAGGTGCTTTACATTTCAAAGGAAGGTAGGAGAACCTACAGTGGTTCTCTTACAGCTTGAATAGTCTGTGTATTGTTGTATCTTCTTTAGATCAGTGTTTGCTCTAATAAAGAAATATGAAGCTCAAGCACATCAAAAGCACATCCGTACAGTTGTAGAGAACAGTCATGAATGATACATTGACAAGGAGTGTCTTTATCACAAAGATAGTCCGTAGAACAAGCATCTTTCTGTTCTTCCACAAAACAGGTGCTGGGAATCCTCATTTCTCTTTCTTTCTCTAACATGATGGCACATTTAGGCACACCATTTTCAGAAATAAACAATTACTTGGGATGAAACCTTACAGATCAAAGCCTATTTATGTGCTTTGAAGAATACTCCCTACAATTATTTTCGTTTGCATAATCCCACACAGTTTTGAGTATCAGAGTACACTTTTAAAGCAGAACCTGCAATGGCAGATGCGATTGCTCCAAGATGAAACAAAATGTGTCTTAAGTTAATTTAAAATAGATTTTGAACATTATGAACCAACTAAGTGATGACCTAAGACACTGCCTCTAATCTGAGATAAGTAATTCCCTTTTTAGTTATGTCTACTTCTCAACATCTCTGCTGAGATCATTGTGGGTGTTTATTATTTCTAATTATTAGCTTAGTGTAGCCTGTCAGACTAATAGTCCCTTTTGGATTTATAGTTTATGTGTCTACTTAATTACTAGGAACGGAAATGAGATGGATAAATGCTAACAAATTAATGAAGAATTTGGAGCAGTAGAGACTTCAGGTTCCTGTGAACCTCAGATACATTCCAGAGGCACTTTGGAAAGACAAAGACCCAAATCCCAGTAACACTCCTAGAAATCCTTCGGTTGACATCAGTGATTTTTGCATGAGGCTTATACAGTACCAGTCTGCCCTACTACTCTGATCTTCATATTTAAAGCATATCCATCTTGACATCTATTTATTCTTAGGTTTAAAATTACTTACTGGCTGGCAAGTCTGACATTTATTGCTTTAAGGTCAGTGGACTCTTGAAGTCTTTTCACCATCACCAGGAATTTCAGTTCTGGACTGCAGTCCTGCACCAAGACATGGTAGCAACTTGCAGGCATTGAATAGTTAAATTCAACTCCATTGAAGGTTTTGATCGTGTTTTGGAAAACTGAACAGCGAGCTGAAAAGAAAAAAGTCAGACAAAACTAAGTTTTTTATGTAAGACCGTTACTGTATTTTGGATTTGTAATTAAAAAATAAAACAAAACAAACAAAACAAAAAAAAAAACCACCACCAAAAAACCCCATTCTCTGGTTTTTCCTATTTTCACATAAAGGCAAAACGATTCCTTCAGATGAAATGCTGCATTTGTAGTAATACAAAAGCAAAACTTTGCCAGTCCCCCACGCAGGAACACAACCCAGTCATGATTCAATCATTGTGTGAGAGAAATTCTGCTCACGGCTGGTGCTGGTGAAACTCTCTGTGGCCTTTTTGGCCTTTGTAACTGTGTTGTAGTCAAAAGAATTTATCAAATCTTACCAATTCACATCTCATTAACTCTAGAGGAAATTCACTAAAATGCTGCTACCTTTATTGAGTCACAACCAAGACTGGAAACAGCTGGAAGATAGGGAAGAAAAGATGCCACACTAGAGTAAACTTTTCCTTTTTTCACTCTAATGGTATTATGTTGACAGTCCTGCCAACTCTGATTGGGAACTATTTTAAAACAAATTTAATTCATACAGGCTAGTTTTGGTGTTTACCATAGAAACATGCATAGGTATGATATTAGCCTACTGATGTCCAGGAGAATGTGACTCCTTATCTCAGGATTACATAAATCTTTTCTATTTAAAATTTGCCTTAAGAAAGTATAACATGATTAGCTATTAATACAGCATTAATGAAACAGTAATCCCTTCAAAATCAAGTGCAAGGTGAAATTAATTGCTATACTTTTGAAGCTGTTTTAGCTTCTACATAACAGCACAAATCAAGCAGAACACCCTAAATTTGAGGTCAGTTAGATGTCTCTCCTATCTTTTGCAGAGGTTTTTTTCTTCACAACCAATCTCTGCAGTGAAGCTGAAGTGGATGCATTTGGAGTAATTCTTTGGCATGGAATGAAATATTTAATCTTAATAATATGTTTCCTTTTCTTTACATCTTTGCAGCCTCACAGATTTTAAGATGACTTATTTCTACCTGAAGTCCAAATAATTTTCTAAGTTAACATAAAATAAGTTCAAGTCATGTCAAAAGTACAAATCACATTTTCAAAATCTGCAGAGTCAACAATGTTTGTGCAGAGAGGTAATTGCTGACCTTTAAGGTTTTCAATGATTGAAAGTGTTGCTTGGGAAAAGGTGTTCCAGTCAGGGGATGGCTGTGTTGAAATCGGTGCACCTGGATGTGAAGGGATTGGCAGGGGAAGCCTGATGGCTCTGTCGTAAATTGTGAGCTGCAAATCAGTAAGAAAACAAGCATGGATGGAAATACAAAATACAGTGTTGAGGTGAGATACCATTTCCTAGACTGTTCAAAGAGGACTGTGACTGTGACTGAAAAATAAATTAGAATCTAGATTTAGGTCAGAGCTAAAAATAAATCACGTCCTCTGTCTACACCATGAAATAGCTCTACCTCTAGAGCTTGACCCATCTGCAATCTATAAAATAGTGGTGCTATAAATGAGGTTGGATATTCACCAGTTTGCATCTTTTAGGGGAATTGGTACATCACATTTGCTTACAGTGCAGTTTGCTTACCTGAGATGCACACCCTCTCCTTGCCCATATGTTGAGGGCAGCTATTTGACCATCATGTCTCTCTACAGCCTGGTTTTATTATGTTTTCCAAGGCACAGGAAAACCTATGGTCTTTCTGAAGATTTGTGGAGGAACAGTCTATACACTAAATTATTGATAATGTGCTCCCATCATCATGAATGTTTTGTAACCTGTTTCTTATTTCATGTGTTTCCATACCACATGAGAAAGAGAAATGTGTTGTAGCATGTTTTCACAATGGAACCAACTGTATTAATATAATGTCCTTCTTGTGGGAGCTTATTTTCTTTTTTAATTAAAAAAAAAAAAAAAAAAAAAAGAGAGAGAGGATTAAAAAAGCTATTAACCTTCAATGTAATAAGTACTGTATGCCCCAGGTTAAGAGAGAGTGGAAATAGTTACCTCAGGTAACTTGAGGACCACGTCACAGGTTCTTGGAGATGTCAGAGCCATAACCAAGGTTGCCTGGTGAGAGGGACCACGCTGCTGCCTTTGGGAATACCCAAGCACATACGCAGCTCCTGGAAGAAATGAGTAGAACCTGGAAAAGGAAGTAAGTGATTAAAATGGTCCGTGTTTGAAAAGAAATAAATAAAAAATAATAATTTCTTCAGACTAAAATACCCGCCTAAAGCAATATGCATTCTGTGTTAGACACGTTTTGTGTGAGAGTTTAGTAATATGTGGTGTTTTGTATAGGAGGCAGATTTTAACGGTTAATGGCTGAAATGTCTTCACTGTTTCACAGGCTGGTTGGTAGGTGATTCGAGAAGAAAAGTATAGCCAACTTGTTTTAAACACATTCAGAGTTAAAAACTAGGCACTGATTACATAAAAAACCTAAAATTCTAAGAAATAGATGACCTTCTATTCATGTTTCATTCCTGTGGTGGTAACTTTTAGCAAGGATATTTCACCCACTAAGATTGTCAATTAGTTGACAGAAGGATCTCTATGGTCAGGTTCCCTTACAGGCTCGGGACTGAAATTGATGAAAGTTTCCTTAAAAAAAGGACATATTCTCAGAGCAGAACAAAGCTGAATTCTATGGCTTTGCTCCAGGATAGTAAATTGCATGGTTTCATCCCCAATAATAAAAGCAGATAACACCACTTCATGTAATTCAATCTAGTATTAAAAATTATCCTCTTCAGCAGTCATTTGTTTACCAAATTACCTGTACTCCTTTAATGTGAAAGCTTGTGTCACATGCATATTTAGATAAGTGAGTTGTTGTATGTCTGTATTTTGGCAGCACTATGAAAAAAGATTAGGTTTTGATATGGATTTATATATTATTGTGGGCAAACATGCATGAACAGTGAATGAACAAATACTGTATGTATATGGATGGACATGTGAACTGGATCAAACAGTTAAAGTTTTCTTACACTAAATGTCACACAACATTTGCTATTTAGTTGCAATGATCTTGATGAGAAGTATTTGTATCACACTTAAGATTCTGTAATTTGTATCACCTTCCTCAGAAGCTGGAGTTAAGGTGCCTACATAAGGAAATTTCTCTGTGTAGTCAGTAAGAAAAAAGACTCCTTCAGACAACCAAGGCTTCTGCTTTGAGCCTCCGTCCACTAGGAAGCATCTGGAGATCCATTTCACAATTACAGTTAACAGATAAGTGTTTCAAGTGGTTTTCCTGCAAACTGAAACACACTATGCTTTGAGGGAATGAATACACAGCAAAAAAGGATAGGTGTAATCTAAATATGCATGTGACACAAGCTTTCACATTAAAGGAGCACAGGTGATTTGGTTAACAAATGACTGCTGTCAGTAATCTGACTTTATAATATCATATTGACGAAGGAGACTTCTTCCAGCCCAGAAAGTGGAGAACTGAATCTGTAATTAGCTGGAGCACTCACACAGGTGAAGTTTTTTCAAAAAACAAAGTAAAAATCTCACCATCTTGCAGTTGTCTGGACTATTGAAGGTACTTTTGGCCACTCCAGCTTCACCTGCATAGCTGGATAAACAGCAAATTGCCCTGTTGCAATCTGAGTAACAATCTTGTAGTCGTGGCAATCTTTACCCCATTTAAGAGAACCCTAGTAGAGTGGAAAATATATATTTGTATGAAACATAGAAAGATCATTAGATTTAATTTACTTTTAGCTGATCGTTATTTTAAACTCACCAATACTTTACGGTCATTTATTACTGAAGCATCAGCACAGAGTTTCCATCGATTTGGTCCTGTAATGCTTGAAACAAATATCTGTATCCTGGATCTCCTGGGGTGAGTATCAATGAACAGCACAAGCTGTAATCCCGTTGGCGGCTCGTTCCTTCGGATGGCACGAAGGACTGCGGCTAGGACGGGTGGCTTGCTGTCTCCCAGGAACTTGGTCTGAAGTCAATAGAGAAAGAGTAGAGACCAAGGACATAAAGCATTAAAATCACTATATTAAAGCAACAGATTAAAAGTATTTGTAAAGGCAAAGTTTAATTCAAAAAGAGTAGCAGGGTAAAGTCCTGGACTTCTACAGAGACCTATGAAATAAAAAATATACCTGAAACCAGTTTCTGATCAAGGAGGTCAGCACTTCTAAAGTGTTCATTTTTATAGTGAATTATTTACAGAGTAACACAAATTTCAATGTATACAGCAATACATTCCAATTTCCTTTAAAAACGTAGCATATATTAAGCAAATATTACAAAATATTCAATCACTATCCAATATGCTTACCTTTATGAAACAGGAAATAATTCAGATTCCTCTATATATGGTCTAATATGCTAAATCACCCTATTTTTCCTATTCTGTTATAAACATACAATAACTGGAAATACAAAGTAAATGATTTTTATTTGTTGTAGATTAAGACACTTACCTGAGACATGGCTCCAGAGATGTCTTCATAACTAGCTGAAAAAGAGGAGGAATTGATGCTGCTGTTCAGGACTTCCCTTCCTGGATCCTGCAAAAATGGAGGATTGCTCTGAAGGAAGTTGGTTATTATTGGAAGTTGTTGCAGAATTCATTTCTTTTGGTTTTACTCTCAGAGAACAAAGCTCTAATTGCAGCAAAGCTCATGAGAGCGTTTGTGGGCCCTGCTTAGAGTATGAGCAATAAATGTACCTGTTCATCTGCTGGCTTGAACCAAAGCTGGTAAACAGGACGATTTGCCTGTGAAAATAGATAGGGTGTCAGAAGATCTAAGAGAAGGTGAAGAACTGACTTTTGACAAATGAATTAAAAACGTCAGTATTGGGTATGTGGAAATAAAGCAAAACTATGATTTATTTATTTGTCTGATTGATTATTTAATTATTTAATTAATTTATTTTTTATTGAAACCTACTGAAATGTGAAACTTCAGAACTTAAATGCATCAGAGAACCAGAAAGGTTAAAAACAAGAAGGAGCTCTGCTACTTCAGCAAACAGCCACCTTCAGCAGTCTGTTCTCTCCTTCTTTGGTCCATGCCCTATGGGCACAATTTCCTGATTTCTGGTATAAAACATTGACTACAAGAAATATAAAAAATCCAACCTGCATCAATTACCTCTTGGTTGGAATATGCACTATCCCCACTGCAGTGTCTGTCTCCAGAGTGGTCCTCTCCACTGCTGCTGCAGACTTTACTGCTGGAAGAGCTGGCACTGCTGCTGCTTCTCCTGCCACTGCTGCTGCCACCCTTCTTCCTAGATTGCCTTGTTTCATCTTCTGTGTGTTCATTTCCAGGTTCTTTAGCATCAGCAGAGGAAGAAGAGGATGAACTGGACAGGGTGGTTGCACTGGGCTCTGCCCAGAGGTCTGTAACTGCAGCCTTGTCTGTTCTGTGAATCCGTTTCCTGCGGTGCCGTGTTTTATTTGCAACCTCCAAAAATAGTTCAAAGAGTTTTGAATTTATAGCTTATTCTGTAACATTGCTCTGGGTGTCAGACAAACGTCTCACCACAGGCTTTCAAAGAAATTCAACTTCCTGGCCCCACACACTGCGGAAGCTGAACCAGAACTCACCTTCACCCATTACTCCCAGCCTAAATCCCTGCTTTCCCATGCCAGTTTCCCATGCTGGAAACTTCACTTCACACAGAAAAATATGCCCTCTCAGATGCTCAAACTTCTTACCTTGAACACATTGTCAATTCCTAGAATCTTCTTCAGTTTAGCTTGAATGTCCTTGTACAGAGATGTCTCACTCTCTTCCTTAGACCCTGAGCTTGCTACATCGATTATTTTGGAAGCTGCTTTGGATCCTGCCTGAATCTCCAGCTGTATTTTGTCAATATCAGCATCTGTATGAGTAAAGTCAAGATACTTAAATTCTAGGGTTGTGCTGCTTGAGCAGCATTCATAGAGGTTGACAGAAAAGCTTGTTACCATTACTGTACCTGGCTTCAAAACTATTTTGGCTTCAAGGTCTCCAATTAATTTGTGCAGATAGGTATTTGTTAAGAAAGCAGGATTTCGAGACTTTAGGCTGAGACAAGCAGAACATCCCAAGCTCTCAAATTTTCTACAGAAGATGCGTGCATAAAATCTTCCTCTTGCCCTGTAGTGATGTTCCCCTTCTGAACCTTGTTGGTATCCTTTGGGTAGCACACTAGGAGTATTGCTTTGCTGCATTGAACAAAAACATAGCAAATAAAGGTATTTTACATACACACAAAAAATTAAAAATCACAGCTCCTAAGACCTTTCCTCCTATTAATAATGAGAATTATGACAGTCCTGCCTGAGTAAGGAAGCACTGCTTAAAACTGGAGACTCAAGCACTGGAACCAGTGGGGTTTCTACCAAAGTGCTCTGTGGAAGAGGACAGCTCCTCTGCCCAGCCTTTCCCAGGCAGTGTTTCTCACACAAACTTCCCAATGAGAATCTGCAGGGCTCTTTGGGGGGCTGTTTCTCTGCATCAGTTTTGGGCTACTAGCACTCCTGTTGCAAGTCAACCTATCCTTCCCATGCCAGCCTCATAAACTGAAAAGCACGTAAGAGATTTGTTTTCTGTAATCCACTGCAGAGATTACCTCAGCATTTTGGAAGAAAAATGCATATCCTGCCCAAAAGCCATATTTTCCACACTGCTCTGGCTTGGAAAGAAAGGGATCTTGTACAAAGGATATAAATTCCACACACCCCTCCCATGACTGTAAAGACACAGGAAGTCAAAGCAACCCTATCTGCATGAGATTATGGGAGTGAGCAGACTGTCAGTTATCATGTCTTGAGCCCAGTGGGATTTGCATTAGGCTTGGTTTGGGATATGTTAGGCACCTATTGAATCTTAAAGTTTGTGCCTGGGACCTGGTTAGCTAGCTGCTGTGTTGGGGGTGCTCAGCCTTTCTGTGGAGATGTCTGTTCTCTACCTATCTTTAGAACAGGTGGTGAGAGGCCTCCTTACCTTCCAGCTGCCAGGTCTTGAAGATCTTTCTGATGACTGAAATGGCTGGTCAGAGATACTTGGTACATACCCTCCAGGGAGAAGCCGGGATTTCTTTTCGAAGTCTTCTTCTTCCATGTTCCTTGAAATAGCATAAACTTCACTCCTGTGGAGGTGATAAATGGTGCAAAAATAACATAATCTGATTTGGCCTACCTGGCTTTGCTAGTGCAAAGACCACAATGCAAAGCTTTATGTGGCTGCCAAGGTACAGCAGAGCCTAACAAAGAGTTACCCGTTCATGATTTTATAACAGGGAGCTTCCCATCAGTAACACACAACATGGAACAAGCTCTTCTGTACCTCAGAGCTGCAAGCTCAGCCTCCTGATGGCAGGGAGGGGTTTCAATTTTCAAATTTTTCTCTTTCATATTTATCCTGGCATCAAATTTGATTGTAGTGTTGGCATTGAACTCTGTGTGAA
The DNA here is from genome assembly GCF_000747805.2 of Chaetura pelagica. Lineage (NCBI taxonomy): Eukaryota > Metazoa > Chordata > Aves > Apodiformes > Apodidae > Chaetura > Chaetura pelagica. The sequence goes on from NW_009970724.1 coordinate 5,975,738, forward strand.
ATTCAAGACCACTCTGAAAGTACTGTGTATTAATCCCCATCATTGCTATCAGATGAAAATATGCCCTGAAAAAATAAAATAAAGACAGGCATAATTACAGATGAATATGCACATATTTACCTTTGAAAAGCAAAATTGTGTTTTCATAGTGTTATTTGTATTGCAAGAGGCACTACTGATGGATAAAGAGATGTATCATGAAAGCTCATGTGCTGCTGGAAAAGCTGACCTTCTCACTGCTTTGTCACAAAAATATTGCCTGAGGACAAGCTAATGTCAGAATCTCTTCTAGCTTCATATCGTGTCTAGTTGTGTATTAACACCATCACTATTGTTATGATAATTATTACTATTATCGTTCTTAGTACTGTTGCGTTTGCTTTTGCAGATCCAGAAGCATTTTCCTATACTTCTTCAGATCTCCCCAGCCTTGTGCCTGGTGCAATTCTAAGTTGAACTTCATATGTTCATATGTAAGCAAATACATCTTGACTGCTTAGAATCTTTAGTCACTGAGCAGGTACAAAAGTGAGCATTTTTAGCAATGGCAGAACAGCACAGCATCCTGTGCACATGGCTGTGCTTGTGGGGTCCTAAAGCCTCAGGGGACTGTGTTGCTTTTTCACAACCTTTCTGGTTGTAAGACATCCAGAAGTCTGGGTCAAGTAAAGCCCCTATATGACACCATGTGATCACTTATCTATTTCAAATATAAGTATAAATTCTTGTGTGTCTGTGTAAAAAACATATGTCGTTTTTACTTTGGGTTGATGTCAGCATGAATATTCACGTTGGTTTCCAACAACTGCGAAGGTCTGAAATTGTCAGGTAATGGTGGTGACAGATGTATTTCCACTGCAAAAGACAGACAGGAATTACATGAACAGAGAAGCATTAAATGCTGGAGATATAATATTTTGAATAAGCACAGTAGTTAACACATGGACAGTGCTTTTACATTTTGAAATACTTTACATCATTATTTAAAGATTTCTACTCCAAATCAGAGTATTGGAGTAGGGGAACACAAACATGCCAATTATTTCTCAAATCCTTTGGAGGAAGCTGAACACTCGTGTTTCCATATTACAATTATAGATTATAGAGGGATTTAATTTCAACAGAGGGATTTGATCCATAGTTATAGCAGGGAAACTGCTCAGTTTGGCATCTTCCATGCTCACCATCAGCCTCAGCCTGGGCCAGGCTGGCACCACACAGGCTGAGCTCCAGTGGCACACCCAGCACTGTGGGGACAATGTGTCGCAGCTCGGCCACCAGCAGGGGCAGGGTCCATCGGCCTGAAAAGCCTCGCTGGACTTCTTCCACCACTTTTTTCACCACCTGCTGCCAGTTTGATGATCCAGTTAGACTCTGGAAACAGGTAATTAGGTTAGGAAAGTAGGTAAGAAGAGATGGGGAGGGGAGATTATTCACCATCACAGACAACAAAGACAACAGCCTTGTCAGTACCATCATGGTCTGCTGAATGGCATCCTTATCAATGTCAGCAAAGGCAATCTCTTGGCCCAGTACTTTGATGTAAGCAGACACCAGGGGGTCTTCAGGAGGTAGTTCTTTCCATCCCAGAAGCTGCAGTGTTAAGGAGAGACGGAGAGAAATAAAAGCAGCAGATGATGTTCCTTCAAATACAGTAATGTATTAGCAAAGAGTAGATCCCATCTGAGGGATGCTAACTGTGGCTCCTTAGCCAAAAAATAATGGACATCTTACAGGTCTGAACCAAAATGGCCTTTCTTGTGTTGCATAACTGACTTCAGTGGGAGTTTCCCCACGCAAGGATGAGGTAAAGACTTGGTAATTTCTGCTGCTGTTAGTGGGTGACACCCAAGGACTCATGGACAGTAACCTTGTTCAATAATCATTTTTAAAGAGAAGAGCCACCACTTAACTGTGTTTTAACATATGCTTTAAAACACATGAATTTTAGCTACCAGCATAATCATCATCTTTTGTACTGTGCATTAAGGGCTGATACATGTTGAGTGAAAAGTTGGCATCTGTTGACAGCATAAGTACATCTTTCTGTGGCCAAACAGGATGGCTGACTCCTTTCTCACTGGAACATCAAAGGGCCAGCTGGGTGATGCAACCCCATGCTGGCAGGAGCTCTGTGCTGCAGGCAGCCCGGGGGGTGTGCAGGGACATACCGTTTTACCGAGTTCTTTCAGGGTCTTGTATGTGTCATACTCAGCAAAGGGAATATTCTGCTTCCTGATGAGCTCAGTTAGGCTTTGTGACCGGAGAGCCACCTGTAGGAAACAGAGTCAGGAGTTGCAGCCCAGGTACAAGGCAGCCCAGGATAACCCCTGCAGCAGCATCACGCTCACCAAGGCCGCTTTAAACACATGTTCATGAAGCTGTTGCACATATAAGGCTGTGCCTACCTGGCTGATGGCTGCAGGCTACGGCTGCAGATGCTGAGGATGTGCTCAGCAAGCTTTGAATTAGTCAGCAGGGATAATTTTAGGGCAGTGCAGAGCTCAGCCCAGGCTGCAAAGCTTGCCTGAGAAAGCTGAGTAAATGCCTGCATGCTGTTACATGGAGTTTCATGCTGCTGTGACTGCAATTTAATTTCAGATGCTATTTCCCTGTACTTATGCAAAATACTCTTGATGCCATGTGACTTTAGGTAGGCAGATGGATGTTCTGCTGTGTAAGCTTTCCTCTGCTCTCCTAGCTTTTCATGCTTGTACTGAATATGTTCATTGATGAATGCATGTGTCAAGAAGCCCAAATAAAAGAAGCAGCCTAAGTAAAATCATAATAATTATCTACATTTTCTCTTCCAAATCCACCCTCATAGCCAGGGATTGAGTTAAACATTACATCACAGTCCAAATGGCTTAACAAGTAATACTATCTATAGATGGGTTGCATCTAGCTGGCTGTTTTAATCAGATACTTACCTCAATAATATCCATTGCAGTATTTGCATAATATCCTCTTATTTTTGTGATTATATCAGATGGAAACATGGTGCTGGGACTGTTCATTAGATAAACCCTCCAAATAGCACCAGCCTGATATAAAGCTATCACAGGAATAAAAACACCACAGGTTTTGGTTAGGGTCTCCGAGGTGTCTCGTGCACGTAAGCCACCTCAGGTTCATGCTGTAATAGGTCCCAAAGGGTTCTGCCATGATTCAGTCCAACAGGTTCTCAAGTTTTCAACCTCAGGAGAAGAACTTTTTTCTAGGGCAGAATCAACAGAACAACAGTGACTGAAGAGAGAGGCTGAGATCCATGTGCAGGCACTGCCTTTCCCAGCAGATCCAGAGATTAGCAGAACACCCTCAGGGGATTTTGCATGTTAGGAGGCTCTTGCGGTTTTTCTATTTCAAGAGCACACTAAACTCACAGCCCGTGATTGGATCTTGGGTGAAAATCATGGAACACAATAGAGATATCTGACTACATAGTCTGAAGCACTGAACAGGGCAGCTGGTACTCACAGGAATAATCGCCGGCATGGATGACCTTGCTGTAGCGATAGCTCAGCCTGTCAAGTCTGGGGCTCAGTAGTTTAATGGCAATGTTGCAAGCAGTAGATCTGAGTAATAAAGAGTTAAAATCATATGAACATAGTCAACTGTGACCAAGTTCTTAGAAAACTGCAAGAAAAAAAACCAACACCATTTACTACTAAAAGTGTACTTCTTCCTCTACTTACAGGTTGTAGAGCTGTGGGATCCTGCCTGCTGCCAAAGCCTTCATGTGTGAGTATGTGAAACTGGCTACTTGCAGGCTGGGCTCCGTCAGCAGGGAGCTGGCCATAGCTGTTACAGTTGGAAGAGCTGGCTTAGTTTCAAAGAGGACAACACAAGCCACCATTCGCACGTTAGGAGCAAGTGTGTTGTCCATAAAGACCTGGAGGGAAATCTCCCTTACCTAGAGGAGGAAGATAGAACTTGTGAGTACCTCATGACTTCTAGTGAGATGTGACTCCTAAATTCTGTGTGTGATCTGCAGTGAACAGAGAACAAACCCTGAACAGAGACTTTAGCGTGAGACCTGCCACTGAAAATCAAGATATTGCTGAGTGCACAGTGAACAGGGCTGGAAGAAACAGCCATTAGTAATGGGCCCAGTGTTACAGTGACTAAAGCAACCTCTTTCCCAGGATAGTAGCAAGGACAGGGCAATGACAGGAATTTGTAGTTTGGGCAAGAGAAAGACCAATAACTGAGAAAACTGCCCAGAGCTGCTAACATTACCTGAGGGCTTTATTATTCCTGAATCATTAAGTCAACCCAAATCATAAGGAACCATGGAATTGTCAGAGTTGGAAGGGACCTCTAGAGATCTTCTAGTCCAACTCCCCTGCTAAAGAAGGATTTCCCAGAGCACATTACTCAGGACTGCATCCAGGTGGGTCTCCAAAGGAGGAGACTCCATAACCTCCCTGGGCAGCCTGTTCCACTGTTCTGTCACTCTCACTGTAAATAATTTTTTCCTCATATTTAAATGGAACTTCCTATGTTCCAGCTTGTGCCCATTGCACCTCATCCTGTCACTGGGAACTACTGAAGAGTCTGACTCCATCTTCCTTGCATCCACTTTTTAGATACTTGGAGGCATTAATAAGGTCTCCCCTCAGCCTTCTCCAGGCTAAGAGTCCCAGCTCTCTCAGCCTTTCTTCATAAGGGAGAAGCTCCAACTCCCCAAACATCTTTGTTGCCCTCCGCTGGACTCTCTCTAGTAATTCCCTGTCTCTCTTGAACTGAGGAGTCCAGAACTGGGCCCAGTTCTCCAGATGTGTCCTCACCAGGGCAGAGCAGAGGGGGGCAGAGTAGAATGATCTCTCTCGACCTACTGCCCACACTCTTCCTTATGCAACCCAGGATTCTATCTGCTTTCTTGGCAGCAAGGGCACACTGCTGGCTCATGGATAATTTACTATCTACCAGGAGTCCCAGATCCTTCTCAGAACTGCTTTCCAGCAGATGGTACATGGGGTTCTTCCTCCTCAGGTGCAGGACCCTACACTTCCCCTTGTTGAACCTCATTAGGTTCTTCTCTGCCCAGCTCTCCAGCCCATCCTTTTAAAGACATTTGTTTAAATAATTTCAGTTACTTTTGCGGGGTCTTTTCTGGAGATTTTCCTTAGGGCCAACACAGCATCAGCATGAATTCTGTTAGGCAGTGAAGCTGCAGCCTGGGAAAACGTTGGCAAAAACTTCAGGATGCGTTTGATACTGGCTGGCTCTCCTGCATTGCCGATGGCTTTCAGGGCCAAGGCCATGTCTTTTTTATCACCTTTTCTGGTGGCTTCAGTAGCAAGGTCATGGAGTGGCTGAAAACAGAGTAGACTCTGTTAATCTTAAAAATACAGACTGCCATAGCAAGCCAAACAACAACTGGTGCTGAGCCCTGCATTAGCTGTTCAGATTTTTCTCCCAGCAAAAATCTCACCATCATCACCAGGATGCCAAATGTGGAACATACAAGCAAACCTGATCTTCTCAATACACAATACTTTATTTTAAATTGTGCCTGAGCCTGAGTGTAGAAGATAATCCTAGATGGATGCCTGCACCAGAGCAGCCCTGAGCTGGTGCTGGGTTCAGTAGCTCACTGGGGCACCCCCACCAGCCCAGCTGGCCTGCAGTCCCCAGGGTCTTCACAGCTGCAGTTGCCCATTTCTCACTTCCTATAGTGATAGCAAGTTTATTTAAACCATTTTGGTGTTCTGAGAAGGCAAATTACCCTTCTGGTGGCTTGGCTTTTTTTTGCTCTTTTTTGGAAGATTTAAACTCATGTCAAAACCAGCAGGCCATCTCAGTGCTGTGGTCCTCTAAGTAAGGAGCCAGAGCTGCATAGACTGAGGACAATGTCCTGAATATTTGACAATATGCAATTACACAGCAGGGCCTCTTTGCAAGTCCTCACCTGTGACATACCTAGACCTTTGCTTATATTCATGCTTTAGTACCTTTATAATAGATTTTTAAAGTACACTCTACCTAATGTAGAAGTAAAGAGAAGAATCACAGTTGTTTTGCTTTAATCCTCAGTTTGTCTTACCTAAACTCAGTTGCAGGTTGTTTATAGAATCCATTATCCCCAAAGGCTTCTACCACTTACATTTGAATTTCTAAGCTGTTAAGATCAGATTTTTCAAAGACATCAGCTCCATGTTTCTTTCTGTCTTTGCAATTGTGCAGGCAATCACAGCTGAGAGCAAGCTACCTAATTGCCAGCATCATGAGATCTCAATTACAGGCATTAAAAAAATTTCTTCACCTCTTATAAATAAGAAATGAGAGTCACCTACCTGAAGAAGTTCATTTGGACAAAGTGAAGTCTGAGCACAGTATTTATTTACCATGCTACCGTAACCCAGATAAACAATTATTCTGTGCATTGGTGCTTTCTGGATTTGAGGACAGGTCAGAAAAGTCTGCAGAAGAAAAAAGCAGCAATCTTTAATGTTTCCAGTAATTAGAGCTGGCATGTAGTGAAAATTACATTTGGGAAATAAATAGATAAATTTGCTTTGGGTAATTCCTAAATATTTTCAGAAGTTAAATCAAATGCTAGTTATTCAGACGCAAGAAAAGTAAATAGGCTCACTCCATTTCTACTGTATGTAATCTAGATTTTGGTTGCATTATAATATTTTCTGGAGTTTGTCAATTAAAAAAAAATTGGCAAGAAGAAGTCAATAGCAATTTTCTTAGTATTTGTGGGTTTAAAGATCAAATATCAAAGCCATTAAAATATTTCGGCAACAAGTGTTTGGAAACATTTTCTGAAGTGTTCCCATTTTGTTAACACCGTGCATTTTACAAACTTAAAAGGAAATATGTTGCATATTGCACTTATAATCCTGAGAATTCACCTTTCAATACAAGTGAGAAGGAAATAAATAGAAAGAAGAATGATCTGTACTCACTGAAGCAACTTCCAAGGTTTGCTTGTTGGGTGTAACATAATGGAAGGCAAGAGGGAGAGTCGCAGCTACTTCCCAGATGCTCAGCTTCTTATCATGGATTTTTTGCTTCAGGAACCTGAATGTGTCCGTAGCTCCAGCAGCACAGATGGCACTCAGGAACCAGGGCCTGCCAGGGAGGGAACCACTCATTATCCCCATTCTCCAATATGCCTCTGATTGGAAACCCTGGCTGAAGGGAATACAGATACCTGTAGGGAGGGTTGTTGGCAAACTGTGCCCACAAAGACTCAATTTGATCAAGGGTCACTACACGGAAAAGCCGGATCATTTGTAAGAACTTGGCTGAAGCTTCTTTAGTGGCTCCTTCCTCATTCTTCCGAATTAATTGCCTCAGTGTTTCTGTTAACTAAGGGAAAAAAACGGACAGTTGGAAGGATTCATGTCTAAAATAATTATGTGATCATCTGCTAACCTTATAAATAATGAAAAGTATGACAAGTAAGCATCTAATACCTGTAAATCTGTATTTTTAATCCTCATTAGGGGAACTGGCATCTGAAGTAGCTCTCCTGCAAAGTGATAACGAAGACTCCCCTGGTTTTGCAGCCGCGTTTTTGGTGCACTGATGGGAGTCCTTTTAATGTTGACCAAAGACAGTTCTTGTCTTCCAGGGAGAGAAAGAAAAGCATCAGTACCCACACTGTGTGTGTGAAGGGCACGTTGGAGCAAGATAAGGGATGCCCAGCAGGACTGTTGCATTGACCACAAAGAGATTATGCACTTCTCAGTTTATGCATTGCCCAGGGTTATCTGGAAATGTCATAGGGCTGGTGACAGGTTTCATTAGAGTTTACCAAAGTCTTTGAGAGGTTGCACAAATATTTCAGATGGCTCAGCAAAATGCCTAAACGGCAGGATATGGGGCCTGGCTATGCATCCCAAGGGATGTACAGTGTCTTGGCCCTTTGCAGCCCACAGGCCAGATGCTTCTTGTTAATTAAAAAATCAACACTAAATATGTTTTAAGCATCTCCTCCTGGCTCTGATAATCACAGCTACACTAAGGACATGCATGGCCCCTACCTTGCTTCCATGCCTGCTATCCCATTGGGTTCATTGAAGGGCGAGATCTGGTAGGTCTGCTTGGATGTGACAGATGTCATCAGAGTCCCGCTGTCCTCGTACTTCATCTTGTAAGTGAACATTACCATGCCCTTAATATTTCTCGTTTTCTACAAGTGCAAAGAGAGCCACTCACAAATATGAATGGGAGGTTGTTGATTGAGCAGAGAAGAACCAAACTCCCTCCCAGCATCAGTGCGATGCACGAGTGTTTGGCAGCGGCTCCTACCGGGGGGCAGGTGGGGCAGGGGCGCACGTAGGCCGTGCCCGTGTTTTTCACCACCTTCTCCTGGCAGTCTGTCAAGTCCTTGCTTTTGAAAACGGTGGCACGGTTATTCCTG